>NC_138531.1:29113701-29608701 GCF_964234715.1 Podarcis melisellensis
ACCATCCAATGTATCTGGGCTGTGTTTTGCTGTCTCTTCACTCATCTACTCCTCCCCTGCACTCCAGGTATCTGTTTCCATCCTGGGCCTGGTTGCAGCTATTTCTTTATCTATGTGCATGCATTAGAAATAAATAAATTCCAGGAAGTGCTCAAGAACAAGCATTATCAGCCTCACCCAGACAGTTCCCAAATGGACAAAATGGAGGGTTGTGCTTTTTTTTTGAGGGGAGGGGGTGATATAATAATAGTAACAACAACAACAACAACAACAACAACAACAACAACAACAACAACAACAACAACAACAACAACTCTGGGCAGCTTCCAACAAAATATTAAAATACACAAAATATTTAAATGCACATATCCATTTGGGCATTTGGGTTTATTTTTCTCTTTAAAGAAATAGTGAAATCTTCCACAAGAATGATAGAGGTATTGTGCAAGACCTATGTATCTTAATTTTATTTTATTTTAAGCCCAAATGTATGCAATGTCATTAGTCTCCCAGGTAATCCCAAACAGTTCGTTGTTTCACTAGCCCCAGCTGACATTAAGTGTATACCAACAATCACTTTAAATGATAAATAGACAAAAGCAAAAGAAGTGAAATGGTTTGCAAGCAGACTAACCATTATAGCCTGACATTTCTGCAGCATTTCACAACAGGGCAAGAATAGTGTTATAATCCCGGGATTTGAGAGCTTGGAAAACACTGGTCAATCTGCCTTTCTTGTTTTACTCTGCCCTTTTGGCTCATTAGTTAATGTAATTATCTGTCCTCATACTTTCCAGATATTGCAAATGCTGCTCTCAGAATTTTTAATAAATGAGGGTTTAATTCAATTAGCCTGTTTGTTCCCATTAAAATTATATTTTTAGAGTCACACTTGCATTCTAGAAATGAGGGGCATTGCCTCCATTTTTAAGACACCCTATTAGAATGGGGTGGTACTTATTTCTTAATAAACTTCAGCTATTACCAGCTTCAAATCTGTTCAAAGTGGCCCACTTCAGCTTGGAATCTGCTGCACACCCCTACTGGGAACACAATTTTATGAGGGCATTAAGAACCTTCCATCAGAGACCTGCAACCTCTTCACAGAATCCAAAATTCAGGGCCCCTATACTGAGAATTATGTGACATGGATGGCGCTGTGGTCTAAACCACAGAACCTAGGGCTTGCCGATCAGAAGGTCAGCAGTTCGAATCCCCACAATGGGGTGAGCTCCCATTGCTCGGTCCCAGCTCCTGCCTACCTAGCAGTTCGAAAGCACGTCAAGTGCAAGTAGATAAATAGGTACTGCTCCAGCAGGAAGGTAAACAGCATTTCCGTGCACTGCTATGGTTCACCACATGACCCAGAAGCTGTCTGCGGACAAATGCTGGCTCCCTCAGCCTATAGAGCGAGATGAGCGCACAACCCCAGAGTCGTTTGCGACTGGACCTAACAGTCAGGGGTACCTTTACCTTTACCTATACTGATAATTACAACAGGTAAACACACATGAAATGCAGATTGGGGGTTGTTGAATTGAATTGGCTCTCCTGGAGCTTGGAGAAAACTTTGCTTAGAGTTATTGCCAAAGAAGGCCAGGGACCGCTGTCCCAAGGACTCTACGAAATGGCCTATATCTTGCAAGAGAGCCATATTCTTGTGAATGCAACTCATTCTTCACATTAAAAACAACAACCTCACATCAGCGATAGCAACCAGTTGGCAGCATTTCGCAGAAATTAAGCCTTGCTTAATTAAATAAAAATAAATTGCCTAAAAGCAGGTAAGCACGAAACTATCTAATGAAATAAATGTTCCCTTGGCCTCTAATTGCATGCAACCTCATCAAAGACTGCTGCATAAATTAATGAAAGCGAGCTGGGGTAAGTGGAGGACTGTGAGGAGATCACTTGAATGAAGTTTTCTGACATTTAAACCTTGTTTTGGTTTGCAACCGGTTACTTTTGCTGTCACAACCAATGGATGATTACATCCAAATGAAAACTTGTCGAGATTAATGAGGATTTAGATGGGCGGATTATGAGATGAATATAGATTTGGACCAAAGTTATTTGAGCGTGTTCTCTAAACAGAAGCTGCAGAAGAAGGAACAAACAATGGAGCCAGCCTGGGAGAGCCAGAAGCAGCTGCAGAACAGAAGCTTTTATAAATCATACTATTTTCAGAGGAGAGGGTGGAGAGAGAGAGAGGGGAGGGGAGAGTAGGGATTAATAAAATTAGGACTAGAAAACTCATTCATTCTCCTGAAGTACAGAAGCTTATTCACAGGTACGTAGAAGGTTGACGAAAGACAAAAGAATGTGCTTCGGGTGCATTCTTTCATATACTGTACTAGACTTCATCCAACAACAGTGTTGCGCAAAGGGAACGACTTCCACTCACACAATGGAACTTTCCCTTCTTCTCTTCCCATGTGCAGTGCTGCACTTCCATGTTTTCTCTGGAGGCTTCCCCAACTCTCTGGAGCAGTTTTTGAGTGGGGTGGGGTGGGGAGGAGAGGGAGGACATGTTGTGTTGTGGGAGCAGAAGTTGTTCCACTTTTATGACGCCTTAGTTGGATTCCACCCATTTACCTGGAAGTAAGTTCTACTGAGGGACACAGGTGGCGCTGTGCATTAAACCACAGGGCCTAGGACTTCCCGATCAGAAGGTCAGTGGTTCGAATCTCCGCAACAGGGTGAGCTCCCGTTGCTCGGTCCCTGCTCCTGCCAACCTAGCAGTTCGAAAGCACGTCAAAGTGCAAGTAGATAAATTGGTACTGATCTGGTGGGAAGGTAAATGGTGTTTCTGTGTACTGCTCTGGTTTGCCAGAAGTGGCTTAGTCATGCTGGCCACATGACCTGGAAGCTGTATGCCGGCTCCCTCAGCCAATAAAGCGAGATGAGCACCGCAAGCCCAGAGTCGTCCGCAACTTGACCTAATGGACAAGGGTCCCTTTACCTTTACCTTTAAATTCTACTGAACTCAATAGGACAATGAGTGGAGAACTTATTTCACCCTGAAGGTCACATTCCCTTGTGGGCAGCCATCTGGGAGCCACATGCATGGGCTAGAGGCAAAAGTGGCCAAAACTATGGATATGATCCTTACCTTTAGACAGTAGGTTCCACCCCAGCCATGCAAATGGCTGTAGTTTCTACACACCTGACCCCACACCTCTCACCCTGTGAATGTATATCCCTGTGAATGTATACAAACGAATTCTCCATTGCATTTTGAACATAGGGGAGTTTGTCAGGGGAAACCTGTAGGCACTGAAAATCACAGTGCTTTGGGGTTGCGAGTTTTCTTCTTCTCATAGCCGGACCAATAGACATCCACAGACATTTGTTGATATTTTGAACACCTGCCACTTCTGTTTGCATCCATTTTCAGATGTGGTGCACTTTGGAGGCACCTAGAAGCTCATGGGACACAGAGGGAATGAGAAGAGATGAGTACAACTTATTGTGAGAAAGCAGAAGACACACAGGGAGGAGGTCTTCCAGCCAGAGATGCAATAACTAGGTATAATCAGTGCAGATACTACTGCAAACCATAACTGCACAAAGATTAAGAAAGTTCTGTACGGTGCGTGAGTGGAAGCAGGGAATAGGTTCCACGCATAACATTTTGAAGCAAGTCCTGCAGATCATGTTAGGAAAACTCTGCACACACCAGTGGAATATTCAGGACTGAATTTCCTTGCTACTTATATAGGGCTCCCGTCCAATCAAAACACCAGCCTGTATCTTAACCAATAAACACTGGTGAAAAGTTCAATATTTGTCCTAGGCTGATTTGGATCGGGCTGCAAAAACCTCTAGTCCTAATCTCCTTGGGGATAGTACCAGCCATGTACATACGCAGGTGGTTAACAATTCCTGTGAAAACCAACTCAGGTCTCATGCCCCTGTTTACAGGAGGCTGCTAGGGAGCAGCTCAAGAATTAAAAGGCAAACTTCGGCCCTCCAGATGTTTGGGACTACAATTCCCATCATCCCTAGCTTGTGCAGTGGTCAGGGATAATGGGAATTGTAGTCCCAAACATCTGGAGGGCTGGAGTTTGCCTATGCCTGCTCTGTTCTAATGCACTGACTCCCTCCATTCATTTTAGAGGGAGAAAGTTTTTCTTCCAAACAAACACTGGGTGAAAAGTTCCCAGAACAATAGGTTGCTGACATTTCTGCATGCTGCTTTCTCTTTGCCAACTCTGTCTCCGGGTCCCTTGGAATATCATGTATTGTCCTTACCTCTTAAATCTACCAAATTAGATTAAAGGCTCAACGGCATTGCAATGCAGCGTTTAATCCATTGTGCTCCTTGTGAGCGGCAGGATAGTGACGTCAGATTCCCACGAATACCTCTCTGGGAAGCTCTTTTCCTAGATGAAGAATGTGGTATTCAGTCGGCGCATTCTGATATAATCTTGTTATTGCTACTTATTTCAGATTGTCACCCCCTGCCCTCCTCTGTGACCCAGCCTTGGGGGAAATTCACAGGCACCTGCAAGATAAGACCCCTTAACTTTCTGCTGTTGGCATGCCCATATGCTAACTAACTGTATTGTATTAGGAAGACAGTTCTTTCAGCAACAGGAGGTGCTGAGACTCAAACTTGACTTCAGCCCACACCTGTTTGGCATGGCAGTCACTTGGCTTTTCTTTTCTTTTTTTAATATAATTTTTGTTAGTTTTTTTTAACATATCATTTTCAACAGTAATTAAACATACTTTTACATCTTATTCAAATTTTTGACTTCCATCAATCCTGTCTGAAAATTTTCCAATCTAATCTCTCAGTATGCATTTCCTATCCTCCCTATTACATTTCAAACTCATAACCAATATCGCTATCTTTTTATACTTTGTAACACTTCGTATATTTCTCCTTACAAAGCGTCTTGTAGTCCTACTAGCGTAATTTGTTGATTACAGTTGCTCTTCAAATAATTCATATGCTTCTTCCAATCTATAAATCTCTGGTCCTGCAGGTTTCAAATCCTTCCTGTCATTTTGTCCAATTCTGCATAGTCCATTAATTTTGTCTGCCATTCTACTTTCATCAGAATTTCTTCTTGTTTCCATGCAGCCACTTGGCTTTTCACTCCAGATGTGTTAGGGCTGGTTCATTGGTGATGAGATGAAATACAGTCTGCACATGTACAGAGGGTCTCTGATTGAGAAATGCTGAAGACTCCACTCAGGCCATTGTGTGGCTATGGTGTGCCCTGATTCAAACTAAACATCCTAGAACCAAATGTGCCTTGAAAACCCATTTTCACAGCCACTAGGACACCACCCCTATGCAGTTCATTCTAGCCAAAGTTCAAAAGTGCTTACCTAATTTATTCGTTCCTTAAATTTATATCACACCATTCCTCAAAGGAGCTCAAGAAAGGGCACGTGGTTCTCTCCCAACTTGCCAGGTTGTCCTTTCACAAGCAACTGTGTGAGGGAGGTTAGGCTGGAACGGGTGACTGAGTCAAGAGCACTCAGTGAGCTTTCAAAATGGGTTGGGATTCAAACCTGGATCTCCCCAGACCTACTCCGCCATTCCAGCCAATGCAGCACACACTAATTCTTGAGTCCCATGGACTCTGGAGAGATGTAAGGCTAAGCTAAACTCTGTCCTTGAAATAAACAAGCCAATTTCGCATGAGGCTGAAGGTGGCTCTTGCTTCAGCTGAATTTGTAAGTGCAAATGTAAAACCTGCTTTGCTCAGAATGGCTATTTACAACACAAGTGCCTCTCTCCTGTTTTCTCTCCCACTTCAAGAAGTTGTTGACGTAAATAGCAAGAGAGGTTTAAAGGCCACTTGAAGGTCGTACGAGACATAACCTGTACAATCTCCCATTCGCATAAAGCGAGGTATGAGTATCTTTCTCTAAACCAGTATTACTCAAGCTTGGCTCCCCAGCTGTTGTTGGACTACAACTCCCATCATCCCTGGCTAGCAGGACCAGTGGTAACAGATGATAGGAGTCATAGTCTGACAAGAGCTGGTGACTCAAGTTTGCGAAACACTGTAAAACATACATTGAATGGGTTGGGGAGGGGACTGAAACCTCTGCCTGCCCTATACTTCAGACCATTTAGCCAAGCTGTTACCCCATGTTACTTTCATCCTGTTAAACTTTTCTTTTGTGGTGGTCTGATGACAAAATGCAAATCAAGAAATCTGGCCTGATCTGATGTAAGCACATTTCTCTGTCTGTCTCCCATAGGAAAGGGTGAATCTGTCAATCCTGTTTTTGCTCAGGTTCTCGTTTCCCAGTTCTCCGCATTTCTGCCTCCACTGGCATTTTAAAACAAGAACAACACAAGTCCCACTGAAAATCCAGCAGCATTATCGTGGGATTTTCTCCTAACACATGTTATTGTAAAGCAACCTCCCCTTTAATCATGCATTTTGTCTGCTGTTTTCACTAACACACACATATTTCTGTGCACATGTCACCCTAGTATATGCATGGTTGTGCATATGCATTATTGTATACGTTACCAAGAACTTCCAGAAGTGCAAGCTGGATTTAGAAGAGGCAGAGGAACCAGAGACCAAATTGCAAACATGCGCTGGATTATGGAGAAAGCTAGAGAGTTCCAGAAAGACATCTACTTCTGCTTCATTGACTATGCAAAAGCCTTTGACTGTGTCGACCACAGCAAACTATGGCAAGTTCTTAAAGAAATGGGAATGCCTGATCACCTCATCTGTCTCCTGAGAAATCTCTATGTGGGACAAGAAGCTACAGTTAGAACTGGATATGGAACAACTGATTGGTTCAAAATTGGGAAAGGAGTACGACAAGGCTGTATATTGTCTCCCTGCTTATTTAGCTTATATGCAGAATTCATCATGCGAAAGGCTGGGCTGGATGAATCCCTAGCGGGAATTAAGATTGCCGGAAGAAATATCAACAACCTCAGATATGCAGATGACACAACCTTGATGGCAGAAAGTGAGGAGGAATTAAAGAACCTTTTAATGAGGGTGAAAGAGGAGAGCGCAAAATATGGTTTGAAGCTCAACATCAAAAAATGAAAATCATAGCCACTGGTCCCATCACCTCCTGGCAAATAGAAGGGGAAGAAATGGAGGCAGTGAGAGATTTTACTTTCTTGGGCTCCATGATCACTGCAGATGGTGACAGCAGCCACGAAATTAAAAGACTCCTGCTTCTTGGGAGAAAAGCAATGACAAACCTAGACAGCATCTTAAAAAGCAGAGACATCACCTTGCCAACAAAGGTCCGTATAGTAAAAGCTATGGTTTTCCCAGTAGTGATGTATGGAAGTGAGAGCTGGACCATAAAGAAGGCTGATCGCCGAAGAATTGATGCTTTTGAATTATGGTGCTGGAGGAGACTCTTGAGAGTCCCATGGACTGCAAGAAGATCAAGCCTATCCATTCTTAAGGAAATCAGCCCTGAGTGCTCACTGGAAGGACAGATCGTGAAGCTGAGGCTCCAGTACTTTGGCCACCTCATGAGAAGAGAAGACTCCCTGGAAAAGACCCTGATGTTGGGAAAGATGGAGGGCACAAGGAGAAGGGGACGACAGAGGACGAGATAGTTATAGTTGCATAGTGTTCTCGAAGCTACCAGCATGAGTTTGACCAAACTGCGGGAGGCAGTGGAAGACAGAAGTGCCTGGAGTGCTCTGGTCCATGGGGTCACGAAGAGTCGGACACGACTAAACGACTAAACAACAACAAATACATTACCAGGCTGGAGAATTGTAGCGCAAAGGGGTTCTGAGGATCATCTAGTCCAGCCCTCTGCAACGCAGGAACATGCAGCTGTCCCATATGGGAACCGAACCTGCAACCTTGGCGTTATCAGCACCACGCTCTAACCGAGTGAGCTATTGTTGTGTTTCAGTTCTGTATTGTTCCAGAAAGGGTGAATTATGTAGCTGTGCATAGCAATGTGAACTGGATCAAATGTATTCCCCATCCCTGATCTCCAGTTCTTTCCCACTATTTGAATTGGGAAAAGGGGAAGAGCTTGGACCACAAAACTGATGGAAGGTAAAACACAGGAGAAGGAGAAGTGATGTCTCTCTCATGGAAAGCATCCAGCTGCCATTGTCACTTCTAGTATGGCCCTACATCTCATGTGTTAATTGATAACCAAGTGTACCCATACTTCACCCTGTTGGACATTGCCACCTAGTGGTAACCAGGAAGAACTGTAGTTCCTGTCTACTTCGCTTGCAGTTCCTGTTGGCCTTACCAATGCATCCTCATTACTCATCTGGACTAGATTTCGAGGGCTATTCGTGAATCTTTGGAGTGTTTTGGAAGCAAGCCCCCCAATGATTTTGCTGGGACTTTCCCCCAACAAATTGTTCTTGGGATTGCAGCTTTCAAAGTGCTTAACTTTTCACCTAACTGGTTAAGGAGATCAGGGCTGTGGGCACATTTCCATTCGGAAAGGATTGCCTTAAATGAACCTAGCGACTCATTATCTGATGTACACCCAATATTATTATACTCAGAAAAAAGTGGACCGCCAGATATTTGCACAAATGAAAAAGCGGCCTTGGCTTATCAATATAAACGTAGAAACACATTTAGGAGAAAACAGACAGCTGAATATTTTCCTCAGGTTTAAGAGAGAATTGCTATCAGTTAATTGCACAATGCCGTTTAACACGCTAGGCCATCAATAAGAATTGTAATGAACCGTGCTGGGAATGTGGCAGGAGAAAGGTGATTCTTTTAGTTACTTGTGGTCTTGTAAGAATACACAAAGTTTCTGGAATCAGATCCTTTCCATGATTAATAATATTTAGAAGTTCAGAAATAGATCCAGGGCAGCCACTGATGCATCACTGCCCCCCCCCACCTGAAATAAAGAGTAGATAATTACCTATAGAGCAGAGTTGGACCCAATAGCTCATTCCAAAGGAGGAGCAAAGGAATGTACCATGATAGCTCTTCAGGTAAAGGACAGTCAAATAGGACACATGGCCAGCCTGTTGAGGCCCTAATTATTTTTGTTGACCAATTAGAAAGGATCTGTACCTACAGAGAAAGAAGCCATTTTGTTCTATCTGATTGAATCCAGTATAGCTTATTTGTGTGTCAAGACCCCAAGCCTCCCCCTTATGTTAAATAACCACACCTGGACACAGTATTTTAGGTTAATGGGCAAATAAAGGCCACAACTTTATTGGTTACAGAATGTGAGTGGTATTGGCTTGGGCACTGGAACTGAACCGACTATACCTGACTCCTGCCCGCCATGCAGGTAGTCCAGTAAAGGTCAACCACCAACAGGGGGAGCCCTGTTGATGTACATCAACTAAGAGCTCCCCCAGTGTCCCTGATGGGGTCGTGGCATGGCCCTAGCCCTTACCCAGGCTTCAGACAAGATCCACGCACCCGGATCCCTTTAATGGAATACCCTTAAATTGGAGGGGCAGGTGGTTGTCAGGAGCTCGTCCTACTCTCGAGTAGGATCCTGGCAGAGACACATGCCTGACTGGCATGTTCTCTCCCTCCTGGTCTATTGTTTGGGAGCTTCAAAAGCTTTCTTCTGCCCAAGCATCACAGCGACTGATGCCAACAGACATCGGCACACTTAGGGATCCGCAGAATCTTCGCAGCTTGTGTAACAGACCTCAGCAACTCAGCATTTTGGCTAATCTACTTTATTTACACATAAACATACATGGAGCACTGCAACATAGCTCCCTCTCTCTCTAGCATCAGACAGCAAAGAGAAAAAGAACAAAGGACAATAATCCCACTTTACAGAACACAGTAACACAAACATCCTGTCTCTGTCACTTCCCACTTTGTGGAGCCAAAAATACACTGTCATGTGATAGACAAAAATCCCATGACTGCGATCATGGAGCAGGAATTCTAACATCGATGGCCACAACTTCCCCTCCTCTGAACCAGGCATTACCAATGCCTAACTGCCAAACCTTACAAAAGTTGTGATGATTGCTATGAGGTAGGCGAAAACCAAATGGCTGCTGCCAATTGACCAAGTGGGAAAATTCCTACCAGGCCCCTTCAACCAGGTGACCAACTGAGGTCCATAGCAAGGCCAAGATGACGAACGCTTAAAAGAGGGCAGGAGGGCGGGAGAGCCGTGGAAGCAGGAAACAAGGAGGGAATCTTCCCGGCTGCTTAGATTCGCTAAGCCACGCCCTCCAGCCAACCGGATTGGTTGGCCGGGGGCCGTGACGTGGCAGGAAGTCCCCCATGATCCGGGGCTTAGCCACACCACTGCTGTGTGGGGGAGACCACCTGGTCTGCCCGCAACACTGCCCCACAAGGAAGTGTAGCAGCCTTGGTTGAGCACGAGACTCTTCTTTGTCTTTTAATCTCATAGCAGCTACAGGGCCCCCCAATCCAAATGGGGTCCAAGGCATGGAGGAAGGTATTTTTTAACCCTTTGCCTGCTGAAAAATCCCTCTTAGAGATGTTATTTGTAGCACATGGCAGCTTAGCAAGTAAACAGCAGCTTGGGAGATTTTTATTTTGCTGGAAACAGCAGGGAGTAAGGATTAATATCTCCTCCCTTTGCACCATTGCCCTGATCTGGATCAGCTGCAGCTAGGTTTAAAAAAGAAGAAAAGAATCCCAAGTACCGGGTGCCCAGACAACCTCACATCTAATTTGACCCTTGGTAGATAAACTATATAGCACATTACAAACTAGATCATGCGCCTGATGAAGCAGTTCATAAAAGCTTATGCGGCAATAAATCGGACAGTCTTTAAACTGCCTCGGGACTCATTGTTTGTACAACTGTCCATATATGCATAGATACAAGCGTGGCTGCCTCTAGGAAAGAAACTGGAGGGCTGCTCTAACTGGGACCAAGGCCATCCTTTCCACGGCAGACCTGTGCTCCTGTTCACGGTGATTCCTTAAAAGGCAAGCCCTTCGCAGAGATGCTGTTGGCTCTTATCTCCCAGGACGGCTGCTTCTTTGGAGATATTGTATTTATAGCTCATCTGGCAAACGAACTCTTGACAGTCTAATTGCTAAATACATAGTTTGGGTAATCCAATAAAGGAATAAGCCTCAGTACCGGCCTTTTGTCTCCTCATTCGCTGACTGGGACAGGCAGGCACCATTCAGCAAGGTAAGAGCAAAAAGAGCATGTCTACGTATCTTTTCCAGCTACCCTTCAATCTTGCTGCTACAAGGAGAACAGGGCTTAAGGGAATCTTGGTATATTTTTCTTTCAAACCCTAAGGAACATGAGCATGCACAAGATGTTTTTGTCACTTCTCACAGACAGAAGCCAGATAGCCTGTTGGCCTGATTTCCCTCTGATGAACTTTGCTTCCTTTCGTGTTGCTGTGGGACGACAAGAGCTATCTCAGTTGCGGTTCATGCCTCATCATGTTTTTGCTGCATGTGTAAAGGAACTGACAAATTCGACTCAGTTCACATTTAAAGCCAAACCTGCCTAAATTCACATTGCATTAAACAATGTGAGAAATGAGACGTCCTTTGAAATTCACACTTACCTGATTTTTTTCAGTGTGGTTCTCCAGCCATGTCATGTTTCCCAAAACTGTGAATAGAAATGTGCATATTAGTAGCAACTTGTGCTAGCGGCTTTTCTTTTTTATTCTTTTTAAAGGAAAAAAGTGCAGATTGCTGCAAAAAAAGTGGAGGACTGAATTTAGAATTAGCAAAATGAGAAACAGAGTGAAACTGAAATCGACATATTCACCCATCTCTGTTACTCTAATTTAATTTACTTCAATGTGTTGAAAGACATCAGCTTCATCACCAATCACAGACTAATTTGCCAGGCAAATGAGGTTACCCAGTATAATTATATACATACTGTATGGGTGGGTGAGGGTTTCCATTATTTCTATCCCAATTTTTAAAAAGTTTGTTTTTCAAGGTAAAGGTAAAGGTACCCCTGACAGTTAGGTCCAGTTGTGAACGACTCTGGGGTTGTGGTGCTCATCTTGCTTTACTGGCCGAGGGAGCCGGCGTACAGCTTCCGGGTCATGTGGCCAGCATGACTAAGCCGCTTCTGGCGAACCAGAGCAGCGCACGGAAACGGCGTTTACCTTCCAGCCAGAGCGGTCCCTATTTATCTACTTGCACTTGGATGTGCTTTCCAACTTCTAGGTTGGCAGGAGCAGGGACCGAGCAACGGGAGCTCACCCCATCGCGGGGATTCAAACCTCCGACCTTCCGATCGACAAGCCCTAGGCTCTGTGGTTTAGACCACAGCGCCACCCGCATTGTTTTTCAAAGCAGCTTACAAAAGGAAGCCAAAGTTCTGTTCCGTCTTCTTTGAACCAGGATGGGTGGTTTTCGCAAAATAAAATACATCTGAAAATAAGGGATGCGCCACTTTTAGCAAACTGCATACTTTTTAAACATTAGAATCCTCACATGTACCATGTAGTATTTTCAGATACTATTCTTTGAATACTTTTGGGGGGGAGTCTATCCCCTTGAACCTATTTGGACTTTCTGCATACTGAGTAAACTTAGAAAGAATCAAGTTCTTCCCCTGAGTGCATAGGAGACAGAATAGTATTCTAGGGGAAATGCCCTTTCATTAGTTTCAGTTTTCCCATTGCAGTGGAATGTTTGGACATTGGAAAATGAAAAGGTAGCATACCCTTAGTATATGCATAGCCTTCTGAAGTTTTTCCCTTCCTGTTGCTTCCTGGTGGTTTTGGAGAACGAGCCTGATAACATATTTAAACAGCTTTGCATTAGAGGTAATAGAAGCTGTGCTAAAGGAGACTTTAAAAAAAAACCCCAACTAAACTGTGTGTGACTAGTGACAGGAGAATACTTCATCATAATGATTGTGCAAAATAGCATTAACAGCTGCCGAAACATGCGCTGTAAAGTGTTCATCACCCTGAATTGCTTTTAAAGTGATCTCAAGGGAGTGCTACGTTTTGTCTGCAAATGATATTTGATATTTGTTAGAGTGATTGTACTGGTATTTGCAGGCTGTGTAAATTAATACAGTAATTGTTTTTGTTTGCAGTGTGCATTATAGTTCTGGGACCAAGAACTTCTGAGTGAGGAAACCTGTGTTATCCCAGTTCTAGGCATCAAGGTTAAATCAGATCTCCCTCCCACCCACCAAAAAAAAAAAATGTGTGCATTATAATGGATCAAAATATAACCAGCCTAATTTCTACATATAATTTCACCCATAGTTGTTGATGCTATATTGCTTTATTTGATTAGGTTGTGTCCTGATCTACTATTGATTTTAATAAAATGAAAATATGCTTCCACTAAACAACATGAACATAGCCAGGATTTATTGGGGGGGCAGGCATTATGTTGGGGGGCAGAACTGAGTTATCAGCAATGCAATTGGTCAGTAAGTTAAGCATATTTATTTCTTTACTTGATTTAAGGGGGGCAGCTTCCCTGCCCCTGCCCCCCCCGGCTAAGCCCAAGCTAACCAATGGGAATTAACTAAATAAATAAAATACACACCTGTGAAAAATAAGACACCTGCAGCTGATCCTGGCCTCATATCTAACCCAAATTCCATTGTTGTGAATTTGGCTTGTGCATAGAAAAGTAGCTTGCCAGGCAGAATGGCTTTGCCCTAACTCTCCTCCTGAGAGTGCTTGTTCTCTATGTGCAAGGCAATTTTTATTTTATTGATTTCTTCGTAAGAATTACCTTGCTAAACCTGACCAAAAAGCGCGTTGCCAGTATAAAGAGTTGTGGCTGTGTGTGTGTTTTAAATAACATCCATTCATTTTTTAAGTAAGAGGAATGATTATTACACAGACAGTTCTGTCTGCAGACTTCCTTTAAGCTGAGTTATCGTGCAATAAATCTAGCACCCAGTTTGACCGCATCAGTAATCCAAGCAGTGCTGATTAGCTGAGTGAAACCTAGCTGAGAAGGTTTCATGGTTTATGGATTTTATAAATTGAGTATGAATGGAGATAGCTGCTTTCCCTCAATAATACTATGATTATAATAGTGATTTATGTATGTGCTGCTTTTTCTGCTACTAAACTCCAAGTGGCCCTAGGATCAGATAGCTGCATTTCAGGAAAATCTTACGGCAGTGTGGCACGACATGTTACATTTGTTACACCAATATCACACCGGCAAATACATAACATATGAAA
The DNA here is from genome assembly GCF_964234715.1 of Podarcis melisellensis. Taxonomy (NCBI): domain Eukaryota; kingdom Metazoa; phylum Chordata; class Lepidosauria; order Squamata; family Lacertidae; genus Podarcis; species Podarcis melisellensis. Next base: position 29,127,830 of record NC_138531.1, read on the forward strand.
GTCAAATCTGCTTGCGCATGCATGCATTTGGAAAACCTGGTTTGGGAGACATGTACATAATACATAATATATTTTACAATGGCATTTGCTGCAGAAAACAGTGCAGCAACCATAATCTGCAGTGTTATCTAGGAGGCATAGACAGTGTTCATCTCCCATGAGGTTTAAATTACTGCTTTTGCACTATTTATGTGAGTGTGTGACTCTCATGGTAGGGAATAGACGGTGTATAAAGGGAATAAAGACACTTGCCATTGAATGTGCACCTAAGTCCACCCTAAGCCAGTGTGGTGTAGTGGTTAAGAGCAGTGGACTTGTAATCTGGTGAACCAGGTTTGATTCCCCGCTCCTCCACATACAGCTGCGGGGTGACCTTGGGCTAGTCACGCTTCTCTGAAGTCTCTTAGCCTCACTCACCTCACAGAGTGTTTGTTGTGGGGGAGGAAGGGAAAGGAGATTGTTAGCCGCTTTGAGACTCCTTAAGGGGAGTGAAAGGCGGGATATCAAGTCCAAACTCCTCCCCTTCCTCCGCCTCCTCTTCATAACTGGGAAATCCCAAACATCTGAGCCCAGCCACCCTGTGTAAAGTCTTGCATCTTGCATTTAGCCTCTCCTAGGGACGGGGCCATGGGACGCGGGTGGCGCTGTGGGTTAAACCACAGAGCCTAGGACTTGCCGATCAGAAGGTTGGTGGTACGAATCCCCGTGATGGGGTGAGCTCCCATTGCTCGGTCCCTGCTCCTGTCAACCTAGCAGTTCGAAAGCACGTCAAAGTGCAAGTAAATAAATAGGTACCGCTCTGGTGGGAAGGTAAACAGCATTTCCGTGCGCTGCTCTGGTTCGCCAGAAGCGGCTTAGTCATGCTAGCCACATGACCCGGAAGCTGTACGCCGGCTCCCTCGGCCAATAAAGCGAGATGAGCGCCGCAACCCTAGAGTCATCCGTGACTGGACCTAATGGTCAGGGGTCCCTTTACCTTTAAGGACAGGGCCAGCGCCAACATCTGGAACTCTTGGGCAGCTGCTGGGATACCCACAGAGAACAACACTGTCAATAATCTTGGTTTCCTCATACCAGGCAGCTCAATCTGCAAGTAGCCTGCTGCTGATTACACCACTGCTATTGCTGCCCATCCCTCAGCAGGTAAGCCTGCCTGGGAGACCCAGAGTTGTAGGAGAGAGTAAACCAAAGGACACCTTGCTAGGGAGAGCCCTCGCACCTTACCTGAGGACTTCCATGTGTCCAGGATTTCTTTATTTTTTACTTTTTACTTTGAACAGCGGAACTGCCCCTTCCCTGCCTACTCCTATATACCTACCTGGACCTCAAGGTGATCTTCTGTGGACCTTCTCCAGATGCCTCTGCTGGATGAGGCCCAGCAGGTGGCTATCAGAGATACTAGGTCTGGATCCTGCTTCATTTTGAGGTCATCATTGCTTCTTTCCAGCCTCCTGAATCAAAACATCGTAGTTATTCCTCCTCCTTCTTGACCCGAAATGCTCTTAAACACATGCCACAGTGGAAAAAATGCTACACAGTTGCTATTTTTAAAGAAAGTGGAAGATTTTGAGATGTTTTCCCCACACCACTCACAGTTTGATCAGTGTGGGGGTACAGCACTTATTTTCTCCATGTTTTTTGGTGTTTGTTTAAAGGCTAGAATAAAGATTTTTCTTCTTTTTAACAGAGCCATTATCTCAGAGGAACTTGTATTTAGTTGAAATTTTGGAGACATTCGAATCAACAAGTCCCGAGTCTGAGTCCTAAAAGAATGTGTTTCTGAGTGGTTCAGTGTAGAAAGCTATCCACAAGCTGAACCTTAAGAATGTGAGTGAGAAAAGCGAATAGGTGAAAAGTGTGCTCCTTCCGCAGCATTACAAAGCCGGTCTATGGTAAAAAATGGGATGCAGGAGACGCTGTGGTCTAAACCACAGAGCCTAGGACTTGCCGATCAGAAGGTCGGCAGTTCGAATCCCCGCAATGGGGTGAGCTCCCATTGCTCAGTCCCTGCCAACCCAGCAGTTCAAAAGCATGTCAAAGTGCAAGTAGATAAATAGGTACCGCTCCTGCGGGAAGGTAAACGGTGTTTCCGTGCGCTGCTCTGGTTTGCCAGAAGCGGCTTAGTCATGTTGGCCACATGACCCAGAAGCTGTACGCCGGTTTCCTCGGCCAATAAAGCGAGATGAGCACCGCAACCCCAGAGTTTTCTGCGACTAGACCTAACTGTCAGGGGTCCCTTTACCTTTCAAAAGGACTGAGAGACCTGTGGCCCTCCTTATGCCACTGGATTCCAAACACCTAGCATCCCTGAACTTTGCCTGACTGGGCCTGATGTCCACAACATCTTGAAAGCTACAGGGTCACCAGCCCTGCCTTAAGGTGTCAAGCAATGCAAAATATACAGCCTTTCTCCAAGATCTTTCTCTCCCTCTCTCAGGTGGGAATCTGGAGATTTGCTGTTTGGGTATGCCACAGACTGGGAAACTAGATAGATTTTCATGCTGCCCTTGCCACTGATCCAGTCTGTGTCTGCCTGCTGTGTCCTCCCGAAGCTCTGTGGATTACACTGTGACATTTAGTGATATTTCAGACTGATGTGAGGCCCGTGCTGTGAATTCCTAAGTTTAGGATGTATGCTTTAAATTATTTAGCTATGTTGTGGGTACCTTTCTTTTATTATCTTTTAAAAAAAATGAAATGAATTTTGTACTTTGTGACCAATGCCATTATTAGAATCCTAACAAACAAGTTAAACAGGGGCAGTTGCCTGGGCACAAAATTCTTAGGGGTGCAAAATTTCAAATGGAAAAAGGGGGAGTAATAGTAAATTAAAAAATAGCACACCCTCTCCCTCACACAGAAAATCTTCCAATGTTTGTGTGGGCAGGCTAAGGAGCAGATTTGGGCAGCAGCTGGGTGCTAGGGCACTCTTTGTGCGGCTTTAGAAAGATACACACTCCCAACCAATATCCCATCCTGCTCTCCACTGTGCTTGACACCCATGGGGCATGTTGGCTGCCACTTGGGTAGGTCGCCAAGCTATTGCCCCTTCAATCCAGCCTATCAGCAGACAGTGCCATGGATACTTGCCTTGCCCCAGCTGCCAGCAACCCACGCTACACCACTATATTCATTTGCATGGTGGCTTGGCTCTCCCGCTGATTGAGATTTGCCAAAGTACCAGTGCAGGAGACACCCAGACAAGTTAATGGAAGCAAAATGCAACTGACATTGAAACTGATCTCACTTAGTTAATGGCATTGTCAAGTTAGCTGACTTTTGTATATATCTAAAAAAAACATATGGTGTTAGCAAAAGCCGTCAGAATCTGTGTGAAAGGCACCAGTCCTCACACAAGGCAGATGTGCGAACTGTGGCAAAGCCATGCTTGAGTTTGGCTGCGGCAGATTTCTCCCCTATACCTCCTTACCAGTGCATATCCCACCTCTCCTATCAAAGGCTGTTCAAAATGTTTTCGGGGTGGGGCTCCAAGCCCCCCCACCCCCACATTCTACTGTGTCACATTCTGTTTGGACCATGTCAGTGGCAAATCTTGGGTTCTAAAATTTCAGTGGTACTCTGTGTGATGCCAAAATTCAGCACTCCCCTGCCTCCCTCACTCCATTTCGAAGCATAGTTGCAGCATCCTCAGGGGTCGTCTTCCCCCCGAGACTCCACCCCCAGTGTGACCGATCCGGCCGTGCTTCTCTAAATCTGCCTCTGGTCATGTTATGCTTGAAAACAGGGCCCCATTATGAAACAGACTTTGTCTCATTAGTTTTGCATGGTCGAAGTCAACATCCTGTATCCTCCAACTTTTCTAGCAATCACTGTCTCTTGGGGTGGGAAACATATATAAAATGTAAGGAGAAATCACAGCAGGTTTTCTCACCTGCAGTGTGAGCCTGATTTCCTCCTGGCTTCCAATCTGTGGGGCAGCCACATAGCCTAGCAAGTCAAATAATTGATTAGCTGTCAATCTTCCCCACACACTCTATTTTAGCTGGGCTGCCTGCTTTATTTTTTTGGCACCCCGTGATGTTGCATTTATACGTTTCTCTCTCTTCCCCCTTTTTTATAAAGTGGAAACATTTTTGAGCAGTTGCAAAACTTCTCGCAGGGGTCAGCAAACTTTTTCAGCAGGGGGCCGGTCCACTGTCCCTCAGACCTTGTGGGGGGCCGGACTATATTTTGAAAGGGGGGGGAATGAACGAATTCCTATGCCCCACAAATAACCCAGAGACGCATTTTAAATAAAAGCACACGTTCTACTCATGTAAAAACACCAGGCAGGCCCTACAAATAATCCAGAGGTGCATTTTAAATAAAAGGACACATTCTACTCATGTAAAAACATGCAGATTCCCAGACCGTCTGCAGGCCGAATTTAGAAGGCGGGTCTTAGTTTGCCTATCGATGAACTGGGGGGGCTATGTGCACTGTCCACTTTTTTTTTCCTTTTTTGCAAACTTACAGAATTGTTCACACACACACCGCCACCCTTCCACTTGGAGATTAAACAAAATTACGTATGTCTGGATGTAATATGGTTTTCTCACTCTTAGATTAGACCCCCCCTGCTCTACATGTGGTACTAAATTTAAACTGCAAGCGATTTTATCATGAGGATTTTCACCTTTGAGCCTCATTTATGTTAATGGCTGATTCTTTTTCTTGTGAAAGAGGAAATGACCATACTGGCCAAGGAAGGTTTTACATGATTACAAACTCAATGAAGGCAATGCCTCCTGAATTCTGTAACAATCAACACCTGACACACTCCCCATTTAGCTTGCGCCACTCTCTGCCAACTCAAGGAATGGAGTACAAACAGAATTTGAACAGGACATTAATGTGCCTGCACACCAGTGTTCAGGTGCGCTAACAGTGCTTCAACCCTGTGTGTTTAAAATGATTCAAAACTGGCTTTCCAGTCAAGAGCTTTTTACGAACTGCCCAACGAAATGCAAGAAGTTCCATTTCTTGATGGTGCTGTAAAGTCTCTGTTGGCAATTCTCAGAATTTAGCACCCAGAATTCTCTTGTTGTGAGGCTTGGTAGTCAAATCCTCATTTGCGGATTGATGGCTAGCGTGAACTGGCCCTCAGTCCCACCAGACACGTTGCTGAGACGTATGACCTTTGGCCACCCTGACTCTCTTGAACAATACAGCATGGCCAATACAAGGGGGCACAAACAGGTAACATCATAACCCTGTTTAGGACATTAACCAGGTGAAGAGGCACACAAGATTAATGGGGGAAAGGTGTGCCAGGATGCCTGCTTGTGCAAGATTCAAACGCTTATGCATTTTTCTTTGTGTGGGCGGCAACTGTTTCAGTTGGCTGGCATTGCTTAGAAGCAATGCAGAATTTTAAACAGAGATTATTTTTAACAAAACCTGCCCAAAAAGGGGGGGGCAAGTATGAGAGCGGAAAACCCACTTGTTTTGTTGTTTTTCATATAAAAAGAACACCTAGGGGCAGTCAACAAAATAAGGCGTGGGGATTTAGGGGTGCGAAGGATCTGCTCCCTCAGATAGTGTTGAATGCCAGCTGCACTGAGCCTCAAAGAGTGAGTGTCTCTAGTGCTTTTTTCTCCTTATATGGTAAAATGATACACAGGGGTTTTTCACTAGGCTGTGAAGGCAGACGCCTGTTTCCACACAACACAGACGGCTGAGCAGAAATCAGAAGAGCCGCTTGCTCAGAACTGGAGGAATCCCCGGCTAGCTGTACATCTCTCCTCTCCTCTGCCAGCAGGTCACTGTGTTGCCCGTTTATTAATGGATGTGACTCCTCATCCCAACTCCAGAGGGTACCATTAACTGCCTGCCTGTAAGTAGACGTCCCTTTTTGTCCCTCCCTGCTACAGCCAACAACAAACCTTTGGAGCATCTGCTATAAATAACAAAAGGGTGTGATGGGGAGAACAGGGTGTGATGTTGAGGCAGAACAATGGTTTGCCCAAGATGCAGCAACAGCCCTAGCTGTCTGTGTTATATACGGTGACAGGGCTGGCCCTTTGTTTTTTTAGCAAATATGGGCTATAGAAAGAGGTCGGGTAAGAATAATGGTGTTGTCTTCAGGGGGAATGTTCGGTGTCTGAATGTGACATGTGAGCAGGGAGGTATGGCATTGTGTCAGATCCCATCGCGACAATTTTCACTCCCCAATGACATGCTGGATAAGCCCCGGGGAAGCTCATAAATGAGAGTTCAGATATTGGTTTCTTTTACACCTCTGTGAACACTTCCTGCTTCCCAAAGCAACAAAAGACCTCATTAATTCTTCCCAGTAGCAGAATCAGAGGAAACAAAGGTAGCCTTGCCTCTTTGCTGTCTCTCTCTCTCACGCACGAACACAAAATAACTAAAAGACAGAGAGTCCTCTAAAGTGCATTGCTATTGTTTCAAGATATTTAAATGGAAGGTACACGGTTCTTTTCTTCCTTTCATTCGTTTATTTAATGTTTAATCCCTGCCATGCTTCTTCTATGTTTGTAACTGAAAAAATGCATGTGAGTTGACAGCAGCAACTTTTGTATCTTGTCATTTTTATTCAATTATAAATATTAATGTCCCCTCTTTCTGACTTAGCAGGCTTCCAAGGCGGCTTTGTGTATCTTTCTGTATTAATGGGTCACTTCCTCCCTCCCTATTTCCCACCACAATACCTTTACCCTTGAATCAAAACATCTTGGGTTACTGCACATGCCAGATGAAACAATTTCTGGAGGTTGTTAAAACAAACTGATGATTTACTCTAGATTGAACAGTTGCCATATGAGTAGTGTATTATAATTGCATGCGAGTCATGCATGAAATGCAATTTTTAAAAGATGAATTCAGGAGAACCAAGAAAAGAAAGAGAGAGAGAGTTAAAGTCCCATTTAACTCAATAAGAATAAATTGCCAAGGCATTTTAGTTCCATTGATATCAGTGATATGGACTCGAAACTAACTGGCTTTGTTGTTGGCATCTGTCAGTCTCAAGAGACAATGACTCCATGGATGAAGTCAAACCACTGTGTTAGCAGCACCAAAGTGACCTCCATGGGGCGCAAACCTGGGCAGTGTGTATAGAGATTCAGGGCTGCCCAGTCGACAAGACCCGCCTCTCGGCCTCACTGACGTGGTCCAAAGAAAAGCAGAGAAATACGTTTGGCACCAGCTTGGCTGCAGGAGTTGCCGGAAGGAGGTGTACAAGGCTCCTTCCAACCATCTTAGGGACTCCACTCTGGATGTGCGCCAGTGTGGTGTAGTGGTTAAGAGCGGTGGACTCATAATCTGGTGAACCGGGTTCGATTCCCCGCTCCTCCATATGCAGCTGCTGGGTGACCTTGGGCTAGTCATGCTTCTCTGAAGTCTCTCAGCCCCACTCACCTCACAGAGTGTTTGTTGTGGGGGAGGAAGGGAAAGGAGATTGTTAGCCGCTTTGAGACTCCTTAGAGTAGTGATAAAGCGGGATATCAAATCCAAACTCTTCTTCTTCTTCTTTACTCCTTAGCCTTTTCTTCTCCTGAAGATATCCCACAAGGCAACAGAGGTTTAGGATCAGCTTTCCTTCTCCTAGATGGGCTACCTTCTTAGGTTAATGAGCCCCATCTGCCCCTCACTTCCCTTTACAATATGTGCAGAAACCGCCTTCTTAACTGCTGGACCCACCATTGGTTTCATCCATTCAATTTGCCAGAGCCTGTTTTTGCGTGCAGAGGTATTCCCTAAGAAACTGATGGTTTAAGACCCATTGACTACCCTCACCTGGTTTAGCTGGTCATAGCCATTCCCAGGTTGTGACCGCTGTCACATGCTGACAGCTTCTAGAAAATACAGGTAATTGCAGGGTAGAGACCAAAGGTGGACCATCCTTTCCTTAACACCCCATACACTGTGGACCAAACGACATAGGATGATTTTCCCCACATTATTTGATTATATCTCCTGCCAATTACCTGCTACTTAATACATTAAAAAGGAGGTTTCCCCTTAAGCAATATGTAATGTAATATAATAAATGAACAGAGGATATGCTTTCAAAAATGGTGTGTACAGAGTGTCTGTTTTGTTGTTTAGAGTGTCTTACTTCAAGACTGGGAAGGTTAGAATCTATACATACTAATAAGGACTTCAAGTTCCTATGCGGAAGCAATCCAATGGTGCATTCAGCTTTGGGACTTTTGGTTCATCTGCACTTTTAAGCCACCTATTGTAGAACCCAGGTAAAAGAAAAGTTAGGGCAAAATGGACAACCACAGCCTTGAAAAAGCGCATAAACTATGCAAGCGCTTCATTCATCTGATCAAAGCTGTGGCTCAGGAGTCACTACTGAAAAGGCTGGAGTATACGCACATTCTGAACATGGCCGTGATTAAATGGCCCAATGCTGTCTGGCACATACTCACGGCTAAACAAACTATGGTTGGCTTACAGAACCACCCACAAGTCTCAAAACTTCATGGAGACAGCAGAATAGGGTGTAGCAATTTTCAAAATGGACTGCCTGTGTGTTCCTGCCATGCACAGCTGACAGGTCCTTTCCTCCTGAAAGAGTGTGGATAGACATTTCTCAAATGCCTCTCTAAACTGCAATGGTAGCAATGGGGAACCTGAGGCTATTTTGGGGCTACTGCTCTCATCAGCTGCAGTCTGCAAAATCAATGGTCAAGGATTTATGGGTGCTAGAATCCCACATCTGGAGGGCATAGGTTCCCCATCCCTGTTCAATATCCTGGATCCCCACTCCTTTTCTTAGGAAGGTAAGGTAAGGAAAGAAGAAAGAGGATCCTAGCATTCCTTGGTCCTCTCTAAAAGCCTTCCTGACCAACAAGGCTGGGCAGTAGCAGCAAAAAGCAAGTGCAGCAACCTCTTCTCATTGTTGCCCTGTTTTCCCAAATGCATAGATAAGAAAACACCATGCTTCAACTAGACCCACACGTAATTATCAGTTAAACCTGGGTAGGCATATTGGGTGGGTTGTTCTTAAATAAGAATAACACTTTCAGTAAATTATCCAGCTCTATCTAATCTCTGTGTGTGTGTGTTTCTGGTAAACCAATTACTGTTATTTTGGCAATTACTTGCCAAATATCGAGGTGATGTTACACACTGTACTTCTTGACCAACACTTACCAGTTTAACTGGTAGCAAAAGACACTGAACTGTTAGGACTTACAGTTTCCAAGCCATGCATAACAACTGCAAAACTTCTACAACACTGTAATAATTTTGGTTGGTGACTGGCCAAATGCAGCAATAGTGGGAGCATTCCTCTCACATCCTTATATCCAAGGTTTCTTTTCCTTTTAATCTGGACACAAAAGAAATTTCCAATACCATGGACCATAGCATCCCTCAGGATTGGTTGTTTGGGTTGGGCCCGTGTAACATTGCCTCCAGTACTGCCTAGGGAACCAGTCTTGGAGGTTTGTTCTGGGGGCTTTTATTCCACCCCCTGGTTGATGGCCTGTGGGCTTCTATTCTGCTCTCCATGCTCTTTAACATCTACACGAAATTGGTGGGGGGAAAGTCATCTGGAGGTTTGTGTTGAAGCGTAACCATTATACAGATCTATTCTTTCCCCATCTACTCATCCCAAGGAGAATGCTGGACCTCTGAATTGGGGCTGAATGATGTGGAAGTGCTTGAAGCAGATAGGACAGAAGCCCTGTAGGTGGGGAAACCAACTCTTATGGAGCCAGCTTTACCTTCAGTCCTTGGTGATGTCCAGTTTGGGAGTGCTATTTGAGTCAACTGGGAAGCTCAGGTGGTGGAATAAACCTTGCTTCTTCTATACATGCACTAGTAGCACCTAGTCTGGATTAAAAAGGTAAAGGGACCCCTGACAGTTAAGTCCAGGTGCAAACAACTCTGGGGTTGTGGCGCTCATCTTGCTTTACTGGCCAAGGGAGCCGATGTTTGTCCACAGACAGTTTTTCCAGGTCATGTGGCCAGCATGACCAAGCCACTTCTGGCAAACCAGAGCAGCACACAGAAACGCCATTTACCTTCCGCCGGAGCAGTACCTATTTATCTACTTGCACTTTGACGTACTTTCGAACTGCTAGGTTGGCAGGAGCTAGGACCGAGCAACAGGAGCTCACTCCTTCAAGGGGATTCGAACTACCAACCTTTCGATCGGCAAGCCCAAGAGGCTCAGTGGTTTAACCCACAACACCTCCCGCGTCCCCTTAGTCTGGATTACTGCAATATAATTCATGTGGGGCTGCTTTTGAAGGTAGTTCAGAAACTTCAACAAGGACAAAATGAAGGCAACCAGCTGTTGTTTGGGGCTAGATGGAATCTGGTTAAATGCTTTTAAATCCCAGAACACTTTGTAAAGTATCCCCTGAAAGCCACAGAACACACTGTGGATCCCTGTACTTGGTGGATCCCTCAGTTTCATGAAAGGTCAAGTTCCTACTCATCGCAAGGATTCTCTTGTTAGCTCATTAAACAAAAATCAAGTTAATCCCCAGCAACCCACAGCATTTTCTGCCTGGTCCTTCTTCCCTTTGTATAACACAATTCCCTTTTTCTCCATCTGGGTTTTTCTCTTTAAGCCTCACCTGAATGAGATTCCCTCCCACCTGTTTAAAGACTTGTACTCCTTCCATCCATCCTTAGATTCTCAGTCCTGTCTCACTCCTGGCCAACAATCAAATCTGTTCCTCCCAATGACTGCCTTTTGTGACGCCACAGTACATGCTAGAACATCTCCTTTGACTCACTTTCCCACTGACATTCCTTTTCTGACCCACCCATTTTTTTACAATCAGGTCAACTGCAAGGGGGAACGCCAAAGCTTGCATGAGCAATTGGCCTTGCTTGTCCTTCACCCTCACACAAGGTTACCTCAAAGAATACCCATACCTGAATCAACCTGTCTAAGTCTTAAGATCCACTTCAGAGGCCCTGTTTAAGTGCCTAGGCAACTAGGATGACAGGTAAATGAAACAGGGCCTTCTTGGTGTCCCCACAGTTACTGAACTCTATTCCACTTGAACTTGATTCCTTCAAAGGGGCATTAAAGAAAGATCCATGACTCTACTTCTGCATGTAGTACCTAGCCTGTGGCTGTGCCTTGGTTTTTTGCATGGCCGCACTGGTTCGTGCTGGTTTTAGCAGTATTTCATACTGCTGAGCATGCTGTGAAATGTATGCTTGCATCTGTTTTTAAAACTGTATTATGGTTTGCTTGCGTGCATTTTCAGTGAACAGGTTTGGGAAGAATTTTCTTTGAAGAGCAGCCTGTATCTTTTTAGTGTGTAAGTAAACAGAACCACGCTGTTTTCTTGATGCACTCTAGATCAGCAAGAAGAACCATCAAGTTGGAGAGGGAAGATACCGTAATTTTCCATGTATAAGACGATGCTTTTTGCTAAAAAAAAATTAGGCAAAAATTGAGTGTCGTCTTATACATGGAGAATGAATGCAGAGCGGGGACGTGCGATTAATGGCAGCAGCAAGCGGGAGATTGGCAGCAGCAATTGGGCGGGTGACTGGTGACTGTGGCAAGGCCTGCTGGCGATTGGCTGTGGCTGCAGCAATTGGGCGGGTGATTGGCGGCTGTGGTGAGGCAGGCAGGCGATTGGCGGCTGCGGCAAGGTGTGTAATCGGCAGTGGCTGCGGCAAGCGATCAGCGGTGGCGGGCAGGCGGGTGAGCGATTGGCGGAAGTAACCTACCACACCCCACCCAAAAAATAAACAACTTAATTTCTTAATTTTGGGTTTAAAAAAATAGGGGCCGTCTTATACATGGGGGCGTCTTATACACAGAAAAATATGGCACATGTTTTAAGACAGGGATGTGGAACCTCAGGCCTGGGTACCAAATCAGACCTTCTTGGTTTCTCCAGTCAGCCTTCAGGATTCTCCCAGGCCCAAATCTCAGCCCAGGTCGCAATCTTCACTGAAACAGCTCTGCACGTTCCTCTAGAGCTTTTGTATCCTTGATAAGACCTTTTACTTGCCTGGGTATAGGATGAAGGGTTGTGCATACAGATACCTGTGGCTTTTGCGTGTTTGGCACGTAGCTCACAATGCAAAGGAAACAGCCACATCCATTGCTTTGTCCACCTTTTAGCTCTGGTGCCACCCAATTTTGACCTATCGTCCTACACAACCTTGGCGTGTGGCCCCCACATGGTTGCACCCAAGAAAATGTGGCCCTTGAGTTGAAAAGGGTTTCCTATCACTGGTTTAATACAAACAGCTGTTTCCAGGTCCAGCTGTAAATGCTTTTGAAATTCCTTGATGCTTTGGAACTAGGTGTAAAGTTGCCCCTTATAATGAGAACCACCTGAGGCCCAAAGCACCCTCTAACTTCCCAGGGTGCGTCTTGTGAGGGGGGGGGAGCCAATTCCTTGCATGCAGAAAATTCCAGGTTCAATCCTCAACATCTCTAGCCGAAAGGATGAAAGAGCAAGTGATGGGAAAGGCCTCTCTTGAACCCAGGACCTTTGAGAGTCATGGCTAGCCAGAAATGACACTATGCGGCAAGATAGGCAAACCACCTGAACTTTGGCTGAAGCAGCTTAGTTTCATTGCTCCTAATTAGAAATGGAAATATGATGGATTATGCAGGGTTGCGTGGCGAGTTCCCGCCCCCCACCAGGATAAATAAAGACACGAGACACCATAGTTTAAGGTTAAATGGGCGAATTAGGCCACAGCTTTATTGAATTCAGGAATGAGAAGCATTGGCTTAGGCATTGGTCCTAAAGACTATCCGGCTCCAGCCCACTTGCTGGAGACACGGGGAAGTGTTAACACTATATCGGGGGAGTCTCCTGCCAAGGCACGTCGACTAGGAGCTCCCCCGGGTCACCGCTCTGGGGCGTGCCTTTGGCCCACACCTCCATAGGCTTCGGACAGGGCCACGCTCCCCGGAGTCCTTTAACGGACCACCCTTCGCTCACTGGGGGGAGGTGATGGCGTTCCTCCCCCCCCCCACATCCTCTTAACCCCTTCTTACCAATGCCTACCGCCAATGCCGAAAAGTTGTGATGAGTTGCTACGAGGTAGGCAAAAAACCAAATGGCTGAAATTGCCAATTGGGAAAAATTCCTACCATGCCCCTTGCGGCGACAGACCGAAGTCCATAGCAAAGTCAAAGACCTACCTAAAGCCTACCCAAAGGGAGGGAGGGTGGGAAAACGTGAGGGCTAGCCGGCGAAAAGAGGGCGAGCCCCCTCCGCGCCGGCTCTAAATAGGGCAGATCTGGCCTGGATTCCCCTGTTCTCGCGGGTGCTGAAACCAGCCCCCGCTCACGTGGGGGGTGGGCGTGAAGCCCGCAACCCCACCTGCTGGGCAGGCTGCAAGTGGCTTTGGGGTTCTGGGATACTGACTCTTCTGAGGAGTGAAGAGATATTAAAAGTCTATACTTCCCCCCACACAGACACACAAAAGTGTGACATGGAAAATTGTGAATAACATTTGCATGTTTGCATCTGCACCCTGCTAACTACTCTACAGATAGATGGATGGATAGCAATCAGCTATCTATCTGTCTATCTGTCTATCTGTCTATCTGTCTATCTATCATCTATCTATATCTATCTATCTATCTATCTATCATCTATCTATCATCTATCTATCATCTATCTATCATCTATCTATCATCTATCTAATCTATCATCTATCATTTATCTGTCTGTCTATCTATCATCTATCTATCTATCATCTATCTATCATCTATCATCTATCATCTATCTATCTATCTATCTATCTATCTATCTATCTATCTATCTATCTATCATCTATCTATCTATCTATCTATCTATCTATCTATCTATCATCTATCAGCACACACATACCATCTTTTCTTATTTTCCAGGCTCTTCATTCCATTCTTGTTTGCAGGAATTTGTAGCTTTGATCGGAAAATGGATTAGAGTTCTTGGAAGGAGGACATAAAGTTCTCGCGAAGCAATGAGAGGCAATGTTTGTGCCAACAAACTGGTAGGGGACTGAAAAATGAGCTGCTCCCGGTAGTTCAGTTTTGCTAGGCTGTAACAAAAAGAGGACCTTGTAAATCTTTACAGCTTTTGAAACAATAACAAAAATCCTTTCCAAACACCTCTTCCTGCGTGGATTTATGTCTGAAATGTTCCAGATACAAATCTTCCTTTCTTTCAAGAAGGAAAACAAAGAGGGGGGGTGTACATTGAGCACAAATCATGAATGTCTTACAATAGGCTCACACCAGTAAAACAAAACAAAACCCCAAAATAACTGTGAAGAAAAACTACATTCCTGCATAGAATTGTATACTAGTCTGTCAGTCTCATGAACTATGAGGCCACAACTGCAACATATCTGATCTTTTTTTAAAACAACAACAACAACCAAATCCTAAATAGAGGGACCTGGGAGATCATTACTGGGACTGTGGTTTAAAACTCCTAGGACTAATGGCAACATGGGGAAAATTTTCCTCAGCAATGCAGTGTTGGTAGTATGAGTTAAGCCCCCTCCCCATTTTCCAATTCTAATCCTGCTTTCTATTTAAGTTAAAAACACACTGATACAGTGGTACCTCCGGTTACAGACGCTTCAGGTTACAGACTCTGCTAACCCAGAAATAGTAAGAACTTTGCTTCAGGATGAGAACAGAAATTGTGTGGTGGCGGTGCGGCAGCAGCAGGAAGCCCCATTAGCTAAAGTGGTACCTCAGGTTAAGAACTGTTTCAGGTTAAGAACGGACCTCCAGAACGAATTAAGTTCTTAAACAAAGGTACCACTGTACACCTGAAATTCACACATCTCCTTTTTTGACCTGATACTTCCCTGAGAGTATCGCAACAAGAAAGGTGTTTGGACAATGTCTGGCACCAGTGCTATTTTTCTAGAAAAAGGGATGCTGGAACTCACCATGAACACCTCCCTTGTTCTCTTAGGATGGCAATGGCACCCACCTGAGAGGTGCTGGAACTGAGTTCTGGTGAGTTCCGGCTGGAAAAAATCCCTGTCTGGCACTGAGGTCCAAAGGCAGGCAACTGCTTAGAGAAGGCAGGGGCAGGCAGAGATGACAAACGTAATGAAGAGCAAACCTGACCAAATTCAGGGAATGCCGCAGGGCTGGGAGCTTTCTGGTGGTTTCTTGGGGCAAGAGTCCATCCCATACTGGCAAATTTGAGGGTTTCCCCCTCAAAAATTTTCCCTCAGAATTGGACTTCTTGCAACAAGGGAAGCAGTGAGACGATGCGCTGGAAAGTGGGATATAACGCTTGCATGATGCAATGTCATCAATCAAGCGGTATATAAATTGTATGAATATTTTAATTTTTTATTTAGAAACCTCCCCACAAGCAGGTCAGTATGAATACTATGTAAATAATCAACATCATCTAACCTCCCTGCAAGCTTTGTGCAAAAAAAAAATCAGGTTGAATGAGCACCTGGAAATTACCTGACATTACCTGATTCCTTGACTCAAATTACATGCAGCAAGTTGTCTTTTCAAATCAATGCCCTGGCAAGAAGGAGGGAATTGGTGACTGACCCTCATAGCTCCTGTCCTGCTTCAAGTTCTGTGGTCGCTTATTGTCGGCATCTAAACTCCACGTCATCATTTTTACTGAAGCTTTTTGCCTCTGGTTTCAACAGCTTTTTCTTTTATTAAATCTGCTTTTCGGTGCAGAAGTTCGCATAAGTGTACCATACTTGCCTCAGGGGAATTATGAAGGGTCAAACTCAAGAGTGCCCTGTTATTACAGTGTAATCCTACACATGTTTACTTGGAGGTAAGTCTAATTATGTTCAGTGGGGGTACTCTTCAGGAAATGTGCTTGGTTAGGGCCCAGCCTTCTTCTCTGGGGACTGTAAACAATATCTCTCTTACTTAATACAGCAGAAAACAGAGAAAATTGTGTGTGTCTTTGTGTGTGGTGTGCTTAAGATCTGCTTTTTCTCCAAGGCAAATTAAAAGAGTACGGCTGCCATGGAATTTCTATATTTCCCTTGTGTGTTATAATGTTTCTGGGATTGTTATAGGAATACAGAGTGGGCATATTTTCATATTTTACTATAATGCTAACGAGAGCACGATTTACGTTTTCAAAAAAAATTCCCACACAATAGTTAAAATAGTTGGGGTTTAGTTAGGAAAGATTCCAGAATCAAAACCTATCCAACCCTACAGAAATTATAGTATGGACCTTCCTGAACTGGCTTCTACTACAGCCTGCAGGTGGGAGGGAAGAGTTATATATTTCAATTTTTTTCCATGTGACGAAACATTCCTGTGTATATAGAGCAAGCATAGGTTTAGCCTAGCCGCCTCCCTTTGCTCTTTGAGTGCAAGGATTTTTTTCCAGCACTCCCTCATGTGATCTGCAACTGGTGACACTGTCCAAGGAATGCTATGTGTTATATTTGCATGCCGGAATAAGTCCTCTTGAACACACTTGAAATTTGTGGGCTGCTGCTACCAGGACACAGAGAGATCTCACCTGCATTTCCTGTTGCACATTTAAAAACCAGTTCACTTGACCATTCAGCACTGCAAGGAACCTCTCAAAACCAACCACATGGAGGCAGCTCCACTGACATAACGCCTCCATGAACCAACCTCCCGCCAATTTTAACATTAGCAATGCAAATACAAACCACAAACACATACAACTCCTAGGAGCTGAGGTCCTTTTGGCAGTCCCCATAAAATATTTGAGGGGGCTGAGGCCCCTCCAAAGTTGATGGGCATTGTCATTCAAATGCTATGTGTGCAGTATGTCATGTGATCAATTGCGCAGGGTGGGGCTTACTTGGGATTCCCCAATATTTTATTCAAGTTGACACCCTTGCATGGAGGCATGGAAATAACTTCTTGTCACATCCACACTATTCATTTGAAGCTCATTTGAAGCACGTGATTCCCCCCAAAGAATCCTGGGAACTGTAGTTTGTTTGGGGTTCTGGTACCTCTGAGAGGGTTGAACCAGGAGGTTCCCTGGGGAGATGAATTGGTTGTTAAACCACACTGAGAATTGTAGCTCTGTGAGGGGATTGGGGGTCTCCTAACAACTGTCAACACCCTGGTGTCTCCTAACAACTCTTAGCACCTCTCAAGGCTCCTGACACTTCACAGCATCATGCTATGAACCCATGGAGCAGATGGGACCTATGAGACTAAGTTCTGGGAAGAAGATGCATCAGGCATTTTCTTATTTGTTTATGTACCATTACAGTGGCTTCAGCAGCTTGCCTAAAATAAAGGAAACTAACCATTTCACATGAAAGACCAAACTGATGGCTAGGGTAGGGGTACATACAATGTGATCTGTTTGAACCAGAGTTTTTATACCTGCTTAGCTCATGGCATGGCTTTGGGTGATCTGTCAACCTAATATATCTTTTGAGGGCTTAGGTGGAATAACCACACGTTGCCAAACCCCAAAACATCTTGGCAGGATGGTGGGGTACAAATATGATAAGCAAATGACACCTCACAACAAAACAAACAAACAAAGCAGACCTTTCTCTCTCTGACATTCAAGGAGACACAATGTTTATCAGTGCTATTTTTCTAGAAAAAGAGGTGCCGGAACTCACCAACAACGCCTCCCTCATTCTCTTAGGATGGCAATGGCACCCACTTGAGAGGTGCCGGGACTGGGTTCCAGTGAGTTCCTGCTGGAAAAAAGCCCTGGTTTTTAATCCAAAGCTGCTTGTTTTCTTGTTGACAGGCAGGCAGAATCCTAGATGTCAAAATGACAGAGCGCTTTGACTGCCACTACTGCAAGGAGACGCTGTTTGGCAAGAAGTACATTTTGAGGGAGGACAGCCCCTACTGCATCAAGTGCTACGACAGCCTGTACTCCAACACATGTGAGGAATGCAAAAAACCGATTGGCTGCGACTGTAAGGTACTTCGGATGCACATTTCAACCGGCCTCGTTCTTGGATCACAATTAATGTGCCTTTTATTTGTTTGTTTGTTTTATACAGCGCACCCTAGTCCAGCAGAAACATGTAAGCCGTTTGCAGGTCCCAACAAAAAGGAATGTACAAATAGAAGATAAAGTCCAGATTCAAAAAAACCAAACAATACTACTGCTACCACCACAATCACAACTACTGCTGCTACTAAATTTCAAGCAGAAGTTTCCTTGTGGCTATTGGGCTTTACATCACATCTCTCCTACTCTAAGGAAATGCACTGGCGGAGGAAGAGAAGTGTGGGGGAGCGCACCGCCCCCGGCAACGTGATCCCAGTGGGGTGCAATCACAGCTGCCCCCTACCCGTGCTGGGTGCCACGCCCCTGCGGGCAGTGCACCACGCCCCCAGGACACACACCACACCCCTAGGACACACGCCATGCCCCCAGGACGTGTGCCCCGCCCCCAGATATGCGTCATGCCCCTGCAGGTGGCATGCTCTGCCCCCAGGATGCATGCCAGCCCTGCCCCCACCTGATCTCTGCCCCCAGGTGCCAGACCATGAAGCTCCGCCGCTGAGGAGATGGGTCATGTTTATTGTGGGATTTCTGTTGCTCATGTACACAAACTTTTCATAGCATCCCTACAACGCCTTTGGCATCACAGCACCAACCCATGTTTCTTTCTGGTCCAATCTACATATAGATTAGGGAAATCTGATAATTTAAAAATAGCAGTTGCCAGTGACCCATTCACAATATTAAGCCTGTGTCTGGAAGCACCCTAAGATAATATTTTTGGGGAAAGTCGGTCTTTCCTTCTGGTAGTGCTGAGTTTTAGAATTTTTCCTCTTGTGCCACTGTCCGTGTTCAAAATCATCCTTAAAGCTATTAGACTTAGGTGCTGGCGGAGTACAGAAACTCTGTTTGTTCCCTACTGCACATCTAAGAGCAGCTTTGGAGTGATGATATAGATCAGGAAAACAGTTTTTTGGGGGAAAGGTTGAAACCCTCCCTCTTCCAGCACTTACTGAGCCAATCAAAACTGGAACACCCATTGACTGCTTTAAGGTAAACATGAACATATCAGATGATCTAATCACAGATCTCCCACATCTCCTTTGGTTGGCCTCAAGTCTTCTTTTTTCAATAACACAGTTTTGGTTTCTCTCAATTTCTCATTTTTCCAGGCTTAAATTCAGTTCTCTGTAGCAATAAATGATTAATAATAATAATAATAATAATAATCAGCACTTTATTGTGAATTTATCCTAATACACACATTTTTATACAGCTTTGGCTAATGTGCACAATTTTGCAAACAAATTTCCAAAATCCTATGCATTTTTAATGCGATTTTGCACACATTGTCTGGTTGGAGAAATTGCACTTCAAAATTCAAAGAAGTGCGAATTTTGGAGGATAGTTGTGTTTTGATTTGTGTATTGGTTTAAAAATGTGTGAGTTAGGCAGTTTCTCATGGAATTGCCAACCTAGTCTAATTTCTTCCCATCCCTACTAAACATACATGTGCAAAGATACTCTGAGTTGCCAAGCAGAAAGAAGGCAGCAGTTTCTTTGGTGAGTCTACTTCTAAGATCTTTTCCATCCCTTGGGGACTTTGAATGTGTTGACATTCAAGAATCCCTAAACTTGACTAAGCTCCAACAAATTTCAGAGCATGGAATTAATCAGCTGAACTTTTCAACCCAGACTGATGGATTTCAGGGGTGTAGGTGTTATCAGATCTCTATGGTGTTTTTTTTAACAAAATGAAAACAAGACTTTCTGCAAGGACAGATAAAGTACTTGATAGCCAGAAGATTGGTGGTGGTTGTTCCCCCCCCCCCCCGTGAAGGATTAGGAATATATTGCTATAGATAAGAAAAAATATGCACACACATATTCCCACTTGAACACTCACATGTACACACAGAAGCTGACAAGAGTGACTTAACAGGAGAGAATAACAAAGATGTGTTTGTGATTCATATCTCTTTCTGCCAATTAAACTTCTGTGGTCCTCACTTAGCAATTGCCGGAATAAACTTCGCCCATCATGTGGCAACAGCATTCCATATCAACTATGGATCAGTTTTGATGTGTATACTCCTCGTGGAATATGGCCTGAGTACATGCCACAAACTCTTCTGTGGGACAGAAAACTTGCTTTACAAGTTTCTTCATCAGCAGACCCTCCTGCAAACAGCATTTTGAAATCCCTTGAAAGTCCATAGTCCATTATGCAGTTATGCATACCTAAGTCCCAAGGAAGTCTATGCCAGCCCTACCATTAGGCAAAATGAGGCAACCGCCTCAGGCAGCAGAAGCTGAGAGGCAGTAGCCATAGCCCTCCTGTCTGTCCTTCCTAAGCTGTTCTGCCATTCCCCTCCATCGGAGGACATGCCTGTGTGTGCTATGTGCAACATGTTTTGCCCCCGCTTCCAACTAGCCTGCTGCCTCGGGTTCCAAGGAGGACATTATCCCATCACCATTGCTGAAGTAAGATTCAAGGACCAGTTCAGCCGGCTTCTGTATGTGGAAGTATGGTTTTATTTGCCCATACAGCTCAGCAGGAAATTAGAAGGCTAAAGCCCTAAAAGAACACATTCCTATCAAGGGAACAGTAATCAGATGGGGCTTTCTTTTCTTGAATTTTGTATTTTAAAAAAGATGCTACTACTTTGGTAGACAGAGGGAGGCAAAAATAAAATGAGAAGGAAGAAAAATGCAGAAGACAACAAATGCAAATAAAGGAACTTGATCGTTTTTATACACCTAAGTTTTCACAAACTGCCATTGTTTCATAGCAGGATATATATATATATATATATATATATATATATATATATATATATATATATATATATTTGCTTTCGTAGATTTTCACGGGTACAGGAATGCAGGTTTTGGTGTCCTCGGGTGTCTTCCCGTGTAAAAGTTGGGGTGTCTAGGCGACGTTTCGACGAGGTCTCACTCGTCATCTTCAGGCTGGTGCTTTCGGCTTCTTGTTACTGGAACAGAGCAGGATCTCAGTGTTTGAGTTCCTATAAATACTGTTGAGGGGGTGTGGTGTATAGCCTCCAATGTTCTGGGCAGAGAGGAAGTTCCCAGGCTAGTGTGCCTTTTCTTCTTTTGTTCCTTAATTACTTGAGGGATATCTTGACCTCTTGAACTTTGTGAAGAGTTTTTCTGAGAAGATGGCTGTACTGCCACAAAACCACAGCTCGCCCCTATACACGAAGCCAAGCCAGAGCACAACTAAGTGCAGTACAGCCATCTTCTCAGAAAAACTCTTCACAAAGTTCAAGAGGTCAAGACACAAAGACTTTAGCAACTAATCCACACCTAATGACCCACCTAAGTGGTACTCAGGATATCACTCAAGAAATCACTCAAGATATCCCTCAAGTAATTAAGGAACAAAAGAAGAAAAGGCACACTAGCCTGGGAACTTCCTCTCTGCCCAGAACATTGGAGGCTATACACCACACCCCCTCAACAGTATTTATAGGAACTCAAACACTGAGATCCTGCTCTGTTCCAGTAACAAGAAGCCGAAAGCACCAGCCTGAAGATGACGAGTGAGACCTCGTCGAAACGTCGCCTAGACACCCCAACTTTTACACGGGAAGACACCCGAGGACACCAAAACCTGCATATATATATATATATATAATGTCCAGTAGCACCTTAGAGACCAACTAAGTTTGTTCTTGGTATGAACTTTCGTGTGCATGCACACTTCTTTAGATAACTGAAGGGACATTGCACATTGCACATATTCCATTTGGCTCCAAGTTGCTGTTTTCCATAAAAATTCCTTTCCAGAGATACTATCAGGATTATGTGAGGTAATTTCCTGCAAAGGAAAATTGTTGAATTTTCAGTGCTAAACGAACAATTAATATTACTCTTTTGCTCTGGGCAGTTCTGATAGTGACAGATTCTGTGTTTCAGGGCTTGCATTTGGTTTATTTTTGTGGGGGGGGGGAGTATGCCATTAAAATACTCTTTGGTGGGTTTGTTTGTTTGTTTGTTTGTTTGTTTGTTTGTTATAATAAGGAATAATAAATGAACTTTTCTTAAAAACTGGGGGGCAGCTCGTTAAGGGTAGGCAAGTATGTGTGCTGGGAGAAGTATACAAAATTCTACAACTAGCTGAACTTAACTGCAATTGTTTTAAGTTGTTTGCAGTTGAAGTTCTGCAAGTGAAGCTTTTGCACCCTATATTTGGACTGGATAATATTTATTTCAGTTTCTGTTCACCCAACTGCAATATTAATAACCTCAGTGGCCCTGACCTACTTCTTCCCTTGCATAGTCTGAGTAAATTCTCCTCCATTTCTCTTAGTAAGCTCTTTACTAAGCCTCCTTTGTGGTTTGGGATTTCTACAGGATCTGTCCTACAAGGATCGGCACTGGCACGAAACTTGCTTCCACTGCTTCCAGTGCAAGAACTCGCTGGTGGACAAACCTTTCGCAGCAAAAGAAGAACATCTTCTCTGCACGGAATGCTACTCCAATGAATACTCCTCCAAGTGTAGCGAGTGCAAGAAGACCATCATGCCAGGTTAGGACTTGGTCCGCTTTCAGGATTGGGATGGGAGTGTCTTTTGGGGACCAAATTCAAGGCCAATGGGAGGCTCTTCCACAATTTCATTTCTGAAAGCCAGGGTGATGGGGCAGGAGGAGATGCTCAAGCGCTCATGCTTCTAACATTTTAAAAATGCAGGAGATAGATCCTGATAATGAAATCCCTGAATCTTGGCTGGTTGTGCTTCATTATATCAGTTTGTTGCTATTGCTTAAGTCTGTGAAGTAGATAATGCCCTACATTGATTGCAGAGGAATACTGGAAGCAACCCAAAGACCTGTTACTTTAAAATAAAAATAAAAAAGGTTTCATAAATGTTAATATAAATGAAAAAGCTTACCTGGAGGCAAGACGTATTCTCCATACTTTGAAAATTAAGTACATAATTATTATTTTTAAGCAGCAGGGTTTTTTCCCTGACTTTCTGACTTTTAACTGGGGCTATCAGAAGGCATGCAGTTTATCTGCTTTTATATGAAAATCAGAAAAAGGCACTCTCTGAAACCCTGGAAGCTGAGCATGCTTCATTCTCAGGTTTCACTGCCCCCAAACTAGCAGCCTCCCAACATCCTGAATCATGGATTCAAAGCCCAATTAAACGTGGTTTGATTTTACTTGCTGAATAGAATGCAATAGCTTGGCTGATACGGGTGTTTTTGCTGGCAGAGTCTGATGGCTGTGCTGAAAATAGAAGCTAGGGGAAAACCAGTTTTTTTTATGAGTCAGGAAGTCGATGTGTAATCAGCAGATGATCACTAGTAAAAAAAAAAAACTTTTTAAATTGCCTCTTGTGTCGCTTATCCTCAAATTAATTTTTATGCTTGATTAGCCATGACATTAAAATTAGAGAGGTTTGGGTTACAAGAGAGGAAAGCAGAAACCACAACTATGCAGCTACATTCAAAGCAGATGACCAAAATCCGCTGCAATTTTGCATTAGCTACAGGTCTCTCCCCAACAACACCACCGCCAACCCTGCTATGTATAATGGCAAATGTCCTAGGTGGTGTGTTAAAGTGCTTGCGGAGATTACAGAGGCTTGATTCAAGGCTTAAATGAAACCACACATTTGGGAGATGCAAGGGGGGGGGACAAGTGTTTGGCCAAAAGCATACCCCAGAGTCCACAAAAGGTACCCTTTATCATCTGGGAATTATCTGCAAGGACTCTGGTTTTCATGTTTTAAATGGCCGCTAGCGTTCACTTTTGAAACGGAACCTGTATGACATGATGTGGGACGAGGAAACAGAAACACCTTTGGCAGGTGGGTGTCAGGTTTTGGGGAATCAGATCCCTCCCCCGGTGGCAGCAAAGAAGCAGATAAAATAAAATAAAAGAGTTCTTCTTTTAAGAGTTCTTCGCTCCCGGTGGCAGCGAAGAAGCAGATAGAAGAGTTCTTCCCAATTAGTTTATTCAACAATCAAAGGGAGAGACAAAAGAATGCGCCTCTCTCTAGAAATGGTGTTGCTCCAAGAAAAGTCCCACCCCCTCCAGTGTGCCAGTATGGTGTAGTGGTTAAGAGCGGTAGTCTCGTAATCTGGTGAACCTGGTTCGATTCCCCGCTCCTCCACATGCAGCTGCTGGGTGACCTTGGGCCAGTCACACTTCTCTGAAGTCTCTCAGCCTCACTCACCTCACAGAGTGTTTGTTGTGGGGGAGGAAGGGAAAGGAGAATGTTAGCCGCTTTGAGACTCCTTCGGGTAGTGATAAAGCGGGATATCAAACCCAAACTCTTCTTCTTCTCTCCGTCTCTACTATTCTACATCACTGCTACATTGGCTAATCTGAGCTTTCTGCCGCTGAGCTTTCTGTTCTACTACCCTCAATGCCCGCCTTGTCTTAGGATGGGGAGGGGGAGTCAGGAATGCTTTCCAAGGACACTGAGTCTGTCAGCTATCTCTCCCCTGGTGTTTCCTCTTCCTGCTGTTCCTCTTCCAGTATTTCCCAGCTTCTATCCTCTGCAGCCTCTGAACTATTACCTTCTACAAACCGCTGTTCTAAATCTATGCTGTCCTCCTGTCCTCGGGAAGGTTTAAGAGAAGAGGCAGCGGCCCCCACCATTCCTCCTCAGTCCAGTCCTTGGCAGCAGAGCTGGCCCTACCATTGGGCAAAGTGAGGTGGCCACATCAGGCAGCAGATGTTGAGGAGTGAGGACTGGCAGGCCCTCTCAAAGGTCTGGAGAGACCCAGGCCACTTCCAGCTTTTGAGACCCCAGCCAAAAATAAAAAGATGACACACACACACACAAAAAAAGCATTGAAAAATGTGAGGATTTAAAAATATATATATAATCTGCTGTGGAAACATGTACCACAGACTAATCTTGTACCATCAGAACTGTTCTGCACAGAGTCTGGCAACTATAAAAGGACCATGGTAGCCAGTGCTGTTTTTCTAGAAAAAGAGGTGCCGGAACTCACCATGAACTTCTCCCTTGTTCTCCAATAATGGTGTCCACCTGAGAGGTAACAGAACTAAGTTCTGGCAAGTTCTGTCTGAAAAAAAAGCCATGGTGGTAGCCCTGCTGAACTGAGGTCCTCCTCCAATCCCACCATCAGAAATCACTGAAATCAATGTTTTTAAGCCCATTTATTTAAACAGGTCTACTCTGAGCATGAGTAACTCTAGATATCGCCTCATATAATTAAACAGAACAGAAATTATGAAAATAATTATACACACAAATCCATCCAGATGCATTTTCATAGTGCATGTCTGCACAGTGTGCTTACAGCATGCAATGCAATATAATAAATATAGTAGTAGAGGTGAATGAAACACGACCCCTTTCTGCATAGGAAAGGCAGAGGCTACAGGCTCTGGATTTTCCAGTGTGGTTATTAAATGTGGTAGTATAATAGCTCTTGCTGGCTTGTGCAATGTGGGCTGAGAAGTGCATCGCAGGTGGACAGATGTTGTTGCTATCTCTGATCTAAGCAGGTTGCAGTGGTCCAAACAGAATGCAATAAAATTATACGCTCGTAGTAGGGATGGAATAAGAACTGAAAACATCTCAGCAGTACTTCAAAGATGGGAACTTGCGAAGCCGCCCAGCTCTGTTAGTTATCAGATCTGCTTTGTTTAATAGGGCATCCTTTCATTCCTTCAGGGATCGACACTTTAGCTCTCAAGTCTACCTAATTCTTTTTTTTTTAAAATAATAAAAAAATCACATAAGTACTAAACGTAGCATAATTATAGCTTTATTAATATAGCACATTAATAAACTGATAAGATGTGAAAAGCCATTTAAAATGTCATAGAGCAAGATAATAATCTGTTAACACATTTGCTACATTGCTTTTATGCCAATTAGAGCTCACGTAATAATTTTTTAAGTCTCTTTCAATGTAGCGCTTACTCTAAGAGGGACAAATCCTCACATCTGATAAATGATGTTAATATCACTGAAAGGTGCTTGCAAATCATACAGAGGTAATAGCACTTTGCCTTTAAACTGCCGCCCAACAATAATGTGGTTGATTTAACTAGGATGCCCTTCAACATTGGCTTTTCAAAGACCGATACAAGGTGTGCTTGAAATATTTAAATGCAAAAATTCCTCTTTCGTTTTGGCCTGGGCTTCTTCTGCTCTGGTTTGTTTCCAGAGAGGTAATGAATCGGAGGTGGTTTTAGGGTGGCTCAACTAAGTGCTGTCACGCTGGGCGCCATGATGCAGGGGACACACACAAAAATGCAGTGTTGAATTTTAGCGTTGCATAGGACACCACTGAAGTTTGAGAGCCCAAAGTCGACCACTGAATGAATGAGCATGTGCTCACATTAGGGGGAATCCATATGTGAAAATGAGATGTCTCCTGTATTTGTGAGAAAAATTCAGAACATGGTCTCTTTCAGACAGCCCATTCATTGAACATGGTAGTTCCATTGCACTCAGAAACCCAGGGTGTGCTTAGCTTGAGCGAGGACATTCTCTGTGGCAATTTCTAAGCTGTGGATTTCCTACCCAAGGAGCATTTGACACCTTTATTGTGTCTTTCATCATCTGCTGAAGATTCCCCACTGACCTCTTTTTGACACCCAAGATATATTTTTGAACACATTCTGTGCTCTTGGTTGTCATCTGCTTTTACTGTTTTTTAATATTGCATTTTTTTATCGTTGTAACCCTTTCCACAAAGCTTGCAAACAAATATTCCAGGTTACACATGCCCAACTGGTTTGACTTACTCTAGCAAGTCTCTTTTTACAGCCAGGGTCAAAATGGGTGGTGTTTTTGTTGTTTGTTTGTTTGTTTGTTTGGGGGTTTTTTGTTTTTGTTTTTTTGGAAGGGCTGGTGTGCTGGTCCCAAGGGTTAACCGTGTGGCGAGGTCCGAGTCCAGTCCAAGGTTGATGGTATGGTATGGAGGCTGTCCGTCAAAGCTGAAGCAGGGTCCAAGGCAGGGAGTCGGGTGAGGTCAGGAAGTCTGGCAGGAGAGCAGGACAGGGTGCAGGCAGGAACAGGCTACCAACAATGTTGCTCCCGCAACCTGGGACTGGGGCTGGCTGCCTTTATCTGCCCCGAGGCATAGGGCGGCCCCGGTCCACAGGTGACTCGCCTCTCCTGGCCTGGAGGCGAGCACTCCTCCTGTGGGAACTTAGTTCCCTCCACCTCTCTGCCCTGAGCCTCTGCAGGTCAGGAGAGGCTGGAGGGTT
The DNA here is from genome assembly GCF_964234715.1 of Podarcis melisellensis. Taxonomy (NCBI): domain Eukaryota; kingdom Metazoa; phylum Chordata; class Lepidosauria; order Squamata; family Lacertidae; genus Podarcis; species Podarcis melisellensis. The sequence continues at coordinate 29,154,959 of NC_138531.1, forward strand.
ACCGGACCCAGAGGCAACCTCAGCTGAGAGTGGAGCACCTGCAGGCAATGGGTCCTCCATCACCTCAGGAGCCAGAGCAGACTCAGCTGGTGCCTGCACCTGAGGATCCAGCACAGGTGAGGACCCATCAGGCTCATGCCCCAGCCCCGGCTCAGCTGGTTCTGGAGGCGGGGACTCGTGTGCAGGCTGGCATTCCTCAGGTTTAGCCTCCGAGTCCGAATCCCAGGCCATCACAGCTGGGTTAATTCAGTCCTACACCCAAATGCAAAACTGTCAAAGGCAGAAAATGGGCTGGAAAAATGCTGAAGACAGTAGGAAAACAGAAGTAGAGGGAAATTGGTTTTAAGCATTTGTAACAGAACCTAGAAAGTCAGAGAGGCAAAAGAGGGTTAGGTAATCATTAGCCAATAATCAGAAAAGAGAAGATACAAATATAAGATGCAATAAGTGCATGTTGTATTTGGATCAGAATGTAACCAGGAAGAAGCTACAGAGTTCAGACCTTGTTTTGGGGGAATGGCCATCTCCAGTTGCCCTGTGCTAGAGCTGCATGATGAGGTTTTCCACTTAGGTGAGGGCAGCCTCTTCAGTACTTGGAAATTTTCTCAGCAGCTTTAAGAGATTGACTTCTCCTCAGTTCTCGAGAGAAGCACCAAAGGACCAGTCTCATTGGCATCTTGGTATTTTGCACCAACATGGTCACGAAGGTGCCAAATTCCACTTTGCACAACCCAAAAAAGCTAGAATCTTTCTCCAGTGCTGAGAGGTGGGGCTGATGCCAGCCCCCAGAAATGGAACAACGGGAAAGGATGGAAGGAAATCAAAACTAGGAGAAAGGAGTGTTTCACCCCGAGCAAAGGCCACTAGTAAATGTTGATGAAAGGCCACAAAACCCCACAACTGAATTGTTTTCATAGTCTATTGAGAGAGTCACTTGAAAAGGGAATCTTTATGCAGCTCACCTGCATATCTTAAACATCAGAATGGATCTGAGGAGTGTAATAGCTGCAGGAATTTATACTTTTTCTGCTCCCACAAAAACCCACGTTTCTGCTAAAAGTGTGTCCGGCTTCTCTTCATATGCAAACTGGAAAATGGAACACAGTTTCGACTTACCTTTTCCCTACACAGCAGCTTGAAAGCCAAGGTAGAAATCTCATGCTGTGGTCTGCTCCTAGGTACCCGCAAGATGGAATATAAAGGAAACAGCTGGCATGAGACCTGCTTTATCTGCCATCGGTGCCAACAGCCAATCGGAACAAAGAGTTTCATTCCCAAAGACAGTCAAAATTTCTGCGTCCCCTGCTACGAAAAGCAGTTTGCTATGCAGTGTGTCCAGTGCAAGAAGGTATTGTTTATTGCTTCATGCAAATGACTATTAAACCAAAAGTGACACAAACACACACAAATCTGTCTGCTTTAGTTCGAAGCAAAACTGCAATCCAGTTTTGCATATACTTTTGCACCAACACGTTCCAGAGCATTGAATTATATAAGGCTGTGCAATGCTTTGAAGTCATGCGTGTTTTGGCTTACCTAAAAGACAGAAAGACACGGGAACAAAGAAGGTTGTCAGGGGCTTCGCAGAAAAGGTGTGAGGGGTTAAGTATGAGACTAGTTCTGCTACCTATTGCTTAAAAGATTTGCAAGGTGAACGGAAATGGGGCAGAAAATCAATAGGAATTCCTTTTTTCTTTTCTTTTCCTTTCCCATTTTTCTTTCCATTTCACAGCCAATTACTACAGGAGGAATTACTTACCGGGAGCAGCCATGGCACAAGGAGTGTTTTGTGTGCACTGGGTGCAAAAAACAGCTCTCTGGGCAACGCTTTACTTCCCGGGATGAGTTTGCCTATTGTTTGAACTGCTACTGCAGCCTCTATGCCAAGAAGTGTGCAGGATGCACCAATCCAATCAGTGGTAAGTATCGTGTTACCGTTTTCCTTTGCAGACAGAAAAAAGCACCTCAAAAACAGCATCAATCAGTTCAGAATAAAGTTCATTCGTTCATTTTATTTATTTGCTGCTTTTCCTGGGGGGCCACGGGTTCCTCATCTCTGATCTAGGGACTGACAGGAATCTAGAATTCTGCATCCAGACTCAGCTGTGACAAAGTTATGTCAATGATGTGTTTAAATGCAACTTTCCCACATGTTTAAGTCCAAGGAAGTTTATTCGCAACTGGAAACAATGTGGGAATCTGACCCAAATGACCTTACAGAAGGTGTTCCTGTGTTTTCTTCTTAAATACCTGTTTTGCCTTTTCAGGACTTGGAGGAACCAAGTACATCTCCTTTGAGGAACGCCAGTGGCACAACGATTGCTTCAACTGCAAGAAGTGCTCCCTGTCGTTGGTGGGCCGCGGTTTCCTCACAGAAAGGGATGACATCCTGTGTCCCGAGTGTGGGAAGGACATTTAAAATGTGAAAGGAATAAAACCACCACCATCAGCTCTCACAACTGCATATATTTTCTCAAATAAGCAATGACAGCTGTGGGTTTTGACCAGAAGTGAAAAAAGTGTTTGGGTTTTCCCCCCTGCAATATATAGTCATCAGAATATTTTTCTTTTTTCTTTTTCTAGGTTGTAGAAATGCTTTAGAGAAGGGAAAGACAAAAGGGTGGGGAGGTGGTTTTGACATTGACTGCTAGGCAATACCTTTATGAATCGAGTCCAGTTCAAATACAGTACAGAGTTGTGAGTTGCTCAGATATTTAGAGGATAAAAGCTACCAGTGAAGATGGCTGATTATTATCTCCAGGTTTAGAGACAGTGTGAACTCTGACTGCAGGTGCTGGAGAACACGACAGGAAGTGTGGTATTGAGATAGCGTTGCCATACGCCTGGAATTTTCCAGACATAGCCAGCATTCATCTCCCTTAAGCAGCGTCCAGGCGGAAATTGCTTAAATGTCCAGGAAAATCTGGACATATGGCAGCCCATGTTGGTAGTGTAGATTTAGGCAATTTTAATTTTTAAAATAGCTCAAAAACGCATTTTTTGTTGTTGTTGAGATTTCGTGGGGGGAAAACTCAACAACTTTGCCAAAAAGAGCAGAGCTCAACAGCTTCTGTGTCTGGATTTTCACTTTTTGAAATATGGCAACCCTAATTTAGCTCATACCCTGCTTGTGGACTTCCCATAATAATCTGCTTGGCTACCACACAACACAGGGTGCTGACGTAGCTGGGCCTTTGGTTTGATTCAACAGGGCTGTTACATTCTTAGCAATACAAATTTCTCTTCAAAAGATGTATGTAGTTTAAAACTGATAACATATTCGACTTGGGGATTCTGGAAAGATTACAGGAGCTACTGTTTGGTATTGATAGATCAAGTATCAATGTTCAACATGTCCAAGTAGGTGATAATTTGAAAGTAGGGTATGTTGGTTCAATCAGTGATAGAAAGTTAGATAGAAAGTTTTGGGTTATGCCTTAAAATAAGGGTTTTGAGGCTACAATTCTATGCATACTTTCACTGGAATTACTCCCATTAAACTGATTGGGACGTTCTTCGACATAAATGTACACAGGAACAGACTGCATGAGGTTTAAATTGATGTGAATCTGCAACACATTATTGCATGATACTGCAAGGCCATTTTGCAAAGTACATTTTTTGTTTTTAGTACTCGTTTTGAAATTCCATTGCACCTTGTATTTTATGAAGTAATAAACGTATTTCTAATGAAGTCTGCTGTATTTTGGTGAAGTTGACATCTTCAAGACTTAACTTTCAATAAATGTTAGCATTTGAGGTAAGGCGTGGATAAACTCCTTTTATTTAAAAAGGATGGATCCATATGAACAACAAAACCCCAAATCTCGGTGAGGCCATTAAAAAACAGAAGCATTACATGTTCAGAAAGTAACAGCCCAATCACTGGCTGCTACTGGTACAAACAGAAAATTGCCCTTATTTTCTGAAATATTAGGCAATCATGGAAATTAAGAGCAGCTAGATTCTTGTTCCAGGTATTTCCAGTAGTGTATCTGCTGTGCTTGTACAATATTGCTCCAGTGTCTGCTGTTCATCATACTTTCGCAATCAGTAACTTCAGGCGCTGATCAAAACAGATTCTGAAATCATAAATAAGCAAGAGGCAGATGAGATTGCAGCTTCCTCAGATTTATACTGTTATGCATAACTATTAGTAGGGCTTGAGAAGGCTTTATCTTCCTAGCTTAAGGGTAAGGTAGCTAGGAGTCAGCTCCTGCTACTGCAGTACATTCATTTTCACTTTGTGTCCAATTATATTAGGTAGATAGTTTGTCCGCTTTACAAAAACATGGGGTTCGTTTTATCTCAGCTCTGGAAAACAGGTCCGAAGAAAATGTATACAGTGGATGCTCGGGTTGCGAACGTGATCTGTGCGGGAAGCACGTTTGCAACCCGCAGCGCTGCATCTGCGCATGCGTGGGTCTCAATTCGGCGTTTCTGCACATGCGCAAAGCGCGGTTTAGTATTTATGTGCATGCGCGAGCACCGAAACCCGGAAGTAACCCATTCCGGTACTTCCGGGTTTGCCATGTTGCGCAGCCCAAAAATGTGCAACTTGAAGCGCCTGTAACCCGAGGTATGACTGTATATGGACCAGTGACAGAATATTTTCTGCTTTTCACAGTCAGGATATTAATTCAGATTTAAGATCTCTCAAACAATATAGGGGAAACATCTCAAAAAGTGTGCAGGGCATAATTATTTATAATGTTAGTCTTTTCAGGCAAATTATAATTTTGGGGAAGAATTATGTAAATCCATTTCTGGCATATGCTGCTTCTTTTCTACAATAAAAACATAAGCTCTCCAGCGATTAATGCAGAAGATTTAAAATCCATATATACTCTTAAGAGAAGACCATAAAAGCTTGAGCTCTCTCCCCAAGCCAAATATTAAACTTTGACCCAGCAGTTCTGTGTGTATTTCTACCAGTCATGGAAGCTGCTCATCACATATAGTTGCTGCTGAGGAATTCAAGGCAGGCTCTAGAACAAAATAAGGAAAAGGAAACCCCGAATCAATCTTGATCTCTTTTTTTTCTATTTCCCAGATGGAAGCATACATAAAATTATTTAACAGCTTTATTTTCCCCAGAGGGAATCTTTTTCTACCAGGAATACATACCGTTAATCACAATCTCGCTTAACTTCATCCACCCAAGAGATTATCCCAATTGTTATCTTTATACGGAGACTGACAACCAAAGTTCCCTTACTATGACCAATCTATAGCTCTTTTTAAAAATGTCAAGGCAAGAGCACTGAGCAAACGTGTGTAGGATTGCACTGTTACCTCTAAGTAGTTGTATAGCCATTTATTCATTAATGAGGTTGAGAAATTAGAAGCAAATCTTCAGGCCACTGACAACCTGATAATCTGAAAAGCTAATGTTTAGATCACTGTCATAATCCACTTACAATCGATTCCCCTATTGGCCAAACTACTTTGTGTCAAAGACCATATTCACATTAGCCTTCGTTGGCATTTGTTGCCCTCTCTCACATGCTCCTGTGCAGAACCTGAGGCTAATTCTGGGAAGCAGCACGGTCGTTGCCACTCATGAAGTTGCTGGAATGTATGTACTTAACCTCTTGCATAGGTTCTAAGACAGAGGTCAGCAAACTTTTTCAGCAGGGGGCTGGTCCACTATCCCTCAGACCTTGTGGGAGGCCGGACTATATTTTGGTGGGGAAAATGAACAAATTCCTATGCCCCACAAATAACCCAGAGATCCATTTTAAATAAAAGCACACATTCTACTCACGTAAAAACACGCTGCTTCCCGGACTGTCCACGGGCTGGATTTAGAAGGCGATTGGGCCGGATCCAGCCCCTGAGCCTTAGTTTGCCTACCCCTGTTCTAAGATAACGTAGTAAAATTCTGTACCGATGGCTCAGAGAGAGGTACAGTCCTACTGCAGAGGAATGTAATGTGATGCTTGCTATGCAGTGTGCCACAATATATGTTATGGCCTCTGCATGAGAGGTACCATGAGATGAAACCTTTTTATATTTGTCCAAAAATATAAAGTTCACCTTACTGACTTCAAGAGTGCTGCTCCTGCAGCTTCCTTCAATGGTATGAATCGGTAGCAGCTGCTTTTTGCATTTCATCAAACATGGTAATGAATGGGTGTTGTTGGTGGCAACCATGTGTCTTGGGCACTGACAAGGTTTACGATGTGCTGCCCACTAACTCAGTCTCTGTTTAGAATATCAAGCAAATGATCTTAAAATGCTTGAAAAGCTCTCATTGCTGTATCAGAAAAGGCAACACAGGGGCAAAGAAATGATCTTCTGAACAAGTACTTGGGGTTGCGAATACTGCTTTCTCCTCACCATCTTCATGACAGGGATATGAAAACCCACATCGTTTGTGCTTCATTTGGATGGCTGCAGGACAGATGCGCTCTGGAATCTTTGGGAATGATCTCATTGACTTAAAAGTGAAAAGCAAATTTTTTACTACTTCCATGTCCACTACCCATTTCGTCTTCAGTGCAGCAGACTTTTTTAAAAGCTCTCTTCAAGCAGGGTGTTGGAGCATGGGGAAGACAGAGAGGACCTGCTTATTTTGAACGCATCCTGCAAGGATTAAGGACAATGCGCCACACCAAAACCAGTTTTGCAGTACTGAGAATGTGCGGCTCTGCAGATCAAATATGTTGTTAAAGAATAATGTATCCAAGCCAAAAATCAAGGTGGAGTCACCTGTGACCACATATATGTAAGGCGCTGAGAAATAATTTAATAATTCAATCAAACCTGGAAATGGCAGAGAATGCTGGAGAGTCCTCGTGGCTCATGAGGAGACCCTCCCCGGAGCCTGAAGAGGATGTTGGTGAGGGCAGAGGAAGCCCCAAAGGGACCTGAAGCACAGTGGGGCTTTCTTTAGGCTGCTCAGCCTCCCTGCCTAATAGCTGATGTGCAGAGTAGGGCAGAGACAGAAGCCACTTTCCTGTGAATCCTCCAGGCGGCCCAGAGCTTTGATTCTAGTTGTGGTTTATTTGGGGATCCAGTGTTTTTAATAGGAATTGAGAGAGAGCGGAAAAGACTGCACTTAAAGAGTGTTTAGAGAGGCCTCCCCACTTTACATGATTTCACTAACACTCCAAGTTTTAAGATTTCTTTCCAACAACAAAATTGGGTTATATCTTTAGGACCCCAGGCTGTTAACTGCCTGATGTCCAAACAAGTGACTTATCACAGCTCTGTCACTGGCTGGCTGAAACACTGATAGGCGGGATAGGCTGGCTCATTTCACAGAAATTGCTTAGAATGGTTTCTTCTACACATTTCTTTTTTAAAGTGCTAGTGGGTTTTTTAATGAAAGCTCAGAATCTGGGATCCCTGCCTGAGGGTGCCAATGAAGGCTTCTGCACACACCATGGCACCCATGGGTGCTGGACTGGCGACCCCTGGACCAGTGTACGGTTTCCTCAAACCCTTTTAAAGACTGGGATAACAGGTGTTTGTCTCCAATCCTGTAGAACAGAGATGGTCCACACAATTTAATACATCATCAGTTTAAATCAATTTATTTGAATCAGGTGAGGCTACTAAAAAGACAGCTCAGATACAAAACACACAAAATTAAACTGTGCTGTACTAAAGTACAAAACTTGCACACGTGTTCAGGAAGAGGGAAACTCAAAATACACCTCAAACACACCATTCTTTCCAAATCTTTGATCATGATCTAGTGGAAGTCGTGCACCAACAATGCAGTTATAACCATGTTTACTCAGAAGTAAATACCACTAAGTCCATATTCTGTGGTAGGCATGTACAGGATGGCAGCCTGAATTTGACTGAACACTACTTTGTGTATGGTACGCAATTCTAACTATTATACCCAGCTAGGTTGGGTTTTACGTCATATGAAAGAGGATCCATGTGGTTTCAAAGAAATCCACATTTATTCACAGATAGGAAAGAGGCAAGACTTCTTCTTTTGCAAACCACAATTGCTTACTCTCCGTATAATTTATCCCTCTATTCAAACTGCCCCAATGAGTGGAGTGTTAGCTTTTCTCCAGAATTTTAGCAGGCATTTTGTAGGCAGGCAAGTTAAATCGACCACAAAGGTTCATGTATTTTATGAAAAAATACTTATGCATGTACTGTACAAAAGCATGGCACTAGTTCATGCACTACTTTTCTCTCAAATACTCTCTGTATACAGTCTATCATGTGCTTCCATCTGCTCAAAAGACAACAGAAATTCATCTTCAATTGTAACAAAAACTTCAATTTGAAGCAAAGAAATTACACAGTTCAGTATTTTTCCTATGTCTGTAAGAGGTAACCATCTCATAACAAGGCTGGAAAAGACATCTAGACACTTGGTATCAGCACCTAAGAATTCAAAATATTTTTCTTGCCCTGCCGACAGAACTTTGTGCAAAAGCCACTATTACCATGGGAAGTCCAGTTGAACGGGGAAATATAGTCATCCACACTGTCTAAATACACTTGTGTAGAGAACTGTATTTGCAAAAAAAAGAAAGGCAATACTGCTGTACAGTTGAACATGAATAGTTATAAATGCACACTGCTTTTCTCTTGCCAGGCCATGCAAAGGCTGAACTGCAGTACAAGTGAGAATTCCAAAGGAGGGCTAGTAGAATATTTTTGTTCCACCAAAACCAACCATTAAAATGGGAAGTAAATGACTCAAAGTGCAATACAGAAAATATCCTTAAGGTGATGGGTGAGAATATGGTGCCTGCTTTGTACTGTAGAATTGTTAACGTTATGAAAAATCCACCGCAATCTGCAACCCTGTTCAATATGACTCATCTGTTCTGAAATGGAGGCTAAATGTTATTTACATTTCCAGTGCCTCATTGGTTCATGGCCATTTCACATGCTGGATCTTCTTTTTTGATTCCGGAGACTTCAGACCGTTCTGAGGGAGAAAGATTTAAACGATGTTAAGATTGCCTGTCCAAAATCATTTAAACAAACCTTGTATATTATACTATAGAGTTTGGCTTCTGGTGCCATCTTGTGGCTAAAATAAAAATACGGTCGTAACTAAACATAGAAGAGAAAAGCAAGAACCAAAAGACCACCCAATTCCATTTCTAAAATGAGCATGAAAATGTTTAGATCAGTCTTGTGTTTAAGCACTCGCCCAATGACCTTTGGAAACAAGAAATGGCATGCAGACGAGTGAGTTGGCAGAGCATAGAAACCCAGCAGGATATGGGTTTCACCTAGCATAGAAATCAAGCAGGATCTTAATTTCAAAATCTATTCCTAACAGAACTCATATTCCTGAAAAATAGGCATTGTTGAAAGCCAAAGCCAAATGAAGCTTGCCACATTCCAAAATAATGACCCTCACATTTCAGATTGAGTCAGAGAATTATGTTACTGGTTGGCCATAATTTACACAGTAATAATGATGCAGTAATTTAGAAAGGAACACTTTAATGCCCATATTACAGTTCTTTGACAATAGTAAAGTTGTGTTAAGGTATAATATATGGTAATATTCAAATAATTAGTGCACAGCATCCTAGTGACCTGCAGAAACTCAGAGATTAACAAAATACTGCCACAGCTTTCACATTTATGCTACGAGACATGGCAACAACTACATGTGGTTAAAGGAAACAGATATGGAAAGACTTACGGATGCATCAGATTCTTCTTTCGGAGCAGCTCTCTTTAATTTCACAACAGTAGTTCCTGTTAAAGGCACCAATGGGGGTGACCTTTGACCAGGTGCCATATTGTTATCGACAATATTATTATTCTGCTTAGCTTCGTGAATCCTGGATCCCACTTTAATGTCCGGTGAAAAAGTGGAGACAGACAGACATGCTGAAGAATTTGAAGGAACCGTCAGTCCCTTACAAGTAGTGCTGGCGCTTCTTGCTGTAAGGAGTTTTAGACTATCAATAGCCCCATTCTCAGTCTTCCTCACTTTTATGCTTGTACTCGTTGAGCTACCATCGAACACAATGAGAGGTCGTTTCCGTAGACTTTCCGCTGGAGCAGTGCTGAACAAAGAAATGGTAACACAGAAACAATATTAATTACTGCAGCACAGATGTAAATGAAACCTCAGTCATTACAAATTTATACTATCCCAAACACACTACTTGGAAATGGGTCCTATTTATTTCAGTGGAACTTTTATCTCGGTTTGTGCTAAGATCAGCAGGTCAGGCGCTGAAATAGATTGGGAATTCATCTAGTGCGGTATGGCACTGCTGCTGCTTTTTTCTGATTTTCATTTATTTTGCATTTAATTCACTTGAGCAATCAGGAAAACATTAACACTTTTAAAAAATAAATGAACACTGTCAGAAAAATTAAATCATACTCAGCCTATTTAAATCAGTGGACTTAAATGTTGGGTATCAGATAAATTAACTGATGGGAGTTGGGAGTCCAACACCATCAGAAGAGCCACAGGTTTCACATCCCTGGTCTACATAAATGCTCTTCAACGGTCCCATCACAAGTATGTCCACCCAGAAGGAAGACCACCGATTTCTGTGGATTTTACTGCCAGTTAAGTGGGCATACGATTGCAGCCTAAATAAACTGAATCTGCTAATAGGAACCAGTCTATTATGAATAGACCAACCCAAATTTATAGATGCATTATTTCCCATTTTGTTTAAGAGTTGTGAATGAAGCAATAGTTGAGACACTTCGGAAGAAACACTCTATTTCTAGAAGCAAAAACAGGACACGTTTAAATAGCAGTTATTTATGGATACAGGTTACTGATGATTAGATTTTTTTAAAAAAAACTAGTAAAAATAACAAAAGGCCCCAGCACATAGCTAAGCATAATTACGTTTGATTGATTTAAACTGGAGTTCAATAGAGGAAGCCTTCAGGTTCTATTTTCCTGCCAGAAGAGCAATTAAGATATGATATACCTTATCTCCAAGTCATGGTTCAGAGTTGTGCAGCATACAATTTTGTGCTCAAGTCCCAGAATCCAGAGAAATTGATCCCTTGCTTTAGTACTAGTGTTGCTATCATTCACTACCTTTGAGACTGGGATAATGTTCTTTAATGCAAAAAAAAACTGTGCAAGGCTTGGTGGGGGTTTTTTTGGTTCTTTCCCCCAGAGTGGAGCCCCTATCAGCTGATCAAAGCCCATCCTCAATGGGACCAGACCCATTTCCCCAATCTTCTGATTGGCAGGCAGGGCAAAGTTAACTCATATCAGCTTCTGTCTGAAACAAGAAGCCACAGCTGGGGAGATAGGACAGGTTTGCAAAATATGTGGTATCTCACACACATTTAACAAATGTATTTGAAAGATTTATTTGATAGCTAGATATTCTGTTCTGCATGAACTCCACTGAAAAGTACTTTTCCGTTCTTAATCTAATTTGCTCTCACTCTGGATTTATCAGACTGCTGACTACGCTACTGCTTTCAATAATAATTCTCTACATCCCGCTGGCAGCCCCAATACCTATAAAAAACAAAAAACCATTGTTGTAGTTACTGAGCGAGGAGGAACAGGTCAAAAGAAACATAGAACTCCCTTCTGAATGGAAAATTTGCCAAAAGGTTAAATCCCTTGCCAGGTAGGGCTGGCAAAAGCTATTGCCAGAAATCTAGCAGAGCCACTGCCAATACAATACTGAGCTAGATGGATCAATGGTTTTACTTGGTATAAGGAAGGAAGAATTTGCGTTTGAATCCACAAACTAAGCAAAACAGAATTACCTTTTGACCTCATGCTTGAACACCTGCTGACCTCTTTTCTTTTCCATCAACTTTCCCCATCTAGTTTTTGGTAACTCACGTTGAGGCAGTGGTATGACATGCTGAACATAGAGATCAGTAAGGCCATCTTTACTGATCTTCACTTCATCTTCAACTGGGATGTTCTTCTGTTGCGGAGTAATAAAAAAACATATTCAATATGACTGCAAATGTTCTCTGGATAACAAGTGTACATAATACACTTTAAAATCACATCACTTGTAATAAACTTGGCAATCTTTATTAAAACAGAAATGCATAGACATTTGCTGTGCCCTGCGAAGGATGCACAGTTCACCTCACTTCAGGAAGCAAAATAGAGTTGGGGTTGAAACAGCAGCTTGCCTCAGCCTGAAGACTCTGAGTGCCCCACAAATTCAAGGTGGGGAGTCTGTGGCCCTCAAGATGTTGCTGGACTCCAGCTTCTATCAAATCCAACCAGCATGGTCAGGGATGAAGCAAGCTGGAGTTCAGGAATAGCTGAAGGACCAGTTTCCCTAGTACACCCATACACTTTTGTAATACTATAGCTGCCAGACTGAGACAGCTGACCTAAACTGCTCATCTGAAAGTAGGCTTAATCTTTCTTTTACTGGCCCTGCTTCTGTGCCTTTAATGAGAGTCCAACATGCAGAAATTTAGCAGATGGGCCTTTTTCCCTCTCAGTCTGACTATAGCGTAAAGAGTTTTACCTGCTTAATGCCCTCATATTATGCTGCTGTTAAAGCCATAAAAAGGGAGCACCCCTAATAGACCTATCACTGTGTGGGCAAGTAACACCAATCTCTTTACTCAGTGCAGAGGAGCCATCATGAATTGGAGCAAACATGTCAGCACAGATGTTGCTGAAGAATAAAGGATGTCCTCAAGTGTAAAGTGTGAGTACAACAATGGTCGTAGACAGGAATATCTGTCAGGGAGATATTGCAAAGTACTTTTTTTGGAGGGGTGGGGAGTAATATTCAGCTGTTGCTGGGTTGGCTGTGTGTGTGTGTGTGTGTGTGTGCATGCCTTGCAGTGGTATTTTCATATGTTTTGGAGAAACTTTGTGATGGCACTGTTCCCTGAAAAGTGAGTTTCAAAATTTTCAAAATGAATCCACAAGCTTCTGTAAAGAGGAGACTAAGAAGAGATATGATAGTTCCCTTCAAAAATCTGGAGGATGGAGCAAGCTTGTTTTCTCCTGCTCAGCTTACAAGAAAGAAGATTCTGACTAAACATTAGGAAGAACTATCTGACGGTAAGTGCTGTTCGACAATGGAACGGACTCTCAAAAGAGGTGTTGGACTCTCCTTGCTTGGAGGTTTCAAAGCAGCAGTTAGAGGGCCATCTGTCACGTAGGATCTAGTTGAAATTCCTGCATTGCAGGGGGTTGGACTAGATGACCCTAGGGGTCCCTTCCAACACTATGACTCTGTATAGACTGAAACATGCATAGGAATAATTGCAGGGCAGGTGCTGCTACGAAGGCTTCCGAGGCACAGAGCGTTGCCGGTTTCTCTCCCCCCTCCCAGGGCTCTGCTCTTGCGCTTTTATCAGCAGACATTTTTCAGTTGTGAACAGACACTCCAACTCAGGAATAAAGCTTCCTCGGAAGATTCTTCCAGATCTAGCAGGTATTAAAAGGCAGGTGGGTTTCCTTTGGGTTAAACTGGCAGACCCTCAAAATGTCCCTATTTTCCAGGGACAGTCCTGGATTTACAAAAGCCGTCCTGGTTTCTGATTTGATCCCTGCTTTTCCTTAGGATGTCCCTATTTTCATTGGAGGATATGGAGTTATGCGACCCCTGAGCCAAGGAGGTAACTAACTATACAACCTTTAGAAGACATCTGAAGGCAGCTCTGTACGGGGAAGTTATTTAATGTTTAATGTCTTATTGTATTTTTATATACGTTGAACGCTGCCCAGAGTGGCTGGGGCAACCCAGGCTGGTGGAGTATGAATAAATTATTATTATTATTATTATTATTATTATTATTTGAATCATTATTATTATTTGCAATGCTGTTGTTGCTATTGTTACGATTGTTGTTAGTTGAATTATTATATTTGTTATTATTAGAATTACCTTCATTATTATTTTTTTGAACCATCATCAAGATTATTATTACTGAACAGGACGTCCCTATTTTCATCGGAGAAAGGTTGGAGGGTATGAACTGGCAACCCGAGATCCGGCCCGGCTTTAAGAGCCCGGATTCCGCTCGGTCTCAGGTGAGGCGGTTTAACGGTTCCCTCCCTCCTTGCCTCGCCCCGCCCCCTTTCAACCGACGCGCCCCCCGCCCCCGCCCCCCTTACCTGCTCCAGCGTCAGCAGGAGGAATTCCTGCGAGAGCAGCTCCGGGTGCAGCAAGAGGTCCGAGTCCGCCCGCGCGCCGCTGCCTCCCTCCCCCGCAGAGCGCTCTCGGGACCCGAGCGCCGCCATCTTTCCGAACGCGAACCTGATTGGCCGCCTGAGCGTTCCTCCTGCTCAGCGGAGGGCTTCTTTCCGGTTACCCACAATTCCTGCGCGTGCAACGACGCCGCGGAGATAAGAGAAGGGGGAGAAGTGAAGAGAGGGCAATCCACGCTGAGTTTCCGGGCGCCGCTTGGGAAAGCGATTTAAAAGAAGGGCTCCACAAAACATGTCTCTTCCCACTGCGGCCACAGCAAGCTCTGGAAACCTTCCACCAGTCCTCCCTTGTTTTCCGAGATAAAGGGATGCCAACCCAGGAGGGGAAGGCTGCAGCGATCGGAAGTGGAGGCTGTGTGTCACTCTTCATTTTTTTCTTTATGTTTTTTAGGAGGGGAAACGGGGTAGATGACGTAACAGCCTGGAGCTGCGCGCATAGAAATGACGCAAAGGAGGCGGAGTCCGGGCCACGAAGGCAGCATCCGTGTTTGGAGAGCTGTGTTTACGTGTGCCGAGAGAGTGCAGTTGGGAAGGCTTCTGTATTCTTGATCACAGTGCTGCATTATCATTATTAAAATTTGTTTAATCCAGTTGAATTGTTTGATCCTATTGAATATTCGCTTGCAGCTCACCATGCATCTTTTAGAAGCATTGGTTTCTGTGCGTGTTTTTGTTTTATGGCAATTGGGATGTGCTAAAGGGTGGCTAATTCACATAAAAGGGTGGCTAATTCACTCATAATCTTGATGCAAACCAGAATATGTTTATTTTTAACTGTTTTATTTTGTAAACTGTTTGTAAACGTCCTGTCTGCAGTTCTGCTGTGTGGCTGGCAGAAATCAGCTAGAAAAATCTTTTGCCTTTATTATTAACTTGCTTCCCACAGCGGGGGGAAACTCCACATATTTCTTTTATCATGCAAACGTGTGCCTACAGTGGTACCTCGGGTTACAGACGCTTCAGGTTACAGACTCTGCTAACCCAGAAATAGTACCTTGGGTTAAGAACTTTTTTATTTTAATTGGATTATGATTTGATATGTTAATTGTTTGTTTTTAATTGGAAAATTAATAAAAACAATTTGCTTCAGGATGAGAACAGAAATCGTGTGGCGGCGGCGCAGCGCCAGCAGGAGGCCCCCTTAGCTAAAGTGGTACCACAGGTTAAGAACAGTTTCAGGTTCAGAACGGACCTCAAAAACAAATTAAGTTCCTAACCCAAGGTACCACTGTACTGTATATACTTAAAATGGCCTACTGTGTGGGCCTTCTTTCCAGATAGGTCTGCACCAGATTGCAGAATTGGGCTGGAAATCTACACACCCCTTTGTGCCCGGAAAGTGGGTGGAGGTGTCCCTCTACCCAACGAGAGAGAGGCGTGTTTTCCTCCTGCCAAATGTGTGGGTAGAAGTGCTGCCAGCAGCCCTCGAACAGGCTGTTGTGGAAGGGTTTAGCCAGCCTGGGATCCACTGGATCCTAAGGGGATCCCCCTGCTGTCGCTGAATAGAATTGAACCCAATTTGGGTTTGATTGCTGTGCCAGTGCCAGGCTGGTGCAGTGAATTGCCTTCCCACCTTCTGCTCCCACTGTGCTGTGGGTGTGGCATTGACTGCCGCTTTGTCGCACCACTGCTGCCTGGCTGGAGTTTGAATTTTCTTGTTAGTTACCTCCGCCTGTTGAAGCCATAGAAACACTACCTGAAGATGTTGCCATCAAAAATAATATATTGTGGATAGAATTGGCAGTACATGGATTAGGTTTTTGACTGAATATGATGAGGCATATTACTTTGGTATTGATGTGTGAAGGATGGAACCAGTGCTTTTTTCTGGGGGTACGCATGTGAGTCTGTACTTTTGTACATTTACTGTATTTATTTTTCCTGATTTGAAGTATAAAACGGTTGTTTTCTTGAGTCAAAATGAGAGTACCCCTAAACATTACTTAAAGGGGGAAAAGCACTGGATGGAACTATGAACACACACCATCATGAAGGACCTCTTGGACTGAATAATGATAGAAATGGCTACGATTTATGCATGTTAGTATAGTAATTTGAAAACCACTTCAAGGCTGGCTTTGTGAAGTAACCAATTCACATTACATTATCCTTATTTTTCTAACAAATATATTTAACATTGTAATCAAAGTGTATCTGCTCAGAAGTATGTTTCACCTGCAAGTAAGCACCTTGGTACTTAAATGAACTTGTATTTGAGTAGTCATATATATATATATATATATATACACACACACACTGCTAGGCTGTAGTCCTATGCAGCATTATCTGGGAGTTAAGTTCCATTGAATACAATGGGGTTTATTTCTGAGCATGTATATATGTATACAATTGCACTGTTAATATTTAAATTGTTAGAAGGTCAAGTCTATAGGAGTGGTTGATTGCACAGATTCTGCCCTTGCAATAATCAGTATTTTTATATGATTAGCTCATGCTGCTTGCAGGTTTCCTGTTCATTCCTGGGTTTTGCTACAAACTCCCAACTGGTCTTTGGGTGATTAAAAGGAAAAAGAATGTGTACACAGAAAATTGCGCTTAAACAACACATGTTGTGTCTATGTGCAACTGCATGGGAGTGGCGTAACTGGACAGCTTATCAACAAATTTGTGTATTAAGAAATAAAAAAGCAGTGTAAACTCAGGTGGTTTTGCTCAGCCCTTGGGCAACAATGTTTTCAAGAAGTCCTGTTTCTGAGTAGTCCCACCTTTCCACTTTACTGCTTCCCATACGCTTGCTCTGACCTTCTGGGCACAATCTGCATCACTGCACAGAAGGAAAATAGGCAGCTTTCAAAAGTGTGGACTGGCTCTATATTTCTGCTTATTGTAAGTAGTTTTTAAATCACCTCAGTATCGAAAGACTTGCACGTATCTTAGTTCTGCTGTTAAAAACCACATGGACTCCACTTCTTTCCATGGAGCTCATTTCCAGATAAATGGGTCTAGAATTGCAGCCTTTAAGGTATTAGTTGGTGCCATTCTCATATACTATTTGCATAAAGAGCCTATGCTATGTATGAGAGTCTTGGAATAGTTCTATCTAAGATATGGTCTGCTTCACTCTATCCTTCAGAGGATTTGGGAGACTTCATACAACTGCCTGATGCATCACCACAAAGAAAATAATTAACGTAGAAACTTGCTGTACTGGTTGTTAATGTTTGACTCTGCTTTCTGATCCTGCCTAGCCCAGTTAAATGGGAGTAGCTGGAGTAAGCTGAAGAGGAATCATCATAACATATTTGGTATTGCAGTGGTTACAGAATCTCAGTGATTGCTGTGTGGCCAGACAGTTTTAAGTCCACATTGTTTTCTTGGGGTTTCCCTCCTTCATTGTAGCTTTTGGGTCCTTGTCTTCATAAATGTATTTTTTATTTTATGAAATTATAAGAAAATATATAATTAAGACCAGGGGGGAAAATACAACTGAAAAGCTATTGTACAGTTTTTAGTGTTTTTTGACATACTCCTTTGTAAGTTTAAATCTGTTTCAACGTAATGGAAATGCTCCTTGACCTTTGTAACTACTGCTATTTAAGTTTCAACATAATTGTCAGTCTGGACTGGACTCATTTCCCATTGCCTTACAAATCAAATATCCATAAATATATATAAAATCTGCCAACGTAGCGTAAGACGTCATGGATCTGTAGAGCAGAAAAGCTTATACCATAATAAATCTGTTAATAAATACCATACATGTCATGTGTTAATAGATACTATAATAAAATTTTAAGAGAGGGGTGGGGAACTAGTCCCCAGCCAAATTTCATATAGTGGGGAAGCAGCAGGGGAATGGTGGCACCAAAAGACTGAAAAGGGGTGTCCCACCCACTTTGGGCTATGACACCACTGATGTGCACTCACCACCATTACACCTGGTGAAAAGGCTCAACTTGTCTAAGGTGCTACGGATACTAAAATCACTTCCTAGTCTGACCGAAATTTCAGGGCACACTTACTAGAGAGCAAACCCCATTGACCACACCCTGGAAAATCACTTTGCCGCTAACATGCCTTGGCATTGGGCTCCATCCCCACCTTAGGACTGCAACCAGGGCTGGGCCCACCCATGAGGCCAGGTAAGGCGATTGCCTCAGCGGACAAGATCCACAGGGGAAGCAGATCCCAACGTAGATTGCAAAATCGTAGAGTTGGAAGGGACCAGGGTGGGGGAGCTCTAGCCCGACCCCCTGCCGTGCACCCAATGCCCTTTTAAAATGTTTTGGGGAGCATTATTGGGTTGCTCTTGTTTTTATTTCTATTATACACATTTTGTGTTTTTATGTTGTGAACCGCCTGAGACCTGCAGGTATAGGGCGGTATACAAATTTAAATAATAAGAGTAAACAAACAAGAATGGAGGAATCTCAACTGAAGTACCAAGCACAGGTGGCCTTTGCTTTAAAAACCTCCGAAGGAAAGTGCAGTCTACCACCTTCAAAGGGCACCCGTCCCATTGCCAAGCAGCTCTTACCTCCAGAAAGTTCTTCCTGGTGAAGGAGAAGGAGAAGACTATTATTGGGTTGACAGAAGAAGGAGAAGAAGAGGAGGAGGAGGAAGAAGAAGACTTTATTATTGGGTTGACAGAAGAAGGAGAAGAGGAGGAGGAAGACTTTATTATTGCGTTGACTACTGAAGAAGAAGACTTATTGGGTTGACTGGAGAAAAATAATACTTTCTTATTGGGTTGGCTGGGTTGCCCCAGCCACTTGGGTCGGCTCCCAACCCATGAAAACACAACAGCGCACCCAACATCTAAAACTTCCCCATCCAGGGCTGCCTTCAGACGTCTTTCTAAAAACCAGAGAGTTGTTTTATTTCCTTGAACATCCGTGTTTCCCCTTCCTCCCTGGCAGCCGGAGGCACCTTTCGGGCAGAACTGCGACCCGAGGGACATCCTTTGGGGAGCATCCCTCTCCTCGGGTCCAGCCTGGAATAGCTCCGTCGGTTGGAACGCGGCGCAGGGGGCGCCGAGCCCGCAGGTTCGATCCCCGTCGGGGGCAGCTGCGTCTCCCTGCCCCGCGGCGGGGGGTTGGACTAGATGTCCTCCCTCCCTCTGCTCCCTCCCTTCCAGCGGGAGGAGCCTCCGTCTGTCAGCCTCGCCTTGTGACCGGAAGGGCCGCGGCGCCGCCGCCGCCGCCGCCCCCGGAGGGAGAGACTCAGCTGCCGCTGGCTTCGCCACCGCGGCGGCGGGAGAGCCGCGGAGCAGCGCCGGCGGGGCCTGGAAGGAGGAGCGGGCTCGGCTGGCAGCGGAGGCCTCGGCTCGGACGGTCAACGGGGGCTGGGGGAAAAAAGACGCCACGCCCGCGCCTTCCTCGCCCCCCTCCTCCTTCCCGGCACCTTCCCGGGTCTCCCTGCCTCTGCCTCGGTCCGGCACCCTTTGCTGGCAGGGGGTCAACCCCGCGCCCGCCCCGGGGTGGGCGTGGTGCCCTTGGGTGCTGGGGGTGTCGCTGCTGCTGGCCCAAGACTGCTCGCCTGGCCTGGTGCGTTGCTTGGTACAAAGCGCAGTTTCCCTTTCCCTATCTGGGAGGGTTAGTAAGTACTACTCGTGTGTAGCAAGTGGACGGGTTTTTTTAACTGGGCTGGGGGGTAAAGGAAGGAGGGGTGAGGCTGGTGGTAGTGGGCTGGGCTGGGCTGGGCTGGGTTGCAGCAGCCGGAGCTCCTCCCAGCATCTTGGTAAGAATGGTGCAGAGACACCATCTAAGCACCATTAGGCTCTTGTATATTATATACGGCGTTTAGAAGGCATCCCTGTATAGGGAAGTTTGTTAAATGTTTTAAATACGTTTGATGCCCTGTTGTGTTTTCGTTGGTTGGAAACCGACCAATATATATATTTATATAGGCTTGATAAACTTTACGCAATTTACAACAAATTTCTTAGCAATTCAGCTTCCCATTCTTACATTCTTGGCAGCAGAATAAGTACTGTGCATAAGGCAGCAGGTAATTGCAGGGGATGGAGGAAATCCCCACCCCCTGCAATTACCTGCTGCCTTATGCACAGTACGTATTCTGCTGCATGTTTCTTTCTTTACTTCGTTATTCCCATTGCTTATACTTCAAGGTTTAGCCATGCTGGCCATATGACCCGGAAAGCTGTCTGTGGACAAATGCCGGCTCCCTCGGCCTGAAAAGTGAGATGAGTGCCGCAACCCCATGGTTACCTTTGACTGGACTTAACCGTCCAGGGGTCCTTTACCTTTACCTTACTTCAAGGCTCTCTCTGTGTGTTTGTTTGGTTAGCTTTCTGCTAACCAGCTCAAGTTCTCACTAGGTATAGGGCTGGGCTGGGCTGATTGCCTCTGTGCAGTTTCAAAAAGTAATGACGGCCATATTCCGTGCCTAAAGGAAGAAAAGGTCAAGAACTGACCCCGCCTCCACACACAGGCTTCTTCTTCCTGACTCCCTTGGAGCAGGGACAGAATGGCAGTAGAAAAAACACTGGTTGTAGGCAAGTTTAATGGAAGTCACACTGTCCCCAGAAGTTTGCGCAGTTCCACACTCTTCATAAGCAGCAGTGTTAGAAAGCCTTACAACATCACCTGCTGTTCTGTGGTATGTCATGTTGTTGATGTCTTAATAGAGCGGACACAGGTAATCTGTATAAAAGGAAGGTGCCATAGAGTCATTCTGGTTATCAAAATCCAGGGAGGAAGCACAGGTGTGTTGCATTTCACAATTGCAGGTGGACTACTGTGTCATTCGTGTGTTGCAATATTCAGTTGCGGATTGGCGTGGCTGAGTCTGCTGTTGCTGTATTTATTCTATGAACTCCTCGGCACTCGAGAGCACATTAGTCAGCCCAGAATACTCATCATTGTCATTTATTAGATTTGTGTGTCGCCTACTCAACAGCCTCTGTGCGTCTTGAAAATATGCAAAACCACGAATCCAAAGTTTTAAGGCATAATTTACATGTAAGAAAACAACAATCTACAATGAGACCCCACATTATAGAAAAATCTTAATAAGTCTCCTTATAACAGTAGAATTAAGATCAGTAGAATTGAGAGAAAGGTGAGAAATGTTATCACATGAAAATTATTATTGTTATACAGTGGTACCTCGGGTTAAGTACTTAATTTGTTCCAGAGGTCCGTTCTTAACCTGAAACTGTTCTTAACTTGAAGCACCACTTTAGCTAATGGGGCCTCCTGCTGCTGCCGCGCTGTCGAAGCACAATTTCTGTTCTCATTCTGAAGCAAAGTTCTTAACCCGAGGTACTATTTCTGGGTTAGCAGAGTCTGTAACCTGAAGCTTATGTAACTTGAAGCGTATGTATCCCGAGGTACCACTGTTCCTTGTATACCTCTGTTGTTATCGCCACACTTAATACACGGTTAAATAGCTACAACATGCAATGGGATGAAAATTGGCAATTGCTCAGGAAAACATTGGGGGAAAAGAGCTATGCTGGAGGAGAAAAAAGTCCTGCCTAGTGACTAGTCTTTCACCCTTTTCCCCACAGTGGCCTACAAGATGCTCCTAGCAAGCCCAGAGGCAAGATGGCAGCCGGTGTCCTCAGCAAATGAAACTGAGGCACGCGCCTCTTAAAGCCACTGCTTATATCAGAGGTGGGGAACCTTTTTTCAGCCTGAGGGCAGCATTGTTTCTTGGGCAGCCTTGGGGGGGGGCGTGTCTCGTGCCAGTAGTAGGCGGGTCCACAGGCAAAAGCAGGTGGAGCAACAGGTTAAATTCCAGCCACACACAAAAGCCAGAGTGTCTACACCAATACATCTCTCCATTTCTCATCGAAGCAACGTGCCTGCACATCTCTCCATATAGGAAAGTGAAAGGCAGTTTGAGAGCTTTTTCCAGCCACGCAAAAGCATTCAATAAGAGGGTCAATGGAGGGGCATGACTTGGGTATAAAGGAGAGTCCCCTGGGCCTGAGGTTCCCCACACTTCTCTTACACCACCTTGTATTATTTGTTGCATTTCTATCCCACCTTTTCCTCCATGGAGCTCAAAGTGACTTTCATTCTCCCCCCTCCTCATTAAAACCCCACCACAACCCTGCAAGGTAGGCTAGGCTGAGAGGCAGTGACTGGCCTAAGGCCACCCAGTGAGCTTCATGTCTGAGTGGAGAATCAAACCCTGGTCTCCTAAGCCCCAGTCCAACACTCTAACCGCTGCAATATGTGTGGCAGAAGGAGAATATGATGCAGGTATTTTGAAGTCAGATTACACGCCTCACATTCTCTGCTGAGCCACTGGGAGTGAGCTCTTAATTCCAAAAAGTATTCCCAACCCTTATGATGGCTTTAGGAAGTCAGAAAATTGGATAGCGGCACTGTTTAGGATACAAAAAATTGGGAAGATCTAGAAGCCGTCTTGCTTTCTTGAAAGGTTTTGAGAGTATACTCGGTTTTATGTCAGGATTAAAGTGAAAGTGACTCCCTCGCAGCTGTGTGTACAGGTAATGTGAATACAGTATTTCTGAAGCCGTAAAAGGAGAGTGGGGAAGCCATGGCTGTGCAGGAACACGGTCTCAGGGCACAGGCAGCCATATTGTAGTGTCTGGATTGGGGAATGCCTGGGGATGCCATGTGTGCTGCTTTGGAAAAAAGAAAGCAACAAAGGTGTACTAAATCAAAGAGAAGTGCATTACATACATCATCCTAAAGCAGGGGTTCCCAAACTGGTCTGTGGACGACCAGTACCTGTGAGCTACATTCAGGTGGTTATTTCATATATTGTATTTTATTGTACAGTAGACCCACAACTTATGCACATTTAAATTGTGTGCATTTAGCTTCACGTGCTAATAATAATAATATTTTTTAAGGGGATGAGTGTGTGTGGAGGGGACTTTGGCAATCCCACCCACCATTGTACCCCATGTGTTTTGACTATATGCAATGATGGCTTTATGCGCTGTTCCTGGAACATAACCCCCAAGTAAGTTGTGAGTCTGCTGTATTACAATTTGAATTCTATGGAATTCCAGATCCAAGAATTAAAAAGCAGTGGAAACAATTAAAACATCATATAGAGTCTAGTACAGCACATTATAATTGTTGCAATGGGCAGAAAAATCATTAGGTGCTCTGACAAGACTCTCAACAGTTTTTAAAGTGGTCCATGGTGGAAAAGGTTTCTTGGACAAACACACATGCAACCTGTATGCCCAGTGAACCAAGGGAGGTGCTTTTCCTCTTCCTGCTGTCTGCCTGGAGCCGATAAAGTTATAGACTGCAGATTTTGAGCTGATCTGCACCAGTCTGCTTGCCTTATATTAGCTTCAGGCTAGCCACGTACAGAGACAAGTTAACAGATGTACCATTTCTGGTGTCGGGTCGGAAAGGGCACCTGTTTACAGGCGCTGTTAGCAAACTGAAGGTCTGGGTTGATTCCCTTTAAACGTTCTGTTTGTTCTCCCTGCTGCTTGGGTGTGGATAAAAATAAGCCTCTCTTTTCCTTTTCCGCGGCAGGCCATCTGGAAAGCGCGATGAGTGTCAAGGCCTTCAGGCTTGTCCCTGCGGTTGAGCGGGACTTGCTGATGGGCGACAAAGCTCGGATCAACATCGAATGCATCGAGTGCTGCGGGAAGAACCTGTATATCGGAACCAATGACTGTTCCATCTACTACTTCCTGCTGGAAGAAAAGAACTCGCCAGCTGAGAAAACGTCCTTTTCCGTCTCCAAACAGCTGCACAAATACCTGAGTTTTCGGAAGCCCGTGGGGGAGCTGAAAGCCGCTTCGGCGCTCAATCGGCTCCTGGTGCTTTGCGACAACACCATAACACTGATGAACATGATGAACCTGGAGCCCATCCCCACGGGGGCCAGGATCAAGGGAGCTACGATGTTCACGTTGAACGAGAACCCCATGAGCGGGGATCCTTTCTGCGTTGAGGTTTGTATCGTTTCGGTCAAGCGCAGGACCATCCAGCTCTTCTTGGTCTATGAGGACCGCGTTCAGATTGTGAAGGAGCTTCTCACCCCGGAGCAGCCTTGTGCCGTGGCTATAGACGGCCACTATTTATGCCTCGCTCTCACCACCCAGTACATTATTCTGAACTACGACACTGGCGTTTCCCAGGACCTCTTTCCTTACTCTAGCGAAGAGAGACGGCCCATTGTGAAAAGAGTAGGCAGGCAAGAATTCCTGTTGGCAGGACCTGGAGGATTAGGTAAGGTCACAATGTTCTCTGCCTCCTGTTGGAAAGTTTTTGGGTCTGCGCTTAGAAAGGGTTTGGTCCTCCCATGATATGTCAAATCTTGATCCATTTGTTCCTTTGTGCTGTGCTATCCGGTCTTAAAGGTAAAGGTAAAGGGACCCCTGACCATTAGGACCAGTCGTAACCAACTCTGGGGTTGTGGCACTCATCTCGCTTTATTGGCCAAGGGAGCCTTTACCTTTCTGCTGGAGTGGTACCTATTTATCTACTTGCACTTTGACGTGCTTTCAAACTGCTAGGTGGGCAGGAGCAGGGACTGAGCAACGGGAGCTCACCCCATCATGGGGATTCGAACCACCGACCTTCTGATCAGCAAGTTCTAGGCTCTGTGTTTTAACCCACAGCGCCACCCGCGTCCCTCCTATCTGGTCTTACCAATACCTTATATCTGTGCAACGAGCTGTGATCTCACAGCAGGAGAGCATGCAGACGACAAAAGAAATAAGGAAATAAAAAGCAAAAGTTGGCATACTGTTGTGGACACCGGGCTGGAGTGCTGCATTTAAAGATGCCCAGCAAATGCTTGTGACAATTGTGCAGGCACATCCCAGGCAACAGTTGTAATAGGAATGAATGCATTGAATCGGCAGGGTAAAAGGCCGTGTCCCACCAGGGCTCTATTTTCTAACTTGAGAAAGCGCTATAAAATCATAGTCTGGAGGGAGATGTGCTGCTTATTGTACTAAAAACCAATTGTGTGGAAAGGCCCCAATACTCTAGCAACTGCTGATAAATCTTGTTTTGTTTTTTAAAAAGCAGCATATTGGAAAACATGAATGAGTGGTCTGATCTTGGAAATTCGTGCCTCCTTACAGCCTGATCCTAATCAGTGCTAGGCATGCTTGAGCCCATTGAAATCAATGGGATTGGGTTTGCTTTGCTCACTGTAGGATCAGGGTGTTAGTGGCATTCCACTAAGATTGAATTCTGATGTTTTCTGGAATTTTGGGTGCCTCCCGTTTAACTTACTTGACTCATCCAATTCAGGGCTTGAATTGTAAACAGAATTGTGCCAGGACCTTCCTATTGTAAGAAACAAACTAAGTAAGTAGCACAGGGTAACTTTGTTAAGCCAACACTGGAGTCAATGGTGCTGCTTCAAGATTCAAACTGCATGCTCTGGGGGGAATCGCAACCTCCTTGCTAATACCTGGTTTTTTATTGTCCTGTTTTCTAACGCGCTTGGATTCCTTTTGCAGGTTGTAGAATTAAGGTTGTTTTTGTAAAGCTGCTATCCGTAAGCATTTATGGCTCCGCCGTAGCTCAGTGTAAGACCCCCAGCTTTGCCTGAGATAAGGTGAATCCTACATGGCGTAAATAGCTTGTTAAAGATGAGGGTCCCCTCTTGCTTTCCTTAATAAGTGGAGCCTTCTGTTCTTATGGAGAGGGCAGGTGGCTATTCGTTTCTGGAGGAAACATCTGTGTACTGTTGTTAGGCTTGATAGCACATGGAGCAATCCCTAAGTCCTAGATCCACAGGCTGCAGGAGACGAGGAACGGAGCAGAGGGGCCTCTCCTCCAGGGAGCAAGACCTTTGCCAGCAGAGGGGCACATCTACTGCAGAGAACCGCACTATAGCCATAGATAGTTCAGTGGGCATGTATCTACCGCCGAACACTATGGACCTTACTTTCAAACAAATATACTTGACTGTTGTTCCACAAGGTGTCCATTCCTTCTACTGTATGGTGAAGGACAGAACATTGCTGATGACCAAACAGAAATGTCATGCAACGTTCTAACATTAAATGCAACTAAGGCACCGAACATCTGGTTGAAATCAGCATCCGCACAGCTGATTCTCGCACAAAGACCGCTCACTCATCAAAGCAGTGGGCGGGGTTTGCAACCTGGCACGGGCTTCCTGTGCCTGGGTGACACCCCCTTTGCTTGCTGGCCATCGCTCCGCCCCCTCCCCGCCTAGCCAATCAGCTGCCAGCTTGGGGGGTTGGGGTAGAGTGAGAGCCAGGTAGGGCAGGCTCCAGCCGACCATCTCTCCAGTCAGTCTTCGGAGCGTCACAACAGTCCACACAACCGATTCTCGCACAACCTATCCTTTTATCTATTTGTTTCTAAAACATCACTTGTGAGACGGAATATTCCATACTGGTTAATGCAGTTTAAAAAGGTGTAGCTTTTTCTTCCAATGGTGCATGGTAGGTTTTGCTTGTCGGTGTGCAAGTTACTGTCGTGCTTGAGAGAAACTCTTCTTCAGAGCTCCTGAGAAGGCACTTTCATGGAGAATTCTTAGTGGGTAACTTTATGCAGATAACTATGTAGAAGCCGGGCGATCAGCTGGTTGTCCGACCAGACTTCTAACTCATCGCTCCCTTTCTAAACCGGCAGGCATGTTTGCAACTGTTGACGGCATTTCCCAGCGTGCTCCTGTTCACTGGTCAGAAAACGTGGTTGGTGCAGCCCTCTGCTTTCCTTACGTAGTTGCACTGGACGAGGAGTTCATTACGGTGCATAGTATGCTGGACCAGCAGCAAAAACAGACACTACCCTTTAAGGATGGTCATATCCTGCAAGACTTTGAAGGTACCTAATTGTGTACACACGTGTGTGTGTGTGTTGGATTACTTTGGGGAAGATCTAAGTGTTTTTCTTACAGTCTTCAAAAACATAAAAGGCAGGGACTGGCTCAAGAGCAAACCACTGAACTGCTTTTCTTAAGCCAAGGATGAAGAATCTGTGGTTCTCCAATGTTTTTGAACTCCCAACAGCCCCCAACCAGCATGGCCAGTTGTCAAGGATGATGGGAGCTGCGGTCCATCAGCAATCTGGTTCCCCATCTTAGTCCTCAGCATTTATCACTCAAAATATTAAGTATTGTATTACATTCCCAGGTTATCTGTACTGCTCAGCCTATGTGTAGTGTAGTGGTTAAGAGCGGTGGACTCGTAATCTGGTGAACCGGGTTCGCTTCCCCTCTCCTCCACATGCAGCTGCTGGGTGACCTTGGGCTAGTCACACTTCTCTGAAGTCTCTCAGCCCCACTCACCTCACAGAGTGTTTGTTGTGGGGGAGGAAGGGAAAGGAGAATGTTAGCTGCTTTGAGACGCCTTAGGGTAGGGATAAAGCGGGATATCAAATCCAAACTCTTCTACGTGTAGCCGCAAAACATCCCCTAAGGAGCTAATGAGCTGAATGGCTTTTATTGTGTATTCTCAGGACTGATCGCACTCTTAAGGAAAGAGCGTATAATCTGTGACTCTCTAGGTGTTGCTACACATCAACACCGACATTTAGCCATGCTTTCTGGGGTTGATGGAAGTTGGAATTCCTCATCCATGTTCTGAGGAACAATCATGCTCTGGAGCTAAGGAAACCCACACTTCAAATGTGCATACAGTGATTGAAAAATGCATATATGGGCAAACCCCCAAAAGGGGTCGCTTTCCAGGTCATTGTGCATCTCAACCTGTCGTGTCCCCGCCTAGTTCCTCCCCCTTCTGGGGCCAAAATTGGCGCACATGTTGGCACATTCGTGTGTCACTTGGACGCACACAAAATGGCCGCCGGCTGTAAATAGCTGGTTGATTCAAGAGGTTGCACTTCCTATAATAAGGCTCTGTTGTCCAACGTGAAAGATATTTATTGCCATCAGACAAAAAATATCTCTCCTGTGGGGGTGACATGGAAGTACTTCCTATGGAAGATCGTAGACACTCAAAAAATAAAGCGGTTGACAGCGTTCGTTTGGCGCTTTTGGAAAGCATGAGCAAGATTTGAGATTGTGCAAGTGCAGCACTCTTAATGTTTGTACAAGTGATGCTTCGAGTTCCTTTTTATGTGGAAATACAACTGGCATATTCTAAAAATAAACTGCCAGGCACTAGCTAAACCGAACCGATGTGGGGTTTCATTTCTTCATTTTAAAATGGAGGAAGAAAACGTGTTTGTAGAACCATCAGCGACCATTTGTGTACTTGTAACTTAAATCCATGTTCCATCACTAAAATGTCAGCAAAGATACTTGATCCTAATGGTAACTACGTTTTTGCAAGGCCAGGTGTGCCTTCCTAACTTTGACATTATCTGATATATTGTTGTGTTTGCGTTGCACTGGATTTGCAATAATAATCATAATCATAATCAATCATAATAATATTTGTTTATATCCTGCCCTCCCCAGCCGAAGCCGGTCTCAAAGTGGCTAACAACAATAAAAGTAACACAGTTTACATAAAATCACAATCAATTAATTGAAATGCATTCTAAAACCAATTCATTCTAAAATCAATTCAAAATCAAATTTCCTCAAAATGTATTTTCTCTTTAAGTTGCATTTAGTTTCTGCATCTCAGTGACTTTTCTATATATTTTTTGTTTTTGTTTTTTTAAGTCATTTGCGATCATGTAAAACAGACATCTTGTTTTCACTCTTTTCTCCCCAGGCAGAGTAATTGTGGCTACCACCAAAGGGGTCTATATCTTGGTCCCACTACCTCTGGAAACACAGATTCAGGATCTTTTGGCCAGCCACAGAGTCGAAGAGGCGTTAGTCTTAGCAAAGGGAGCCCGAAGAAATATTCCGAAAGAGAAATTTCAGGTCTGTTGGTATTTTTGGAATGCATCTGGGCATGTGAAGGCAGCAGAATTGCAAGCAAGCTTTGAAAAGCTGAAAGTCTTATTTTGAAGTATCTAGAAACTGGAGCCATTTACATGCTGGTATCGCAAGAGAGAGAGAGAGCCATTCTTAGAGCTGCTTCCTGGTTGCTGTCTTTAAGCTATGAGATATTGGGAAGCTGTAGCGCTTAGTTGGATTGGGTGTGTTAAGAGTTAAGATTGTTCTGTTTTCTGAGTGATGAACATCCCTGTAAGCATTTGCAACTGGAATAAAAAGGCCGTGTGCCACCTTTTGAGCTGACTAACTTTAATCTTAAACTATTTCTTGTGAAAAAGGAAGCTTCATTTACTTCAACAGAAGAGCCAGCGTGGTGTAGTGGTTAGGAGCAGTGGACTCGTAATCTGGTGAACTGGGTTCGCTTCCCTGCTCCTCCACATGCAGCTGCTGGGTGATCTTGGGCCAGTCACACTTCTCTGAAGTCTCTCAGCCTCACTCACCTCACAGATTGTTTGTTGTGGGGAAGGAAGGGAAAGGAGAATATTAGCCGCTTTGAGACTCCTTCAGGTAGTGATAAAGCGGGATATCAAATCCAAACTCCTTCTTCTTCAACAGATCTTGCTTCCAGGCGGAAGTAGTAGTTTAGCAAGCGTAAAAGGTGGTGACAGGCATTGTGGAATGTAAATATCCGTGTTCGTTGGCATCCTTATCTCTTTGTTGCATCTCTGAGGGTGGGAGTAACTCGCGTAGGCACTGTGTTCATAAGCATTGGGCTAGGACCTGGGAGATCAGGGTTCAAATTCCCACTCAGCCATGAAATCCATGGTCGACTCTGGGGCAGTTGAAATATTTTGGCCTAACCTCCCTCACAGGGGTGTTGTGAAGATAAAACGGGGAAAAGAGAAGATGCACAATACCACCTCAAGCTCCTTGGAAGGCGAGGTGGGCTATAAATAAAATAAATGGATTAGATCTTCTCTTAGCTATTATGCTGTGCCAGCTCTCTGAAACAATTTAGGCTTTCTTGGATATAGGATCACCGTTCGAACTTTCTTGATCCAGCAGCCCTTCATAAAGTGTACCCAAGAGACTGCGAAGCCCCCCACCCACTCACCTTCTCGCTTTGCCTTCAAATCACTTTAGCTTGAACTCCCTTCAGATGGATAACTTGACTCTACTACCAGAGCTTATTTAATGTCCATGGATCCCCCCCCCCCCCCGTGTAATTTTGTATTGCTTGAGGCTAGATAAATTTAATTAAATTACAGGAAAGTTTAGAAGACAAATTAAAACATCAGATTCTTTTCACCGTAGAGCATTATTTCATTAGCCACAGCTGAGTCCTCTTGTTTCATCTCCTTTCGCTTTGTGCCAGCGCTCGTCTTCACATGTTTTTGTATATTTATTGCTGGTGCAATTATATCTCATCCTTCTTCCAAGGAGCTCGAGGCACTGTTATGTGATTTTCCACAGACACACAGACACACTCTCACTCTGTCTCTCGCACATACACACCCTTTTGTGCTTGCAGTGGTCCTGTGAGGTAGTTTAGTCTGAGAATGATTGTTCCAAGGCCCAGGTGCATCATAGAGTTGGAAGAGACCACAAGGGCCATTGAGTCCAACCCCCTGCCAAGCAGGAAACACCATCAGAGCACTCCTGACATATGGTTGTCAAGCCTCTGCTTAAAGATCTCCAAGCATCTCAGGAGTGTGCTTGGGAAAGGTTGCAATAGGTCTAGAATACACTATGAGCTTGCCAGGTTTAGCTTCTGCTCAAATCAGTGAAAGGAGGGAAAAGGTGAGAATAGGTGCGCTACTTGTGGATTTTGAAAACATTGCATCTCAATTCAAAGTAGTTGGCTTGTAGACTGTTCTATGCTGGCTTCGGGTATGAAAACTGTTTGGAACAGTTTCCACATCTGAGAGAGCATGGAACCCAGTTGCAACTTGCACGTATGTGCATTTTGCAGTGTGCACATTACATTGCTACTTTGAATGCACACAATCCACATGTTCTTATGCTGTTTCCTTCATGGGATTGATCAGCCCTGGGAATCTCATTGACTTGGAAGTGTCTGTAGGTTCACAGCTCAAACATTGCTGGAGTCATCTGGAGAAGTTTCTCATGTGTGCTTCTTTCTCTGTTGCAACTGGCACCCTTTCGCAGTCCCCAGAGGACTTCCCGGGAAGCTGATAGCTAGATAGCTATGCTTCGTAGTCTCAGGGTGGACTTGCAGCCTTACCCAACTCTCTGATTCTCCATATTGTGAAAGTCGTACAAATTGCATGCAGTTATGAGCTTTAAATCAAGTCAGATTCTGGCTTATTTCTCATTTCAACATGGCACAACTAGTGTATGAGCCACACTATTTATTTTTTTCTTTCATCAGTTTCCTAAACGGGTGGTATTTTCCCCTCTTTGTTTCCCATTTAGGTTATGTACAAACGAATCTTGCAGCAAGCGGGATTTATACAGTTTGCACAGCTTCAGTTCCTAGAAGCAAAAGAACTCTTCAGGTAATCCCTCATGTGGGGCGAAGAACACTTTTTGAGTGTTACTTGGCAACCGATTGGATCCTTGTGCTTGGCTTTAAAGGCTTCTGAGTTCTGAAATATTGTCATGAGGCAGGACTGAAACACTTAGAAGGCAAAAGA
The DNA here is from genome assembly GCF_964234715.1 of Podarcis melisellensis. NCBI lineage: Eukaryota > Metazoa > Chordata > Lepidosauria > Squamata > Lacertidae > Podarcis > Podarcis melisellensis. The sequence goes on from NC_138531.1 coordinate 29,186,543, forward strand.
TTTAGGATCGCGGACCAAAGCAAATTTGGGGTTGCTCTTTTTTGATTTGGTAGTGGCTGATGAGTGACGAAACTCTCTGACGTGTTCCCAAGTCCTCCTGATTGTTGTATACTGAAACTGTTAAAAGGCCGTGAGATAGTCCTCGTCTGTTCTGCCCACAGGCCCCTGTCTTGCTTGCATCTAGGCAACAGCTGACGTACCAGGTTTGATTTTGAATCAGCTGGATGTTTGCAACAATTGCCTTGGCTTTCCCCTTAATATTGGTACAGTGGTACCTCGGGTTAAGAATTTAATTTGTTCTGGAGGTCCGCTCTTAACCTGAAGCTGTTCTTAACCTGAAGCACCACTTTAGCTAATGTGGCCTGCCGCTGCTGTGCAATTTTTGTTCTCATCCTGAAGCAAAGTTCTTAACCCGAGGTACTATTTCTGGGTTAGCGGAGTCTGTAACCTGAAGCGTCTGTAACCTGAAGCGTCTGTAACCCCAGGTACCACTGTATAGGCATTCTGACGGGTACTGTGTGTGTATGCGTGCCGGCAAACTGCATAGCTTCTGGGAACTGAGCTTTTCAGTTTGCTGTTGCACATACAACGGAAGCGATGGTAAATATGGAAATAGAGTTCTGTTTGTAACGTAGCTTAGATCTGGGATTACCAACACAGCACCCACAGGCACCATGACACCAACTGCCTCTTGGGCACCCTCCAGAACCCCCTGCCTGCCCTAAAGTTTCTGAGCACAATTCAAAGTGTTGGTGCTGACCTTTAAAGCCCTAAACGGCGTTGGTCCTGTATACCTGAAGGAGCGTCTCCACCCCAGTCGTTCAGCCCAGACACTGAGGTCCAGCGCCGAGGGCCTTCTGGTGGTTCCCTCACTGCGAGAAGTGAGGTTACAGAGAACCAGGCAGAGGGCCTTCTCGGTAGTGGCACCCGCCCTGTGGAATGCCCTCCCACCAGATGTCAAAGAGAAAAACAACTACAAGGCTTTTAGAAGAGATCTGAAGGCAGCCCTGTTCAGGGGAGCTTTTAATGTTTGATGCATTATAGTTTTTTAATATTTTGTTGGAAGCCTCCCAGAGTGGCTGGGGAGGCCCAGCCAGATGGGCAGGGTATAATTAACAAACAAACAAACAAACAAGTAAATATTAACTTTTGTGGTGTGCATTAATTTCCTTGGCTTCCCATGGGCCTGCCCTCTGCTATTCCCCACATGAGCTGCAGGCATTCGAACGAAGGGAAGAGGGCAGGGCAGCTGCAGCCTTGCTTTCCAGGATGCCAACACTCCTAGTTGCCCCTCAGGAAAGGGAAACAAGGAAGGAAAGAGTAGGATCCTGGCTTATGAGTGAGGATGAGAAGTCTAGAGCTTCTTGTGCAGGGGAAGCAACCTGGAGCATCGAAGGAGGGACAAAGGGTTTCCCCATATACGTTCATCTGCATGGGGTGCCCAATCGTGGGTCCTAGTGGGACACTAGGAGGGGGCTTGCAGTGCTTTAACCCTTCGTCCCCCGCTGCAGTTCTAATCTAGATTTCTTAATGCTAAGTTATGGGCAGCTGTAACAAGTGTCCACATTTCCCTATTATTATTTATCAATTTGTATACCACCCTATACCCGGTCTCAGGGTGGTTACAACATAAAAATCGCAAAATACATAATAAAAAAAAACAAAACCCAATAACTGCCCCCCCCAACACATTTTTAAAGGGCATCGGATGTCAATCAGCCAAAGGCCCAGTTGAGAGGGAACGTTTTTGCCCGGTGTCTAAAGGCAAAATGAAGGCACCAGGCAAACCTCCCTGGGGAGAGCATTCCACAGACGGGGAGCCAGTGCGGAAAAGGCCCCATTCTCGTGTTGCCACTTTCCAGATCTCACAAGGAGCTGCCACACAAAGAAGGGCTTCCGAAGGTGGTCTCATGGGTAGGTTCATATGAAAAGAGGTGGTATTGTGGGGTCCTGAGCCATTTAAGGCTTTATAGGTCAAAACCAGCACTTTGAATTGGGCCTGGAAACTAACTGGTAGCCAGTACAGTCGGACCAGGATAGATGTAAGATGCTCAAACTGTCCTGCTCCTGTGAGCAACCTGGTCACTGAATTCTCCACTGATTGAAGTATGTACCAAGCTAAGTGTCCTCTGTGTGCATGCGCGCGCATGCTCCTCTGTATACTTTCCCCTTTCTTTTTGCTTCATTTAGTTTGACCCTGTAATTGCAGAGGCGGCCAGCTGGATGTCCGGGAGCTGATCTCTCTCTACCCCTTCCTGCTGCCTTCTTCCTCCTCCTTCATGCGGACTCACCCTCCCCTCCACGAATACGCGGACTTGAACCAGCTGACGCAGGGGGACCAGGAGAAGATGGCCAAGTGCAAGCAGTTCCTCATGAGCTACCTGAACGAAGTGCGCAGCACCGACGTGGCCAACGGCTACAAGGAGGACGTCGACACGGCCCTGCTCAAGCTCTACGCGGAGTCCGGTCACGAAAGCCTGCTAGATCTGCTGGTCTCCGAGAATTTCTGCCTTCTCGCGGATAGCGCCGCGTGGTTGGAAAAGCACAAAAAGTAAGCCTCTGGGTGACATTTCCTAACCCCCAGTAGAGCTCAAAGTGAAAGGAGAAATGCCCAGTCACTACCCTGATTATTTTCTGGGTTTTTGTTTTTTTAAAACATCTTTTAAACTAGATGCCCATATTCCATTTTGAATGATGTGAGGCCTCCGGTGAGCAACTAAATTTTCTCCATAACCTTTTTTGATTTAAAAAATGCAAGCAGCAAAATAGCGTTCTAAGTCCCCTAGTGCCAACTCCCTAGACTACCGTGTGTAAGATTATTTAATATTGTTTGTTGAAAAAAGGAATTTTAGAGCGGCTTGCAAAAGATGGTACCTGCCCTCAGGGTGTTGGTCCAAAAAGTCATGGCACGTGAGGAAAAACGGAATGGGAGGGAGGAGGGGAAAGCAAGCTCAGCACAGTACATATTCCCAGTGCTTTTTTTCTGGAGGTGCTCAAGGGTAAGCAGTACTGGCACCTGTTTTTTCTCGAAAAAAAGCAGTGGTTAAAAGTGTGGCAACTTCATGGTGAGTCCTGGCACCATTTTTTCCCCTGAAGAAAAGCACTGCACATTCCTAAAATAAACATTTCTTCCTCATAACCCCTAAGTGACTTCCCCTTTTTGCCTTTTAGCATCATCATAGCTTGAAAAGAGAGCCTAACTTTCGAGAAATGTTCCTTTTCTTCTGAAGGATCTTGAGTCACCCAAATAAGAACTGTTAGCTGTTGTGTAACCGTGGCATCTGAATACAGCCGTGCTTGTTGCGTAACTGTAGGAGCCTGAACTTTATGGCTGAGCAAGGGTTTGAAGGACCACCTATGTCGATCTTTCCCACTGACTTGTTCCTGCTTCAGCTGAGAAGAGGGCAGAAGGCTATCGGTCTCTCTTCCAAGTGAACGTGAGAACAGCCTGACGAATCAGGCCAGTGGCCCACCTGGTCCTGGTGTGTGTGCTCTTCAGATGCTGGCTGTGTTGTGTTCTGGAATCAGGGCTACAACCTCACCCCAAAGTAGCAAATAGGAGGAAGAAATGCGACCTCCTTCACATGTAAAGTGGGAATAAATAGACCCAGCTCACAGAAACTTTGCAAGAATTAATCCAATCCGATCGGTCTTTATTACGATCACAAATCAGGCTCAATAACTAAATCATTAAGCCCATTTATCACATAGAATGCCAAATACTCATTTGCCTTTTTTTTAACAATACTGCTTCTTACACAGGTTCTTCGCGCTTGGACTCCTGTATCATGCAAACGGTCAAGATGCAGCGGCACTACAGGTTAGAGCGCAGCCATGTCTCCAAGGAAATCAAAGCAACACGTAAACCTTTCACGGCGAACCAAACCGTTTCAACTCATGTTTCAGTTCCCGTTCTGGCCATTAGGCAATTGTCATGCACGTTCATTCATTTAGAGCTATTGTTGTTGCTCTCCAGGTAGAGAGCTGAGCTAATGAAAGGGGAACAGAATCCCTGGTGTCTCTGTGCTGCTCCCTTTTTCTGGTTACCTTTCAGCTCTTTCAGCATATCTGGGCAACAGGGTGGCAGCGGCCGGGTGGCAATATCAGTTGAAGGTCAGGCATGCTATTCAGGTGGCTGGTCAATCAGCATCCCAGCCAGGTGTATCGTCTAGTTGTCCCCTGGCTTCTGTCTCTATTCCTTGTCCAGCTGTTCTGGACATTTCTGTAGACATTTCTGGTTTGCCTATCTTGCAGCAGTAAAAACAAAGTGCTTCTTGTATGAGGTTAAAACCACAATAGCTCATTTAAGATCAGCTCAGGACAAGTCCCTCTTGCCTCTCTGCATGTGGGGGAAGGTTCATAAGTCAGTGTGAAATAGTAGCTACCTAATTTTAATCCGCTTTGGAGCGCTTGTGGTCACCCTGATATCTTTGCACTTACAGGCCAAAACATTAGAAGCTGGGAGCAGGTTCACTTATTAAGAACCGGGTAGAATGCTGCCTGTGTTCTGTGAATAAAAGGGGATGGAGAGATTTGTACATACAAAAAGGAAGAAGGCAGGCAATGATTTGGAGTGTAGACGGGGAAGATCACATCGGGGAGATGGCACAGCATGGGTAAGCATGCCCAATTGTTGCCAGGATGATGGGCAGGGAAGGATTTTGACATGCCCCTTTTTGGTGGCAGCCCTGTGTCGAATGTTTACTTTTGCTCTAGGAGTCCAGCGCAGAGGCAAGGGGAAAGACCTGCACTTTGCACCCGTGCTCAGCTCCTGTTGGCGCTGTTACACAAGTCTTTGGCATCGGTGTGCTAAGTCTGTTGGTTTGGCTAAATTTATATTAACTAACAGCCCGGAGAAAAATAGCAGCTGGCTTTATCGCCGTGGGATTCAACCTGAACCTGATTGTTTCATGCTTCTTTTCGGCTTCAGTTATGGGTGAAAATCGTTAACGGTGACATCCAGGACTCAACACGCACAGATCTTTACGAGTATATAGTCGACTTCCTTACATCCTGCACAGACCATGAATTGGTGTGGAAGTACGCAGAGTGGGTCCTGCAGCGAAGCGAAGAGGTTTGTGGCTGGGTATTTGTGGGGGGAGGTTTTGGAAATTGAAATTGCTGTTGCTTGGGATATTTGAGTATCATAGACTCGTAGCATTGGCAGGGACCCCAAGCGTCATCTAGTCCAAACCCTAGGTAGGTGTGCCATCCATATTGGTTGTCGAAACCTTCCAGGTCTAACAAATCTGTATTTCTTAATGTCATCCACTCCCGGATCCAGGTGAGACGGGCCGCCTCATGATATAATTTCAAATTAAAAATATATTTTAAAGAGAGAGGCAGCAGCACAGCTGTGTGTCCTCACCATTAGTCTTGTATAAACTGAATATTGTGCACTCGCTCCCTCAAACATCCGTTGTTGCACCCTGCCAACTTGTGTCATGTTTTCATTGATTTTATTAGCATTAGAAAAGGTCAGATATTTTCAGTCCCTTTTAACAAGTATGAGGCAACAGGAATTGATAACCTGGCACCAGAGACTTGTGTGTGACCATCCATTTATGTAAACTTTGCAAATCTTTTTTTTTTTTAATGCATCTTGCTTTAGGTTGGTGTGTACATCTTCACTAGAAGACCCTTGGAAGAAGAACAGAAGAACAGCTTTAATCCAGACGACGTCATCAGCTGCCTTAACAAATATCCCATATCACTAGTAAAATATCTAGAGTTCTTGGTTCTAGAAAGAAGAGTGAAAGTAAGTGGCGATAGTTGGATCCGGTAGCATAAAAACTGGTGTGCGTCTGTTGCGATGTTCAGTTTATGCCTGAAGCTCAGAAATAAGTCCAGGTTGTTCCTTTAGTTCTCTAGATTGTTGCAGGGCAACCATGGTAACTTGCAGCTTTAAAACACCTCTATTCCATTCTGCTTGCTTATTGAGACTCTAAGTAGGCCCATTACCAAACTGGATAATTTAACACCAGGAGGTAATTATGGCACAAAGTACACCCATTAGGTGACCCTTTTGCTTATCTATGGGAGCAACGGAAAAACAAGACTTAGCCTTTACATTATTTGCTCTTGGAAGCCCAGTTCTATTTACTGTTGCAGCATAAGCAGAGGAGGCAATAAGCAACTATCTTACTTTTAAAAGACATCTGAAGGCAGCCCTGTTTACGGAAGTTTTTTAATGTTGTTGTTGTTATTACAGTTCCCATCATCCCTGACCACTGGTCCCGCTAGCTAGGGATGATGGGAGTTGTAGTTCAAGACCCAAGTTTGGGAAACACTGCTTCACATCAAGGATGGGGAACCTCAGGCCCAGGGACCACATGTGCCCCTCCTGACCTCTGTCTGACCTTCAAGACTCTTCCCACCTCCAGGCTGCATCCCTCATTGGTCCTTGCAAGTGCTTTTAATTGGTTTGATTCTTTCCTTAAATTATGGTGATGCCACTTGCTTGTCTGATGGAGGTTGGGTGGGTGGGTGCCTGACTCTTCTCCTCCTGTAAAATAAATAAATAATAGAAATGCTTCATTCATTTTGCCTGCCCCCACCAATCACTGCCATACGGCCCCTGGAAGGTTCCCCACAAGTAAATGTGGCCTTTGGGCTGCAAAGGATCCCCTACCCCTGCCCAAATCTCCCTTGTCTGATGAAGTGTTTTCTCTGGGGTGTTTATATTCCAGCATGACTGCTGTCTCCCAACTTCTCCTGCAGCAATAGGGCAAAAGCTTCCTTATCTCCTTCCACTAGGAGTGTAGGATCTCTAGAATGTGGAATTAGGCTGTTAAAAAGATGAGCTCCCCCCCCCCTTTTCTCTTTTTTAAAAGCCAGTCAGTGGGTGGTTAGGAAGAAGTAATTCCAAGATTAGAAATTTTTGCATAACTTCAAATGCTTTAGAAGCACGATTTTATATAATAATTGTTTTACCGAAAGCGAGAAGGACTCTGGGCTTAGGTAAGCCCGCTGAATTCGAATGGGTGAGATGCAAATGGGAGGAAAGAGTGACAAAACTGTGATAAGGTAAAAGTGGCCTGTGAATTAATAGATAATAGGATTCGTGCTCCTTGAGTTATTGCTAATGGTGATCATATTTTGAAAGGCAAATGAATTCTTTCTATTTAAGTGCTGCTCTGGAACTCCTTTTGCTCTTGCGACACACGTGGAATTTCAAACCTCTGAATTTGTCAGAGCACAGGTGCCCAGTCCTTTTGAAATGGTTTTCTTTTCTTTTTAACCATTTTGTTGTTTTTTTAAAAATTCAAAATACTCTAACATTAATACTCCAACATTAATAAAGCTACTTATGGAGACAGTCTTGGAATTAAAATATTGTCTTTTATGCTGGCAGAAGGAAAAATTCCACACCCACCTGGCAGTCCTTTACCTGGAGGAGGTCCTGCGTCTGAAATCACTGGCTGCAGAGAAGAGTGAGGAATTGAGCAAATCGCAGGCGAAGCTACGCAGTCTTCTGCAGAAATCTGACCTTTATAGAATTCGTTTTATTTTAGGTAAGAGAACTGAAATTGTATTTTATATGCTTCTGATGAAGGGTGTGTTGTTGTTGTTTTAACCAGCTACACAGGCAGAGAAAAGGAAAAGGATATGTGAATTGCACAAGGGTGATTTGAACTCAAGTTGTCTGAGGGATAACGTTAAATGCTTTGTGTTGATGTCGGTTCCTGTTGCATCATTACAGTGTCAGGATAACTCGGGCCTAGTTCAGCTTGCTATGGGATCCAGGAGCAGCTCCCTGCAATGCAGTGCATTCCAGAATTTGATGCAGGCATCAGCGTAACGTGCCTGATTGCCACAATCCTTCCACTGTAACTTTCTGAAGTGAGAAGGAAGATTGGAAGAAATTTAAAGATTATTTACAGAAACTTTGTAAAATTAATGAATGTTAGAAGGATGTTGGAATGAAGTTATATGGCTTTAGCAGAAATGTTATAAAGGATTAAGTAAAAATAGATTGTTAATCGGCTAAAGGAGGAAAAGTAAAGTTAGATTATGTCAAGATAAATTATAGGGCAAAAACTGAGAAAGATGGAAAGGATTTGCTGAAATAGCTAACTGAACTAGAATACAAAAAAGGAAGGTGTGAGGAGGTCGATGAAACAAGTAAATGAAAGACAAGATATGGAAATATTGGATGTGTTTTTAATTGTTTTTGTTTTTGTTTCTGTTTTGTTAAGATAGGTAGTGGTTTTTTTATTTTTCTATGTATTGTAATGTATTGTTTTGTTTTGTTTAACTTTGTTTTTTTTTCCTGTAATCCTTAAACTCTTAATAAATATTACTTTAAAAAAAAACTTTCTGAAGTGAGGGATCCTGGGCAACTGGACATAGCCCATATTAGGTCATTTTGGCATGTGTGTGGGTCTGTGCCCTGCTGCAGTATGGCAATGAGTGAACCCAGCCAGCAACGTGTGAATTCTAAGAAGTGGCTTTAGTGGCATAAGAACATAGGTCTTTTAAACTGTGTGTTTAATGCTGCGTTAAATGCTGCTGCACTGCCAAAAATAAGGTAAATATCGGCAGGGATCCCAATAGCAGGCTTACACCAGGGTCTTCCCTGGGGCTCTGCTTTCTGCTGCATTTCCTCGTAGCTCCCCAAAAGCTGTTTCTGAGAACTGGAGGACTCCTGCAGAGTAATGGGTAAAACAGCTGCGTTAGGTGTTTTAGCCCTGTGTCGGAAAGGGAATGTCTTCTGTTCCTGAATGAGACTTATTTCCATCCTGCTCATTGTATTCAGAAACATAACGATGAGCCTAGAATTCTACACGTAACTGCCCTGTGTTAGAAGGGAATTTTTGTTCTTGGTTTTATCATTCTGCTTGCTCTTCATTTTCTGTTGTTCTTTGAAGACGGCTAGCTTATCTGAGGAATATAGCTTTCTCTTGCACTCTAACAAGGCCTCTGCTTAAAACGTTACATCCGGCAGATAAAATCAGCGGCACAGATCTTCACATGGAGTGTGCGATACTTTTTGGGAAACTGGAACAGCACGACAAAGCTTTGCATATCCTGGTCCACGAACTGAAGGACTTTGCTGCCGCGGAGGAGTACTGCGTGTGGAATTCGGAGAGCAAAGACCTTCCTTACAGGAAGAAGCTTTTCCACATGCTCCTTTCGGAGTATCTAAATTCCAACACATCGGAGCACCAACTGGCCATGGCAGCTGTAGACCTCCTAAACAACCATGCGGCCGAATTTGACGCGGCCTGCGTTTTGCAGCTCATACCAGACACCTGGTCGGTGCAGCTCCTCTCCTCATTTCTCTGCGGCTCCATGCGGGAAAGCATCCATGCACAAAGAATGACGCAGATCGCACTGGGCTTAGCAAAAGTGGAGAACCTCACTTACATGCACGAGAAGGTGAGTACAGTGGACCCTCCAGATACAAATTAAATTCGTTCCAGGAGTCTGTCCGCAACCCGAAAAGTCTGTAGGCAGAGGCGCCACTTCTGTGCATTCACGAGGTGCGCAGAGCGCACCAGCACATGCGCGCGTGGTGAAACCCGGAAGTATTTGCCACGTTTAAATAATAATAATAATATTTTTTTATTTATACCCTGCACTCCCCAGCCAAGGCCAGGCTCAGGGCAGCTAACGAGCAATAATAAAAATAAGTTGAATGAATACAACTTAAAAACAAGATTAAAATACAACATTAAAATATTGAAACATTAAAATATTAAAATGCAGCCTCATCACAGGAGGAGAAAGGAAAAAGAAAGAGGGGGAGGGAATCAAACTGGCTCCCTTAGGGAGCTGCCTCCCCGTGCCCTTGCACTAAAATGGTTTTGCCACGATCGTAACCTGAAAGTTACGTATCCAGAGTGGTACGTAACTAGAGAGTCCACTGTATGCCAATTGTGCTGTTGCTATCAACGTGGCAAAACCAGGGCACGGGGAGGCACCTTCCTAAGGCAGGCTTTCAGCTGTGTCAGAAGGTAATAAGCCACGGGAAAGAGGCAAGCCTTCATAGACATGCTGCAAGGAACCTGCGGTCCTCCAGAAGTTGTTTAACTGCAGCTCTCATCCCTGCCTATTGGCCAGGCTGGTTGAAGCTGATGGGAATTTCAAGTACAGCAGTTATGATGGCTACCTCTGCTGTACACACACACACAGAACCAGTGTGATGGATGTTCTCCCAAAGCTTCCCTGGGAGAAGGAAGCAGAGTTGGGAAAAGGGGAGTATTTGCATCTTTACCAGAATTTAATATATAAAATAGTAAACTATAAGCCCTACCACCACCTTCCATAGACCATTTTTGTCTCATAAAGTTGATACACTGCTTGACTGTAAAAGCAAGCAAACCTCAAAGCAGTTTTAAAAACAAAGCAATAGAATTATCATTAAAACGACTATTTAAATGTTCTTTAAAAAATTCAATTGGTGATAGATCAAAAGCAGATTAAAGCACATGTCTACAATGCTACATATGGAATTTTGCATTTATGTACAGATGAAGTACATAGCTGCACCCCTAAAGAGCTTTTAAATACCCCTTACTGTCAGGGCTTCCAGAAAGAAACTTTGGAATTAGTTGAATGATCATTGCACCAATTCTAGTAGACAGCATATGCCACCAGTGAAGTACGCAGAGGGTCGCACTCAGCTAAGTCCAACTCACGAGTAGCACCCTTTGAAATTAATGAACCTAAATGACTCCTGTCCATTCACTTCAATGGGTCCACTCTAGCACTGAATACCATTCAGAGTAGCAATAGTCTCTGTGACAAAATGGCAGCCTCTTAAGCACCCTCATCGGTTCACGTTTTCAGCGGCTCTTTGGCTTGTTTCTCCCGCTTTGCAGGTGAAGCTAAAAGGGATCACAACGGTTCTCTCAGACAGAAAGGTCTGCCAGATGTGTCAAAGCCCTTTCAGCGAGCCTGCGTTCGTCAGGTATCCAAACGGCAGCGTGGTCCACACACACTGCGCCGCGAACCGACATGTGAATTCCAGCACAAACCACCATCTCTCCAGCCCCAGCGGACGGACATGAAATATGCCCAAGGTAGTGCCAGACGCTGTGTTGGTTAACTCCTTGGAGTAACCGAAGGAGAGACTGGGCAAAAGAACAAAAATAATTTGAGGAGAGAGGAGTTTGCCCTGGGGTTGATGGAGGAGGACTTTTGGTCAAACACGGCCTCTTAAACTGCTGATCTCTTATGAATGTAGGCAGCACAAGAAATTGCAGGTGTTTATATAACAAACAAATACTTTCCTCACGGTAAGGGTGCTGGGGAGGGGGTGGGGAACGGAAAAGCTTTTAAAAATACATATACCTATATTGAAACATGCACTGAATTCGGTGATCAAGTGGTCTAGGAAGGAGAGGAGCTGATGAGCAAAAACATCTCTTCCCCAGAAAACCGATTCTGTCTCTTGAATAAGTGGCATGAAGGAGCACTTTTCTCTTGAGAGTAGAGCATAGCCTGCATATTATGTTCTCTGCCGGGTCTAAATTTTGCCTGCCGGGACAGCGTCATGAACTTGTTCTGTGCTCTTGATACTGTTTTTTTGTAAAAAAAAACAAAAACGATTTGTTGCACTTTTGAGCCTTTGTCCTTTATTCTCTGCCATGCAAGTCCATTTGTTACAAAACCTCTTGGAAGCGCTAGGCCCCCATGGGAGCTCCTGCTCAACCGGGGAGGGAATGAGAGGAGGCATGATGACAGGATCACCATGCTGTGGAAAAGCCACTGTTTCTGACACTACTAATTGCAGCGAAGTCACCGGGGTCTGCCACCTGGATTCATAAACCATCGACCGGAGGTGGGGGTGGGTGGGGGGGTGGGAAGGAAGAGTCTTTAATAACTGTAACGACTTATTTATTATCATACAGATGTTCTGTAAATACAGTTGAATGAAATGGTTTTTATATCGGCGTTCCCCTAGAGCAAACACATGTAACCGGTAATTCCAGGTATAGCTTTTGAAGCGTCTACACCTGAGATCGTGTGAAGAAATGATCTGCGGTTCTGAGCTCCTTTGCAAGAATGGGTTCATTCAAAGGGATTAAGGGATGCTGTCACTGCAATGTCCGTGGTTGCATCGCGATGGTGCGGAGTAAGCTTGATAACACTTAATAAATGCTCTGTGGATACGGAAGTATAGCGTGCCAAACTTTTTTTTGAAATGACACCACTGTGTGCAGGTAATGTTCTGTTTTACTACATTATTTGTACATACATACAAACATACACACCCATCTGTGTTGGTCTGTGTCACTACTAACACAGTGGTACCTCGGGTTAATACTTAATTCGTTCCGGAGGTCCGTTCTTAACCTGAAACAGTTCTTAACCTGAAGCACCACTTTACCTAGTGGGGCCTCCCGCTGCTGCTGCACTGCCGGAGCACGATTTCTGTTCTCATCCTGAAGCAAAGTTCTTAACCTGAAGCACTATTTCTGGGTTAGCGTAGTCTGTAACCTGAAGAGTATGTAACCTGAAGCGTATGTAAGCCAGGGTACCACTGTATTCAGTTTAAAAGATTGGAAGAGCAGTGCTGCCTCTTTGAGTGAAACCTTTACATTTATTTTGGGGAGGCTGTGTTATTTCTCCAGAAAGCTTTGGTTGCTTTTCTGCACCTTATAATGCAGGTGTGATGCAGATGAACAACTCCCTTCATCCCCTGCTCTCTGGGACTGATGGCGGGGGTGGGGAACAGTTCAGCAGTATCAGGAGGGTCAAAGGTCCCTCACACCTGACACAGGCTTTTGTACTTTGCACCTGAGGCAAAAGTCCTTGGAAGGAAAATGGGCAAAGAGTGGCTGCAGAGTTGCATCGGTGCACCATGAATGTTTCAAGAGGTTTCTCCTCCCAGAAGGCTCGGTCAACTCTTGTGCTTAGCTAGTGACGGAATAGAACAGATTGTTTAAAGCAGGGTTTCCCAAACTTGGGTCTCCAGCTGCTTTTGGACCATAATTCCCACCATTGTTGACCATTAGTCCTGCTCGCTAGGGATGATGGGAGTTGTAGACTTAAGGGTCAGACTAGGTGCGCCATTATTTATCATGGCATCTGTGTGGCTGCCTAATAACCTCCTACGACCAGCAAACAAGCAGGAAACTATTAAAAAACCATTTAAAACATTAATAAATAAATACAGAAACAATCACAGCCAAAAATTATATATTGGAGAACTAGTTTTCACATGGTAAACAAAATACATGACATAAAACAGTGGATTTTAGCTGAGATGTTAAAATCACAAAGGGTGTAAGAGAATTAAACATCCTTCTGGTACCCAAAGTTGCCAGATGAGCCTCTCAGGTAAGGGTATTCCACAATTGGGGAGCCATTCCTGAGAGGTCCTCTCTCTAGTGGCCATTGGAAACTTTGTTCATGAAACTGATGGTGGGTGGTGGTCCTTCATCAGTATTGCAGCCAGGGGGTTGGGCTCATCTCCCGCAGCCTCCGTGGTCCCAAAACTGATCTCTCCTCTCTCTCTCTTTCTCTCTCTCTCTCTCTCTCTCTCTCTCTCTCTCTCTCTCTCTCTCTCCCTCTCTCCCCCCTCTCATACTGTTATTTTTAAGAGGATAAACCTAGAAAGAACAAAATGTGATCTTGCATTTAACAGCACATACATAACCTGGACTCTTCCATGAAATTAAGTGTTTTAAATCACAACCCACTTTTGCTAGATTGTGCAAAATGATAGATAAAACATAAGGGAAGATTTCTGCCTCATTGTGTTTTGTCGGGCTTCACACTGCCGATTTGTTGCCGCGTGTTGCTCTTCGCAGGACAAACCTAAATAACATAATGGGGAGACATGGAGCTAAAATGCGATACCAATTATTTCACTGTGTGCGCTTGGCTGTTGGTGATGCTTTTTCCTAAGTAGAAGAAAATAGAATGGTACAGGCAATATATTTTATTTGGCAGTGTATTTGGTAAGACCACAACACTTGTTTAACCTGACAATGAGACTAGTGTGGGAAGTGCTTCAATTTAATGGATAACAAGAACAAAACTCCCTAAGTTTTCTGGGTTACAATCAACACATTAAAGAAAACAGCATGGTGCTGTGAGGGCAGTGATGGAAGATACAAGCTGCTCAGTATTTTTTCTTTTTATGGTTCCTAAACTGCGGATTGGTGCTCGCTACAGACATATATTGTGCTTGGTCTTATTCTCCTTTTCGTTCGTCCAGGCACTTTGGGGAAGATCTTGAATGTTTTTGGCATGAACTCCAGACAGGCCTCGCGGAACTTCTTGATCCTCCAACAATAGACGACAGGGTTGAACACGGATTTGAGGTAACTCAGGCACAACACACAAGTACTGGTGATGTAGAAAGAAGGGCTGTAGTAGAAATTTCTGCTAAACACCGACATCAGGCTGAACACCGTGTGCGGAAGCCAGCACAGAGAGAAGCCGACGAAAAGGATGAGGATAGTCGTGAAGGCCCTGGTCTTGAAGCTCATGTCGACGTTCATCTGGTGAGGCTTCTGCAGCCCGGTGAGGCCTAGTTTGCTCACCTGACTCAAGCAGACGCTCTCGGCGTGGTTGTGGATTCTGACGGTGTTGCGACGGACAGTGTTCAGGATGCAGAGGTAAGAGTACAGCATGATGCTGAACGGGACGAAGAAAGCAGTCACAAGGAGCATCACGGCGTAGGCTCGGTCTGCAGGGCATTCTGTGTAGCCCAGGACACACTGGGGAGCGCGGCTCGGGACTTCTACGAACATCCACCCAACCACTGAAGGGAAAGAGATGCAGAAGGAAAAGGCCCAAGAAACCGCAATCATGACTTTGGCACGCTGGGGGTTGAGTTTGTCTTGGCGCTGGACGATGATGAGGAATCGGTCGACGCTAATGATCAAGAGTATCGAGACCCCTTCCAAGACGAAGAACCAGTACAGCATGGCAGATATTCGGCAGAAGCGAGCCCCGAAGTTCCAGCTCACCGTCAGGATAGTGACGGCGGTGAAAGGCATGCAGAACAACGACAGCATGATATCCGAGAAAGCCAAGGTAGCTAAAAGCAGGTTGATCGCCGAACGCATGGCTGGTTTCTGGTAGACAATCAGGCAGACGACAGCATTGCCCAGAAATCCAACAGCAATCATGAATAGCATGATAATGGCCAACAGTATCCTGAGCGGGGTTGGGAGCACTGTGTAACTTGGGTCTGTGAGCCAGGTGCTTGCATTCAGAGCGACAACGAAGTCTGCAGGAGTCTGGTTGCATGCCATCACAGTGCAAAACGCCGGCATCCGAGATGCAAAACCCTCTTCCTGCTAACTCAATGGCGGCTGCCATTTTCCCATCTTATCGGCCATACAAACTCAAAGCAGGTGTTAGTCTGTGGCTAAGTCTGTCTGAAAAAATGTTTCTTCAGCTAGCATTGACAAAGCAGATTGCAGCAATTTTAGAGAAGCACGGGCTTCTGCAACACCCAAATAGAAGCGTGGCCATTATCAAGTGTGTATCTTCAGAGAGACGTGGCTCTGGAAAAGAAATATGGTGGTAACTCATCTATTGGTTTTTTAGTCATATGTCTACTTGATGGTTTCCTTTCCATCGAAAAAGTATGGGCAAGGTACTGAATACTCAGTATCCTACAACAAAGTGCCACTTCTTGGTTTACAACAGCTAGCTTCTATATTAAACTTACACTTAGATCTATTACTTTGGTAAGCCCACTTATTCAGTGACTGGGAAAACCTTGGAAACTGGTTGCCTGCCCATTTAATAGCTTCCTTCCAGCACGAACCTTAAAACCTTTTTGTTTATAGTATTTCTAAACGATCTTATTGGAATATTCGAATCAAAATTGCATGGACAAACATTAAGCAAAAGCAAGCTTCCGAGTTGTAATCTGCAAAATATTGGCACCTTGTGATTACCTCCACAGTGTGCCAATTATATTAGTTTCATTACTGCAGGATCAGGTTTCATGGCTGCCGACGGATACAGCGAACACATTCTGTACCAAAGGCCTGAATGCTGCTCTAATTGCTGATCCTGCTCTGTATTCAGAAGCCAGTCCCCTTGCTGGGACAGGACTTTATCTGATACAGGAATCAGCCTGCGAAAAATATATATGCTTAAAATAGCAGCATGAAGCAACCTAAGATGAAGAAGGGAGCATGTTTTGCTCTCTTTCATGTAGAGCAGCGGCTGGTGGCCTGTGACCAGCCAGATCTTTGCTGGAGTACAACTTCCTTTATTCCTGACCCTTGGCCATTCTGGCTGGGAGTCCAAAAACTTATGGAGAGCCACAAGTTCCTCACTCCTATTGTAGAGAATGGATTTCCTTCTCCCTTTCTCTGTATGTGAACAAAGCATGCACGTGAATTAAACACGCACATATAGCCCTAGGTGTAACAAATAAATACAAAATAAAAAAATTCCTTCCAGTAGCACCTTAAGGACCCCTGACCATTAGGTCGTCGTGGCCTACTCTGGGGTTGCGGCGCTCATCTCGCTTTATTGGCCAAGGGAGCCGGTGTACAGCTTCCGGGTCATGTGGCCAGCTTCTGGCGAACCAGAGCAGCGCAAGGAAACACCGTTTACCTTCCCGCTGGAGCAGTACCTATTTATCTACTTGCACTTAGACATGCTTTTGAACTGCTAGGTTGGCAGGAGCAGGGACTGAACAACGGAAGCTCACCCCGTTGCGGGGCTTCAAACCGCCGACCTTCTGATCAGCAAGCCCTAGGCTCTGTGGTTTAACCCACAGCACCACCCGCGTCCCATAGTAGCACCTTAGAGACCAACTAAATTTGTTATTGGTATGCATGCATCAGGTATCTGAAGAAGTGTGCATGCACACGAAAGCTCATAGCAATAACAAACTTAGTTGTTCTCTAAGGTGCTACTGGAAGGAATTTTTTCATTTTGTTTCGACTATGGTAGACCAACACGGTGACCTACCTGTCAATAAATACAAACCAACTGAAACACCTATACACATAACTGTATTGCGGCCGCTCAAGTAATGCAGTCTATTCAGTAATGCAATTCGGAACTTCAGAAATCGGAAGTAACAAAAGCAGGAAAAAGTGCCTTGGAACAGCAGTGTTCCCTTCGGCAGAACCATCAGCTCAGCAATAACAAGATGTTCTTTTTCTGCACAATGTTCTCTCCACAAGCAGCAAACAAGCAGCTCCCGTTGTCTCCTAGGCATGAGTAAGTTCTCTTGTAGGGTCCGAGGCTGCCTTAAAGTATGTTTGCTCCAAATCCCTTGTCCCCGCCCCCGCCCCCGCCCCCCCAATATTGCTCTGCTACGATTAAGAAGTTAACACACACACACAAATGCAACTCATATGTAGCCCCCGGCTTCCAACACTGCAGGGGGGGCAGTGGCGTAGCGTGGGGGGTGCAGGGGGGCCCGGCCGCACCGGGCGCAACATCTGGGGGTTAGGGTTAGGGGGCGCAAATCCACGGGTTAGGGGGCGCAAATCCATGGGTTAGGGGGCACAAATTACTTGCCTTGCCCCGGGTGCTGACAACCCATGCTACGCCACTGGGGGGGGTGATGGTCAGTGCATTCACCTGCAGCTTTGGGCTTGCTCAGGTGGGTTGATTCCATCCAGGAGTGAGGACCTTTGGTCCTCCAGAGGTTGCTGAACCACAACTCCCATCATCCCTAGCCACTGGCCACGCTTTTGAGGGCTGATAGCTGCTGAAGTTCAGCAACTGCTGGAGGGCAAAGGTGCCCAGCTCCTGATTCAGCAAAATAATCAGGGGTCAACTGATTCTTGCCTTCCTCCACAGGCAGATTTGAGGAATGTTGAGCTAGCCCTTTAGAACAACCGCTGAGTCTGGGTCCTGCTTCCTGCAGTTCTTGTTCAGTGTTCACTCTCCCCTCCATGTGCTGTCAGCCTCGTAAAACTTGCCTAATGCAGCAACCATGCGCAGTGGCTGGGTGCAGCTGTGGAGTTAGAAGCCAGACCCAAAGATGCAATGAGCTACATCTGGCCTGCAGGCTAGCTGTTCACCATCTGCAATATCAAGGAGGGATAAATTTCCTGTGCATTTCTTTTTTTTTGGTTTAGCTCCCTACCGTCAACCTCCTGAGGTATCAGAACATTAACTCTTGGATCTGGACCCACGATCTAAAGTAGTTGTGAAATAAATATAAAATATAGTGGTACCTCAGGTTACATACGCTTCAGGTTACATACGCTTCAGGTTACAGACTCCACTAACCCAAAAATAGTACCTCAGGTTAAGAACTTTGCTTCAGGATGAGAACAGAAATCGTGCTCCAGCGGTGTGGCAGCAGCAGGAGGCCCCAATAGCTAAAGTGGTGTTTCAGGTTAAGAACAGTTTCAGGTTAAGAACGGACCTCCGGAACGAATTAAGTACTTAACCCGAGGTACCACTGTAAAGCTTGTTCACATCATCATCATTATACCTCACCATCTGATTTGTTCTTCCAGAAGTTTGCTTTAATTTATTCCCAACAAAAGATACATTGGTTTCCCCCCATTAAATATTTCCCTGAGTTTGCTCTGAAGAAATAATAATAATAATAATAATAATAATAATAATAATAATAATAATAATTGAGAAAGAAGTTTCAAAAAGGATGTAGTGGAACAACCTACCCCCTGATCTGTTGTCATTATAACCCGCTGCCTGTCAGGCCTGGTAGTGAAAAATTGCCCCATTTTTTTAAAAAAAAGAAATTGACACGACAGAGATACATGGGAAATATTTAAATGAGCCACTTAACCTGACAGTTCCAAATGCTTCCCGTTGAAACGAAGCATTGGTCTTTAAATAAATGTGCTTTGTTAAATGTTGGACAAAAGCAAGGCTTCCAACTTGAACCTTGCGATAAGGGCTATCTCTGATCAATGAACTGTCGCAGCAAGGTAGCTCTTTGTGAATGGCACAGAGCTGTGCATGCCATTCTCCCTCACGCAAGGCTTCAGCAGGGCTCCATTAGCCGGTTGACTCGGATCTCGTCAGGCAAGGAAACAGCATTCATATCCGTCTAGGTGTCACCATGGCAATCCCTCACTTGAAAAGGAGACACGACCTCGGTGGTAAATTAGCGAGCGATCCATCGTAACCAAGGGAGAATAGCACATATTTGAAGCAAACTGACAACTTGGGGAGGAATTACAAAACAAAGCTGGGGGAGGAGAAGCACCCTAAAGTAGAAGTGCGACTGGGCTGGATGAGACCAGAACACTTCCAGAAACAAGGACCAGCCAGGCAAGGGTGGGTCTCACAATCATAGGCTTATTTAAGTGGGTGGCTTCCCACAATGAGAAGTTTACCTGCAATGTTCAATGTGCAATCAGTTATAGTTCAGTAGGAATGAATCTGCCCTATGTTCTTGCATAATAATAATAAAGTGGTACCTCAGGTTAAGAACTTAATTAATTCTGGAGGTCCGTTCTTAACCTGAAAGTGTTCTTAACTTGAGGTACCACTTTAGCTAATGGGGCCTCCCACTGCTGCCACGCGATTTATGTTCTCATCCTGAAGCAAAGTTCTTAACCCGAGGTACTATTTCTGGGTTAGCTGAGTCTGTAACCTGAAGCGTCTGTAACCTGAAGAGTCTGTTACCCGAGGTACCCCCATAATAATAATAATTTTATTATTTACACCCCACCCATCTGTCCAACGTTCTTGCATTATTGTTATTATTCAAGTGTAGGATGAGCTCCTGACACATCTGACCCTACACTGGGCAAAAGTTAGCATAGGAAAATTTACTCTTATGGTCTCATCTGAAAATGAGAAGCTTCTGGTTGCAAGATAAGGGTTTGTGCCCCTTTGTGCCCAGGCAGCTTCCAGTGATATTATTATTATTATTATTATTATTATTATTATTATTATTATTATTATTATTTTCTATCCTGCCCTGCTGGCTGGGTTTCCCCAGCCACTCTGGGTGGCTCCCAACAGATTAAAAACAGAATAAAACATCAAACATTAAAAACTTCCCTAAACAGGGCTACCTTCAGATGTCTTCTAAAAGTCGGATAGTCATTTATTTCCTTGACATCTGAGGGTATTCCACAGGGCAGGCGCCACTACCGTGAAGGCCCTCTGCCTGCTTCCCTGTAACCTCACTTCTCACAGGGAGGGAACTGCCAGAAGGCCTTCAGAGCTGGACCTCAGTGTCCAGGCTGAATGATGGGGGTGGAGACGCTCCCTCAGGTATACTGGGCTGAGGCCATTTAGGGCTTTGAAGGTCAGCACCAACACTTTGAATTGTGATCGGAAATGTACCGGGAGCCAATGTAGGTCTTTCAAGACCGGTGTTATATGGTCCCAGCAGCCACTCCCAGTCACCAGTCTAGCTGCCACATTCTGGATTAGTTGCAGTTTCCGGGTCACTTTCATAGGTAGCCCCACATAAAGCGCATTGCAGTAGTCCAAGCAGGAGATAAGTAGAGCATGCTAGAGACTGAGATGTACTTCATGAAAGGGTCATTTTTGGAAAGTTGTAGAGGAGGTGGGCTGTCATGGTGATAACTAGTGCCAGATTTGCAAGGCTTCCCTGAGAAATGCTAAGCTGGTGCATTGGACTACATGTCTGCCCATCCTTAGGAAACAGAAGCTGACTGGACTGTAGGTTTTTGGAGAGAGAGGCTGAGGGCATGCCAGAACTACACCACACCCTCTAATGACAATTCCCGGGAATTTATAGGAGAAAGAACAACTGTTAAACTGGCCTAAGTCTGAAGGACAGATTTACCCAAATACTGTGCAGGATCTTGGTGGAATCACTGGCGCAGTGAGTTAAGACGCCAGCCTGCTTGGTTCAGCTGGGTTGCTAGGCTAAGGAAGTCAAGGATTTAGTTTTTTAACTAAAGGCATTTTAAGAGATGACGCCGAGGTGGAAGATGTTTTAGAGAGATCCACTTCAAACAGGAGTAGGAAACAGCTGTTCCATCTGTTATTGCCCCAGAGAGGCTCAGATGTTTTGTAAAAATATTAGGAACTTGGGGCAGCAGAAAGGGAGAAAAAAGCAAAGTTATGAGCACCGAAAATGGAAAGGTTTCAAAACTCTGGAAATCTGGTCAATAAATAGACAGGACACACTAAAATATGAAATAAACAGAAAGACAAAAACATCAAACTGCTGCATTATTATTATGAGGCAATTCTCCTGAGATTTAAGAACCTGTATGTTATATAAACTTGAGGGAAAGTGTGTTCAGTAAAGAGTGTACCAGTTATTGGGGGCGGGGGGGGGGAGAGGTAACTGCTTAACCCAGGGGTTCCCAACTTGGCGCCCACACAGAACTCCTGTGGCATTCATGAAAGGTCTCAGTAAATTTCCCCTCAAAAATCCCTCATCCATTTGAGGCTTACCTCTCTCCACAGTCTATTTCCCAGTAATCATTCTCTTCTCGGTTAGGCTCCAACCTTTGAAGTGAACTCCAGTGGGGTAAAAAGTGCCTCATCAAACAGAGAGCGAGCCTCGAAGCCGTGGGTAAGTTAGGAAGACTCAGAACTTCTGACCTACACATTCCTTTCACTCTCAAAATTTATTCCTCTTCAGTTTGGCTCAGGAAGCATTACTAACAGCAAACAGCACTATTAAGGAAAGCTAATTTGAGAAAACACAGAAATATCTCTGTGTCCAGAATAATAAATAGCAAGGTATTGTGTGGTCACTTATTTTTCTATGTTACAAAATTTTCAGCTTTTTTAAAAAAAAACTTTTCCTAATTGCATATGTATTAGAATCAGATTCACGGTATAGAAAGAACTGGAAGGGACCACGACGGTCATCAAGTCCAACCCCCTAAAATACAGAAATATTTTGACAATGTGAGCTTGAACGCATGACCCTGAGATTCAGAGTCTCATGCTCCACTGACTGAGCTACTATGTCTATGTGTTGTGTCCCCCCCTTTTGCTCTTTGTCATCTTATACTGTATGTCACGTTTATGACGCCAAAAGGTTTTGTTCGATCTCCTTAGAAATATTATTTATAATAAAATAAAAGGATTCCTGGCCTCGTTTCATAGGTAATTGGGAGAGACCTGCATTTAGGAGAAACGGGCTCTTCTGTCATCATGGATGCTTAAGCTGCGATTCCTGCATTGCAAGGTCCCTTGAGGTTCCTTCTAACTCTACAATTCTATGATTCTAGGGCAATTTGGCTGTGAGATACCAGAGGTGAGTTATTTGCTCTGCAATGAAGCTGTACTGTACATCAGATGCCCAAAGTAAGAGCCAGCCAGACACACCGAGACAAATAGCTTCCTTTGGCAAACCGCCATGAAGACAACATGCAGTACAGCAATACACAACCATTAGCACCATACAGTGGTACCTCGGGTTATAGACGCTTCAGGTTACAGATGCTTTAGGTTACAGACTCTGCAAACCCAGAAACAGTACCTCGGGTTAAGAACTTTACTTCAGGATGAGAACAGAAATTGTGCTCTGGCGGTGTGGCGGCAGCGGGAGGCCCCATTAGCTATAGTGGTACCTCAGGTTAAGAACAGTTTCAGGTTAAGAACGGACCTCCGGAACGAATTAAGTTCTTAACCCGAGGTACCACGGTACTGAACAATCTTTTATGCACTTACTTCAAAGTCAGCATCTCAAGTTCACGCCCAGGTGCACAGGATCTTTTGAAACCGTGGATCAGGTGAGGTATAAACCAGGCACCAGACCAGAAGGCCGATTATCTAGTGCAGGCTTCCTCAACCTCGGCCCTCCAGATGTTTTTGGCCTACAACTCCCATGATCCTTAGCAAGCAGGACCAGTGGTCGGGGATGCTGGGAATTGTAGTCCCAAAACATCTGGAGGGCTGAGGTTGAGGAAGCCTAATCTAGTGCAAAATCCTGTTCTCACAGCAACCACCCAGATGCTTGCGGGAAACCCTCAGGCACGAGGTCCCTCTCCCATTCTGTGGTTTCCAGCAAGTGATATTCAGGAGCAATACTGCCTCCGACACTGAAGGCAGAGAGCACCCGTTGGAGCGATAGCCTTCCCTTTAGTAGTGATGCATGTCTGGAAGGTCCTTCTGTGACCCTGACTCACCTCCTCAATTAGGAATTCCTTCGGGAGGCGAACTGGGTCTGTTTTTGAGCCACGCTCCAGGTGGTGGTGGTGGTGGTGTGTGTGTGTGTGTGTGTGACCTTTCTGCGGACCACTGCCTTGCAGCAGAATGGCCTGGGAATGGTCTTGAATGAAGGAGACTCTGCCTCGCCAACTTAGAATCACAGAATTGCAGAGTTGCAAAAGGACCTTGAGGGTCTTTCTGGTCCAACCCCCTGCAATGCAGGAATCTCAACCAAAGCATCCATGACAGATGGCCATCCAACCTCTGCTTGAAAACTTCCAAGGAAGGAGAGAAAAACCACTGCAATAAAAAAACAGGGTTTCCCCACAAGGGACTGTTGACTTTCCAACTGAGCCATCATTTTAGCGAAGTTCCGGCTCTTATTAAATTTTTTGACCATATCCCTTCATAAGGACCCTGCATACAAGCCGTATTTCCTTACCAGCTTCGACTGTTTCTACGCTGCACATGCTGAAGTGCAATTTAAAAAAGAGAAAAGAAAAGATGAGGCAGAAAACTAAGTGCCGGCTAGTTACATAATACGTTTAGCTTCCTCTCCTGCACCTCGCTTACCGTAGCATTTTGCAGAGATCGGTGCAACACCCCGAATTAGTGGTGGTGGAGGAGGAGTATTTGGGAAAATCCTTATCAAGAGAGACAGGCTGCTGCCAAGAAAACCGGCAGGGTAGCGAAGCGCACCATCAGAGCTCCCAGACAGACCAAAGTGCTGCACCTTGGCGCTAGACAGCTACTGCAGGCAGCGCCATGCAAGCAGCCAGCCCGGGCTTCAGTTTCTTGCAGCACCGGGAAATGCACGGCTCCCTCCCCCTCTTTTCTGCTATGCAGGATGATCCCCGGTTGCTGAGAGTTTATTTCAGGCCAGATGAATATGCATAGTTAAAAGGTAGCAGGAGGTTTCTCCCCTCCCCGCAAACCCTTAAAAAAATAAAAATCCGGTAGCTCGCCCCTCCAGACAACGCGTGCGCGCATCCGAGCCACGTACCTCGTTTCCGCTGCAAGGAAGCAGGCAGCCGCGGAGAGGCGAGCGCCGCGCCCTGCCGGCTGCGCCCCCGAGACGGCGACCCCGGCGCGCTCCATCCAGCGCGCACTCTGCGCTCCCGCCGAGCGCCCATCCGCGCCCAAGCGGCTCCAGGGCTCGGAGGCGGCCGAGGACGACGAAGGGGAAACGGCCCCCTCTAGAGGCGCTCCCCCCGCGGTCCACAACCGACAAGCGAGGGCCCGCTCTTTTTCGGAAACGAAAATAGACACGTCTTTATACCGCTAACCATTCCCATCCCCAGCGGCTATTGTTGTTGTTGTTTAGTCGTGTCCGACTCTTTGTGACCCCATGGACCAGAGCACGCCAGGCACCTCTGTCCTCCACTGCCTCCCGCAGTTTGGTCAAACTCATGCTGGTAGCTTCCAGAACACTGTCCAGCCATCTCGTCCTCTGTCGCCCCCTTCTCCTTCTGCCCTCCATCTTTCCCAGCATCAGGGTCTTTTCCAGGGAGTCTTCTCTTCTCATGAGGTGGCCAAAGTATTGGAGCCTCAGCTTCAGGATCTGCCCTTCCAGTGAGGACTCAGGGCTGATTTCCTTCAGAATTGAGAGGTTTGGTCTTCTTGCAGTCCATGGGACTCTCAAGAGTCTCCTCCAGCACCATAATTCAAAAGCATCAATTCTTCGGCGATCAGCCTTCTTTATGGTCCAGCTCTCACTTCCATACATCACTACTGGGAAAACCATAGCTTTAACTATACAGACATCATCATCATCATCATCATCATCATCATCATTATTATTAATAATAATGAACAAGATGAAGCAAGCTTCTTTTCTCCAGCTCCGCAGGATCAGACTCGAACCAATGGCTTCAAGTTACCAGAAAGGAGATTCCGACTAAATCTCAAGAAGAACTTTCTGACTGTAAATCAGAACTGTTCCACAATGGACGGCATTCCCTCAAGAACTGGTGGGCTCTGCTTCATTGGAAGTGCTAAGGCTGGATGCTTTAGTTGAGATTTCTGCATTGCAGGGGGTTGGACTAGATGACCCTGGGACCCAGTTCTCTCTTGTAGCTCCTAGAAGTTGTCAGCATGCCATAGTGGCCACATCATGGGAAACGGCTTTGACTGGCCAGCTAAACCTGCATGTGAAGGTAGGCTCCAGTGGATTGAATAGAGGAGATCAATAGTGGGTCCAACAGTCAAGAAGGTGCTTTGGGGCTTGTTCACCTGGGAAGGTAGCCCATCTAGGAGAAGGAAAACTCTGATCCTAAACCTCCACTGCCTTGTGGGATATCTTTGGGAGATGAAAAGGCTAAGGAGTGAACCCTACACAAATCCAGAGTGCAGTCCCCAAGACGGCTGGATGGTGCTTTGTACACCTTCCTTCTGGCAACTCCGGCAACTAAGCTGGTGCCAAACATACTGTTCTGCTTTCATTTGGACCATTTCAGCGAGGTCTTGTCTGGGTAGCAGCAGCCCAGGACTTCCATAGTGTGCCCAAGTTTGCATCCCAGGGGGATCACTTCAACAGTTTGACTCCACAGATGGATGCCTTTTCACACCCACCCACAACATAATTGAAGGACTGGCATCCTGCACTCATAGAATCCTAGAATGGTAGGGCTAGAAGGGATCCCAAGGGTTATATAGTCTAACTTCCTGCAATGCATAAATCTTTTGTGCGACGTGAAGCTCAAACCCACGAGGTGAGATTAAGAGCCTCCTGATCTACCAACAGAGTTATCAGTCAAGAGAAAACTATGTGGCTCCTATGGAACATTTCCCCATTTCCCTCTCCCTCTCCTTATCACCAACCGATAAATAAAAAGCAATGAAGTGAGCAAATGGAACTAAAGACAACAAAAACTACATCTGCAGAACATTTAGAGCCACTCCCAAAACACACAGAGTAAGGAGCTTACATCTGTATGTAAACTGTAATTGTGCCACTTTCTTCTTGACATTACCATCTTCATAAAGCATAATAGATTGCTAATTATCCACTGGAATGAAAGTCAAGCTTCAAGAGCAGCTTAGGTGGGGAAGAATGGTCCACAAGGGAGAGAGGGAAAACATCTCATCACAAGAATCAAAGTCAGGAAGGCAGGGCCATGATTCAAGAGATGCCTGTTTATAAAACATTTTGGAGCATTTATTCATGATGTTTGCATAAAAGGGACCCTGACAACAGAGATCTTTAAGAAGCTTTCTTCAAAATGAAGAAATAAGATTGATCAGGAACATATATCCTAAGAGTGAACATTCATTTTTTAAAGGGCAACCCAGAGGTGATTTGACAACCACCATATATGAAAGGGCAATGTATCTGCAAATATTTTGGGGTCCTCCAATAGTCAGATCCAAATTATTCATGGAAGACAATCATACTGAGTTATGAGTGATCACCAAGGGAGGTCAGTAGTCATGGTGACTCTAATTATTATTGCTTAAACATTAAAGCAATAATAATTAGAGTCACCATGACTACTGACCTCCTTCTTTGGTGATCACTCATAACCGAGTAAGATTTTCTTCCATGAACAGTCTTAACAGTGAGTCCGGACGTAACTGTGGAGGCCACAGTGGGGACATCGGTTTCCAGGCAGGAGTTGATCACATTTGAGGATTTGCCAAGCGTGCCTTCCTCTTAGCTTGTTTCTCCTTTTTGTCCTGAGTTTGTGCTTCTTCAAAGTCCATGATGCCTTTGGTAAAGGCTCCCCAATTAGGAGCGCTCGCAGGCCAGTGTTTCTCAATTTTCTGTGCTTATAAATGTATTTTTAAAGATTTGCCTTGAGAGCGTATTTAAACCTCTTTTGTGTCCACCAGTATTTTGCTTTCCATTCTACTGACTTACCATACAGGGTTCTTGCTAGTGCTACGCTAGCGATAATCTACAAGCAGATTTGTCCACACCATCAGGAATACTGCACTTTTTTGTGTCCATCCCACTTTAAGACAGGCTGCAGCCGCTCCAGAACCTTGCAGTGATTGTTGAGTGGAATACCTGGACATGCAGCTATTACCTTTATGCTGAGGGAATGGTACTGGCTACTGACTAGTCACAGGGCCATGTAAACGTTTATTAACATTATAAAGCCCACAAAAACTTGGGGGCAGGGTACTCATCCCAATACAGACTTCTAAGATCACCCAGGGAAACGTTACTCATGGCACCACTCTACAGAACATAGAATGATAGCTCTAAATGGGCATTTTCTGCTGCTGCTACACCACTTTGGAATGCCTTTCACTCTGCCATACGTGAAGCAACAATTATTTGCTTCAGATGTATCTGTTTGTGCCAGCTTTCCCTGATCTCTGAATCAATGGGCTTCTGTTTTGATATTGATTTGTTTTTATGTTGATTCCTACTGTTGCACACCACTTGGAAACATTTAAAACATTAAGCGGTTTTGAAATACTTTTAAATTTAATTCAATAAATACAATATTCTAAGGGGGGAAAATACTTTCTTTAAAAAGATGGGAGTAAAGCTAAAGGCATCGTACAGGTGTCAAGCCTGTGTTACTCTTTCATTCTTCTGAAAATTCACTTTTTGGCAGAAGAGCCATTGGGGAAAAACAGAATGACAAAGATTGGATGATGGCGTTGTGCGGATACCGCATAAAGAGTACGTGAAGAATGGCAATTCCACTCTAAGCACGTGGTGTGGAAGCATCTTCCCCAAAATGGTCAGGGGAAAAAAGTTGGCTGGCTTCTCTGCAAAATCTTCTGGTGCAAATTAAATTTCAAGGGTTGGGCGTTCTTTGGTTAGGTTCAGACATGCTGGTCTAAATAGCTTGTCAAAATATTGGTGCTGCTGGCTTCTCAGAGAGGAATGCCGTGATTTCCTCTTTTCACAACCTGCTTTTCTCTTGCACCTTTAAGTACATTATTTACATTGGGAGGGTAGGCAGCTGCTGTCTCTGGGCATCCTTACAGGAGATGCAACAACAACAAAACAAAACTGGTTACCCACAATGCACTATCCAGCTTCTTTTCTTGCAACTACTGCATTGTCACCGGTGTAGGCCGTGGTTCCATGATGCTGGGGCTGCTGTCCAGCCTTTCACAGGCTGGGCTCTATAGAAAACCACTGTCCATAGAAAAGCTTGTTACGGAAATTACCAGGGGGGTGGGGCCACATCTTTAAAGTTGTTAAATGTTACAAATATTATGCATAAATATATCCTTTCGACTTGACAGGGAAGTTACCTAGCTTTAAAAATCATATAAAATCAACTCCTCTGCTAGCTTCCTTCATTCCACCGCCAATTTGCTTCATCAGCCAAGGACTTGGAAACCACTCGGCCCTGGCATAATCCCTCAAGCTGGAGGTCACATACTCACAGGAGTACTCACTCACAGGTGTCAATCGCTGGGCAAAGGCATTCCTCCGGACTTGCCCCGGTGGCAGACTCCGCAAACCATTGTTCTATTGTCCTTTGTAGTAGGTGCTTAGAATGTACTTCCCAATACATATCCTGTATCCGTCTGTTGCCCCAACACATTCCTCCTATGCTAATCATGTATAACCCTCCCCTTTTCTGATGTAGCAATGATGTAGTGATGATGCTTAATGAACTGTATGCTGGGATAAAACAGAAACTTTTAAAAGTCCTTGTCACTCGGGGTTCAAAATTCCTCTTTGAACCTGTTGCGCAGTAAACTTTGGTCTACAGCTATTTGCTCCGGTTGGTGGCTGAACTCCATCCTTTATTCCGCAGGGACCCGTGGGCTCTGCCTGACAAGCCGGGTGACTGAGCAGCCTCGCACCTAGATTTTTTCCGTAACAGCTGGTAATTGAATTTATCAACACTGTTTTCGAATCCTAGAATTGTAGAGTTGGAAGGGACCCTAAAGAGTCCAACCCCCTGCAATGCAGGACTGTGTAGCCGACCCATACAGGGATCGAACTTCCAACCTTGGCGTGATCAGCACAACACTCTAACCAACTGAGCTATCCAGGCTGTTATTTAGAATGGCAAGAGATAATGATTATGCAGTGCACCAATACAGAGACATGTTATTTACCTTCTGCCTGAATTCACTGTATCTGTTCCTGTATAGCTCACAAAATTATTCCTCTATCCTCAGTGGGTCTTTGACATTAACGTAAGTCTCCCACAGCATTCCTCCCCTCCCAAATAATAATTGTTAGGGCTAGTAATTAAGATAATCACAGTACATTAACTGTATGATAATTGCATAAATCTGCATACGAATAAAATAATTCTGGAGAGAGAGAAAAAGCATTCTTCACTTTTAGATAATGCATACAGGTGTTGAAGCACAAATTATTTTAGAGAAGATATCTCTTAAGATGCTATCTGCTTCCTGGGGTTTTTGTAATGACTTGTATTAAACACAGGCTGCCTGATTAACAGGGACACCTTTTTAGTTTATCAAAAGGTTTGCAAATTGATTACTCTAACCAATCAACTAATTATTGCAACCCTCATAATGTTCAAGCAATTAAAAACCCTCCAAATTAGTGACCTTACACTAGTTAGGCAGCAATGCAAAAAAAAAAGTATTGTGTAAAACGGTCTGGGCTCTAACAATAACTGAGCTCATGATTTAAATAGTTTCATGAGTATATGTGTGTGAAAAAGTCTGATGCAATTCTACACCATCTCCACATTTCCTTATTTTTGCCCCCTTTGGAAACCTATGTAATTTTGTATGGTAGACTGTAAACAGCTCCATCTTGTGGTAATAAGGTTGTATTGACAGCCAGAATTAAAATCAATTTTAAAAACTGATTACAATAGTTTGTGCGTGGATTAAAAGCTGCAAAGAAGGTATTCATTTTTCATGCAAACGGTGACTTGGGGCATCACAGATTCTAAATATGACTTGCATATGATGACAGAACATAGACCAACCATGCTGTTTTCAGAAAGATGATTCCTAATAGTTTCACCAAGGAAGAATTCATTGTCTTGCTTTTTCATATTGAAGGCTCAATACCTTTGTACCTTCTGCTTTAACAACAAATGGCAGAGCTCTCGAAGAGCAACTCACATTGCCTCCCCATTCGTCCTACAACTGCTGCCTCGTTCTGTACTTCCTTCCATGTTTAGCTGCCTCTATTCTGTTCCTCTCTATCCTGTCCCCACGTTTATTAAAGTTAGTTCCCGCTGCTCATTCAGTAGGAAAGCAAGTCTGACATCAAGCAAGTTTAATACCTCCAACTGATACCTCTTTTTGTTTTGTCCTTTTCGTAAAAGAAGAAAAAACATCAACAGGAATTGGGGGTGGGTGGGAGAGAAACAATTTAATTACAAATATATAGATATATATTTACACGCATCCACACGTCTAAAATTTATCCATCGCAACAGCTGCAATGCACTTTGTTTCACTTCTGAATTTAGCGCTTCTGCCAGGTGAACTTTTTGCGGGATCCGGCTTGGCCAGGTTTCTTCCGCTCTCTCACACGTGGATCAACTGCTAGGAGACCAGCTGCAGGGGCAAGAGAAAGGTTAGAAGAAGTTCAGTCATGGTGCTTCTATACTACACTCAGAACAGCAGCTGAACTTGGGAGAAGAAAACAGGAAGGTGCAAGCTGAAGCCCAGAGGGATGAGATAAGCTAATGATGAGATTGTACACTTTAAAATAAGAAGTACGTTTCCATTGTTTCTGGATTATATTTTTTGGTTTTTGTCTTATCAAAGACAAATGTTTAAATGATTAAGTGTAAGGTATTGGTTGTGTTTAGAATAGATTTATGAAAGATTTAGAAAACTTATTGATTAGAATATTACTATGAGATTGTATGGGAAAAATACGGAATAACAGATACAAATTTGCTTAAAATGTATATAGGAAGTGCAGTGTAAGCGATGGAAGTCAATCAATGAAGTTTTATTGTTGAGATATTTGTGGAGTGAATTTGGAGGAAATTCTTCCAATTTTTCTCCTTTTTCCAATTTTTCTTCTTGTTTTTTTTCCCTTTTCATCCTTTTCTCTTTTTTGTTCTTTTTTATGTATGTGTGCTTATCTGAAATATATAGTTTGTATCTATTTGTATGTATTTTGCTTGTCTTTTGTAATAATTATGTTAAATAAAATTATATATATATATATATGAAGTACGACCACTTTTCATGAGTGGGTTTCATAAGAGTTGCAGCCAATGGATTCCATGCCTCAAAGAATAGATTTATGTTCAGGCAGCAAGAATTCCTCTTTTTCTCCCTCTCCCTCATCTGCTCTGGACGGTTAGGAGCAATTGGGGGGGGGTACAAAGGGTTTGCTGGGGGTGGAAGAGGAAAGAAGGCTGAAGTCCTGCTGTGTGAATGG
Source organism: Podarcis melisellensis (assembly GCF_964234715.1). NCBI lineage: Eukaryota > Metazoa > Chordata > Lepidosauria > Squamata > Lacertidae > Podarcis > Podarcis melisellensis. Next base: position 29,217,879 of record NC_138531.1, read on the forward strand.
ATGTCCACTTAAGCAATGCCAGATTCAGTCCAAACCTTTCTAATGCAAAACACACAGATGAGCCAGGGCAACTTTCATGATTATACCTTGCCTCATGGACTCCACCTCGTTTTCGGTGACAAAGCTACACAACGCTCTTGCGGAAGCTAAGCGGATCGCTCCGGCCTGGGCTGCTCTTCCTCCCCCAGAAACAGAGCAGACCATGTCGTGCTTCTCCAGGCGATCGAGAAACTGGAAGGGGAACATCAGCTGTTCTCTGAAAAACATATAAACGCATCCTGCATTATTGGCTCATGTAGTCCAGTTGTAACACCAGGAATCAGGGAGACAGGTGGAAATGATCTAGATCAGTGGTTCCCGATCTTTCCCCACAAAACTGGAGGGTCTGGGTGGACCACTTGATTATTATTTTTTGCCTGTTGTATCAACTGTAATGCACTGTGCTAGATGCTGTACGGTTTGTAATTACGTTTCTATCCCTCCTTTCACTTCTTTTATGTTGCATATATATATTCCATAAAATTCAGCTTGCCTTTAATGGCAAACATAGCATGGTTGCCAGCAAAATGATGTTAATATAAAACTATGTCAAATGAAAACTTCCAAGGCAAATATCTAGAACAGGCTCATTTGCAAAGAAAGAAAGATAACCAACATAACCCTCTCTCTCTCTCTCTCTCTTGCAGTGCCACAAACAAACAAATGAGTTTTGTTAAGCTTCTGAAAGGCTGCATTTGGTTTGGTGGGGAACAGCTTATGCAAGCCTCTAAAGATCAGTTTCCAATAAGGAAACTGCAGCCTTCTTGTGAGTTTAAATGCATTAATCTAGCCTTAGTTAGAAACAGGATGCCTTTGGTCCAATCTGGTAGGGATCTTGCTTAAATGGCACCTAGAATACCCCTCTGTTCCAATCTGTGCCCAAGATTAACTAGACTAGGTGCATTATATCTCTGAAATCCTGGCTTGATAAATGAATTTGCATCATCACTCTCTCACAGAACATGGAACATTTTCTCAAGTGGAACAATCCACTTGGTGAGAAGATGAACAAACACAGAGCTTCAGATCAGTTTCAAGATGGCCCCAGGATTCCGACTTGTATTAGGTGCTATGACAAAAGTAAGAGCATGCAGTTTGAAAAACAAAAATACAGCGATAGAAGGAAATAGTTTAGCCCAGGAGAGAAACATTTTTTATTTTTAATATACAGTATTTATGCCACTCGTTCAACCATAGTCTAATTGTTTACAAATGCTTTTGACTTTGGTGTTTTTCAGTGCAATCCTGCAATCGGGGATCCCAGGTTTTATCCGGTGGCATGGAAGAGTCTCCAGGTGAGATCTTTGTCCATCATCTTCCTGGAAGTCCTCCTGATGGGCGGTGTTCAACTCAGACATTTGTGACTTTGGTTAAACAATGGCAAGAAATAAGACGCTCCCAATTTTTTGTAAGTATCGATGGTAGGGTGGTGTGCACATGTAATACAACCTCAATCTTACTGAAGAAACTAAGAAACCTATTCAATTCATATCCCTACCTTCCTCTCGAAGTCACCCAGGGCACCAGCCTTTGCTAAGACTAGACTGGCTATAGTCTTTGTTTCAGCAACATATCCCCTTGAAAAATTCTAAATAAAGTATATATCTACAGTAAACACTGACTTAGTTCACTCACCTGTCCTGCAAGACTGGAAAGTAAAGAATATAATCATCTCCATTTATAGTAATTTTCCCACTTCCATTGTCATAAACCTTAACGGTTGCTTTTGCTGTCTTTCTCCAGCCTTGAAAAAATAACACACGTTTATATTTAGCACCTCAAAAATCATACGTGGCATGCTCATCATGGGAAAATCCTAGCAAAAGTGAAATACTCTCATAATAAATATTATTTATTCCAAGTTCATCACACAGCATTCTTTCCTGGCCAATTGCAGTACTGCCCATGTTTCTTTTTCCTATGAGGCAAAGTTTCTATTTGTAATGTACCAAAAGCTATTTTATCCATCCTGGGGCCCAATACTGATTTAGTGCCTAAATTTGTTCTGGAATGGGAAAGACTTAAGTTGCCAGCCTTTTGACACTTCCATATGGGTGAAGCTGCCTCAATTGTTCAGGTAATGGAAACAACAGAGAGTCCATCTCATAGCCAATAAATAGGGACTGTTATTCTAGGTACTGGCCACTGAGTGGGTTCCTATGCTTCCTGTTTATCTGTGGTTGCTAAAATGATACCAAGGAAATTTGCATTATTATTATTATTTATTATTTAGCTGCTGGGAAACCCAAGTGGTATGGCTAAGCCCTGAGATTAGTATTATTGTCTTATGGCAGAAACACTAGCATCTTTCGACAACAAAGGCTTTACACATAATCTCTCTCCATCCGTGCAAGTAGTTGTTATAAAAATACTGAAAAGATTTGAATAAATTGAAAAAAGGGATAAACAGCAAGAACAAAAATGTCTCATCCCATTAAAGAAAAATGGGACATGGTGGATAAAATATTCATATTGCCGCCATTGCTATGAATATTTCTTTTTTTCCTCCAGCAGAGGGAAGCATACTCTGAGAATTCAAAATGGCAGCCAGCATCTTCAACAGAGAAACTGGATTTTCATAAGATAAATAGTTAGATTCAGACCTATACAACATACATGGAGAATTCTTCATTAATAGTGACCCCAAACTCTGTTTAAGCATAAATACTTAGCAGCTCATCTCATTTACTTCAAATGAAATTAGATATGCTTAAAGCCATAGGACTTCAGATAAAGTGATTTTTAAGGTTAGCTCAATGTGCCAATTGCAAGATTTTAGGGCAGTGAGATTTCCCCAGCTGTTGATTATTGTTGATTAATATCTGCTTGATTTTACAGGTTTTTAAAACTGTTGTAAGCAGCATTGAGAACAGCAAATGCAATGGAATGGTAGGATATAAGTATTTTAAATAATAAGTATGAAGAAGTGATGGACCTGAACCTTAAGGCAGCTTGTTGCGAACTGGGAAGAACATTTATCAATGGAGAAATGGCAAATTAGCGCAATCAATGGCTGTGTTCATACATCGTGGTAATTTATAGCTAATGGTTTACTGTGAATGTGCAGACGCACACACAACACCCTTCCGCTAGGGTGAAAAGGAGCACCAAACCGCAACCCCTGACTTAGCATTACTTCCAAACTAGGGATCATGGTTTGTTCAACTTCAAACCAACCCTGATTTGAAGCCAAGTTTTTTCTTGGCTTCAGATCATAGTTTGGAGTCAAACAAACACAGCTTGTTACAATCCCCAGTTCAGATGTATTGTTAAGTTACAGATGGTGGTATGTTGCTCTTGGTATGGGATGAGCAATGTGGGAGTAATCTCTGTGTTCACAGTAAAACAGTAACTCCAGCTTACTATGGCCTGTGAACAGGTCATACGTGGGACTATGTCTATGTTTATGAGACTGCAATCCCATATTCACTTTCCTGGGAGTAAGTCCCACTGAACTCAGTTACAAATTGTTTTGATCATGCCCATTATGCATTTAGGGATGTAAGAAAATAAAACGATGCAATCTACTACTGATACAAAGAATCCTTTCAGAAACGAATTCCTTATGTAGAGGTTTCAGATAATCTTTACACATAGGATACTGAAAATCTTTAAACAAAAGATTATGCTTTTCAACAAATACCCGTATTTGTTTGATTAAGTCTCGTTGGTATGAAAATATCACCAGCATGTTTAGAAGATTCAGCCATAGTCTATAATCTTTCTCAGCATAGACAGTAATATTAAATGAAAGAATTAACACACACACACAAGCCCAGAATCTTATCAATCCGAGTCACTGTGGTGTTGTGAAAACTGGGTTAACAACAGGTGAAATTTGAACAGCTTTGCTTGTTAAGAAAATAAAGTACTGAACTAGCCCAAATGAACTGTCAGGTTAAAAAAAACCACATAAATGAGAAACACTGCTTAATAGATACAGTCATAATGCATTGTATTCTTTTATCATGAAACCAGGTGTGAATACAGCCTGATCGTAAGCCTGTGTGTTTACTCAGAAGTAAAACCCAGTGACTTCAATGGGACTACTATGTGCCATTTTTCCGCATGCGTCTGCCAAATTGTTATCTGCCCATCCAAGGAAAGCTGCTAATGGGTCCTTATGCCCTAGCAAAACAATTTCATGAAACAAGTACGACAACATAGGCTCTAGTTCAAATTTCACCACAAATCTTGGGACAGCATTTCTTGGTTCAACGTCATAGGAGAATAGGAAGCTGCCATATGATCCATCTTGCACAGACCTCTAATCCATCTTACACAGTATTGTCTACACATTGATTGGCAGCTGCCCTTCAGAGTTTAAGACAAGAGGTGCTCACTGAACTATCTGGAAATGCTGGGGAATTTGAACCTGTGTCCTTCTGTAAAGGTAAAGGGACCCCTGACCATTAGGTCCAGTCGTGACCGACTCTGGGGTTGCGCGCTCATCTATAGGCCTAGGGAGCTGGCGCTTGTCCGCAGCTTCCGGGTCATGTGGCCAGCATGACTAAGCCGCTTCTGGCAAACCAGAGCAGCGCACGGAAACGCCATTTACCTTCCTGCTGGAGTGGTACCTATTTATCTACTTGCACTTTGATGTGCTTTCGAACTGCTAGGTTGGCAGGAGCTTGGACCGAGCAATGGGAGCTCACCCTTTCACGGGGATTCAAACCACTGACCTTCTGATCGGCAAGTCCTAGGCTCTGTGGTTTAACCCACAGCGCCACCCGCGTCCCACTGTTCTTCTGTACACAACGCAAATGCTCTAGCCCTGAGCTATGGCCCTTTCCATGCTTGTGAATGTACAACCAGGAAAATACCAGAACATATTTTATTTCTCAGGTCTACCAAGAACTGCCCCTCTCTCTACAAAGGAAAAACAAGAACAAAAAGTTACCTTCTGCGGCACTGAAGGCCAGGCCCTGCTCATCATACTGTAGGGGTTCTACGTTCTGCTTTTTGGATTGCACAGGTAATTGCTTACGGAATTTTTGCACATAATCATCTTCAATCTCATGGCACGGCATTGCGACCAGTTTTTCTAGCAGCTGAATACACCGTGAATACTGTAGACAATTAAAAAAATATCATTAAGGGGTGGGGGTGCAAGTGTAATTGCATTTGCCAACAACTTCTATTTTTACATGCTTGATCTTTCCAGTTCTGCTCTTATTGATAACTTTTGACAGGATGACACTTCTGCATTTGCATGCTGCTTTCAAAACAACATGCAGATGTATCATTTTCTATGTGAATAAAGATACCTAATCCTTTTTTTTTTAACCCTAGCAACAAATGAATCCAGAATTCAAAAAAATACAACCAACCTCTTTGTAAGACGGGATTACCACATTAAAATGAAGTTCATCTTAATTTTCAAAGAAATATTTTGCAGGCCTCAAAACAGAATCCAATTCTTTGATGAAGAGTGGCAAGAGGTAAGCTTCCCAACTCATTTCAAACAAGTTGATATGTACATTTAAATGGAAATAATTTTATTTTCCTAAACGCCACTTCTTAGGTGATTATATTTCGTAATACATACGGAAAATGTGTATCTATGCCACTGGCTGTTCAGTCGGGAGTTACTTTAAATGTTTATAATTTTCTTTTTAAACCAAACAATCAAGCTTCTTAAAAATTCAAGAGATACTTGACTTAAAGGGCAACCTCTTGAAATAAATTATCCTTTGGTACTGTGTGCTTCGCTCCCTACATCGTGAACATGTGATTAGAAAGTAAAACGCTGCACTGCTTGTACATGGTCTTGTTATTAAGGCTTATCTGAAGGCCTTGTGGCAACAAGAAATTTAAGAAGTGGCTGTAAGTATAAAGTCTTTCACACACCGGCACACATGTTTGTGTCGATGACGAATGTTGTATTGATGACCCCAGATCTTAAATACCTGTTTAGTGCACACACAAAAGGCAGAAATAAAGAACACAATTAATTGGGGGGGGGGAGAGAAGAGAGCAACAGAGGTGACATAATGAAGATGCAGGTAATTCTTTGTTGTACAGAGTACCTGATCTCTCATCATCCCCTTTTTATTACAAGTAATCCAATTGGCAGACGTAGCAGTATTTGTTTGGCATAAGCCCTCTTCACTTGTCCCTCTCCACACAATTATAATCACATGGAGAGAGAACATGGGGCTGCACCCACTGCCTTTGGGGTCACACCAACCTTGCCCCTTCCTGCTCTCTACATATTTTGGAGCATGTTTTTAAAGAGAAGCCTGCTGAATGCCCATAAACACTTCCCACCAAGTGCAATAGGCTTTCCCTTTACAAACATCCCCCCTAAAGCAGCGGTTCTCAACCTGCGGGCCCCCAGATGTTGTTGGACTACAACTCCCATCACCCCTAGCTAGAAAGGCCAGAGATCAGGGATGATGGGAGTTGTAGTCCAACAACATCTGGGGACCCACAGAGAACTGCTGCCCTAAAGTGTGAGCAGTGGGGAAGGCAGGAGCAGCAGGGGACCCAATAGTAGGGTCAGGGGTGCAGCCCTGCATGCTCTCTTCGCACAACTACCATCACATGAAGACTAACAAATGAAAAGGTTATCCTAAGTTCCCCAAAATATTCTGCATATTACACACTTACACACACACACACACACACACACACACACACTGTTGGACATTTGTTTAACACCACCACATGCTAGGGAATATATAGGGCTAGCACAATACGAGCCATTATGATTTTGTTTCTGTAGTGTTCTTGTTGATTTTATGTTTCTCTTAATAAATAAACTCTTTGTTATGGGGTTCCCTGCTGCACCAACGCTGTCAAAAGTGTGTTCCAGGTCTCCAACCTTCAGGTAGTACTGCCCCCACCTTGCTTTTAAGTTTCCAAGTCAGCAGGCAGCAGGGAAGCTCACAGCCTTTAAGCGCTTATCTTGGGATTTAGGAAATCGCCCACTTCTTCTCTTCATATTCCCTGCTTCCACAAACCTTGAAGCCTGTTGCCAGAGTGGCCAGGCTCATGGGAGATAAAGCAGTGAAGTAAAGTGACTAGCCAATCCTCCTGTTTTCCAAATAAGAGTTCATTTAAGGGGAAAAAATAGTGAACAAGAAGAATGCATATCAAAATGAAAACAAACTTAGGATCTAGCTAGCTAGCCTTACACTTTGAGCATGCTAGGAAGTTCAGCTAGCATGCCTGGAATATGCATGACTCTTTGAGATGTTTCAATGAAGCCAAAGAAAATTAAAAGAAACACCTTGGGTGGCAGAAGGTTGGATAGGGAAAAGCCAACCAATGAGGAAGAGAACAGGGACACCAGGAAGCAGGTCAAATAGACAGGAAACTTTTGCAGATGGATGCTTGGACAATTATCATTCTGTTCAAACAGGGGAAGAAGTTAAACTGGAAGGATCTCCTCTTGGGTTCCTGTCAGACAGATTTAACTAAAGAGAAGTGCTGCTTTGAGAGAATCCATTCAGTCTCTCACAATTTTAGTGAACAAGTTGTCCAAATGTGGCTTATGTAATTTGTATAGGAATCAATACAGATTCTTCAATATGTGTGTTTATGTGCACGAAAGAGACCAAGAATATGAATAATTCCTGTCTCCAAGGAAAAGATTTTTTCAGAATCCTTAAAGAAAAACCCATGTAGCTGTTCTGTTAAAATACAAGGTTCATTAAATAAAGGAGATTAATTACTCACATCTTGATCTGACAGTTTTTCCACTATCATTTCTTCCAATTCCTCTTTAATCAGCCATCTGCTGCCAATCAGGTTTCTGTTTAAAATATCACATATATTCTCTTTTTAACTAATCATGCAATTAGACTAAGATTGCAAAGGGCCACACATACAGTCACACTTCATTTGGAAATATACTTGTCTTTTACTTTGAAAAAGTGCAAGTTACATTTACAAACTTTCTATTCCCAAAAGCAAAGAGCAGTAGCTCCGGTGTCATAATTTTACTTTATTAACAAGTAATATGGTTGAGAGTTAAAAGTCCGGGCATCAGTTTAGTTTAAAGGCAACTTTCAGCAGCATTCTAATGTGTATGTAAATCAGCTGTACCAGAATGAAATTTAATACACAAGATTTCAAAAAACACAACACAAAAGACCGCAAACATAGCAAGAAATAGTATTTCATCTTCCCCATAACTCTTCCCTCCTATCTAGTGGTAATTGCAGGGTGTGAAGCACTGAAGTAGAAAGGGAATACAAAGTCTTCTGGGATTTCAACACCTTATCTAGATCAGCTCTGGTGCAAGACAGACTGACCAGTTGCCGGCCAATTGCTGAACACTCAGTTCCTGGAGGGATGACGTGCATCCAAAAGAGCTGTGGTAAAACACAGTAGAGGCAGCATCAGTAGGGGCAGCATAGGATTGGATTAGCCACAATTTGAAAACAAAAATAACTATCTTACAGTCTTGCCATGTGCTGCAGGCAAAAGAGAAACCAGGCATTCTCTGGTGTTGTTTGTTTCATACATCTTGTATATCACCACACGGTGGACAGCGGAAAGATGAGCGCCCCCTGGGCTTGGTGCCATTCATTTATCAGCTTGTTCCTCTGCCCTTTAGGCTGTTTACTTTCCTTCTGTTCTTCTCATGCTTACTTTTCCTGAACGGCTTTATCTTTTATCCCTCATTCTACCTCTTCGCTTCATTTTTCAAGAAGAATTCTGTCTCTTCATGCTAACCTTTCCCTCCAGTTGAAACCTTACATTTCACCAAGGCTATGTACACACCATACATTTAAAACACCCACTCAAAGGAAAACAATAAAAAAAATGGTTGGGAGCTGCAATTTACCTTGCAAAGAGCTATAGTTTCTGGCACCCTTATAACAAGCTAGATTTCAGAATTCTTGGGGTGGGTTTGCTTTAAATGCATGATGTGTATGTAGCCCAAGCCTAGTCCTAACAAGGGGTGTTGCTGTTGTTTTTTGGAAGTCTTTTAACCTTCTTGTCAGGGATTTCCACAGTCACTGTTTTTCCAGTGCTCGTCTTCAACTTCTTCCTCCAATTTCATTTTCTTTTGGCCTTCCTAATCCACACCTTGGATAAGGCTTCCTTACACCACCACTCCAAGTAATGGCTCATCCTTTGGTACCAGCTGGTTTTCCTCAGCAAACGATTAGTTTCCTGAAGGTGTCCCAGTGCCAATTCATTCTGACATATCTTGGCTCTGCACACAATCATTTGGATGACAATCAATCCAAGGAAAAGAGGGAAGGCATACAGAGGAGGCTGTCCTCCATGAGGAAATCATTTCTAAATGTGAAAGCAAAGCAAAGACTGTGGAGAATCTCTTTTGGGGCTGTTACATTCACTACAGGGATACTAGCAAAAGTGACGTGCAGTTTCATCTCTTAATCAAGGAGGTGAAAGGCAAGTCTCACTGTCAACATTGTGTTTGCTCTTCATTCCTGCTCTAGGTTCTGATCTTTTTCCAAGCTAGGCAATTATTATACTCTTCTCCCACAGACTCTTATCACTCACTGTCTGAGCTATCTCTGCTTTAACTTTGACTCATTCCTAAAATCTTTCACTTCATCCGTCTCTCTCATATACCACTGAAAAGCTTACATTACAAACACAATAAAGCCAGAGTATGACAAACCTAGATAGCATCTTAAAAAGCAGAGACATCACCTTGCCAACAAAGGTCCGTATAGGTAAAGCTATGGTTTTCCCAGTAGTGATGTATGGAAGTGAGAGCTGGACCATAATGAAGGCTGATCGCCAAAGAATTGATGCTTTTGAATTATGGTGCTGGAGGAGACTCTTGAGAGTCCCATGGACAGCAAGATCAAACCTATCCATTCTGAAGGAAATCAGCCCTGAGTGCTCACTGGAAGGACAGATCCTGAAGCTGAGGCTCCAATACTTTGGCCACCTCATGAGAAGAGAAGACTCCCTGGAAAAGACCCTGATGCTGGGAAAGATGGAGGGCACAAGGAGAAGGGGACGACAGAGGACGAGATGGTTGGACAGTGTTCTTGAAGCTACCAGCATGAGTTTGACTAAACTGCAGGAGGCAGTGGAAGACAGAAGTGCCTGGCGTGCTCTGGTTCATGAGGTCACGAAGAGTCAGACACGACTAAACGACTAAACAACAACAACCTATCAACTCTCCACTCCTCAATAGTCTCCTTTGCTTACCTCCCAATTCTCACCTCCCATCTCCTCCCATCACTGGTCCTGGTAGTTAGGAATGATGGGAGTTGTAGTCCAACAACATCTGGGGACCCAAGTTGAGAAAGGCTGGCCTAGGCTAATAATACCACATAGGATGATATATCTTGAAAACCTTGTATGAGAACTGCATCTGCATCCCTCATCCCCAACATACTTTCATTATGATCACAGAGACAACTTACAAATGGGATTTCTTCTCAGGCGGTAATAATCCTTGAGCACGCATTCGTTCTTGGTGTTCCTCAATATGAAGTAGCTTACCATACAATTCCTAGAATAGATACAAGGGTGAGCTCCACTTAAAATCTTTTTGCTGAAAATTTTGGCATCAAATATCAGTTAGAAGTTCAACATTGTCTCACAACTAATGTAACTAATCTGTAGAAAGGGCTCTTACTACCTGAAAATGGAGACAATGTATGTACTTTTGTAACCCAAGAAAATCCTTAATAAAAACAATTATTGTGTGTGTGTGTGTTAGAAGTTCAGCTGCAAGACTACAGTACCACAACTCCCATATTTCCCCTCGAACTGTGGTACAAAGGGGCACAGCACATACCTTAACTAATTTCAGTTATAACAAACCATTGTGACCAGTGGTTTGTCTGTAGTAATAACCAAAAGAAAAACAATGAAATTCTTCAAACAATCCTGGCTCTTTAGCTGTAGAATCACCCGATTTAAGCCAGAATACAAAAGAATAAGGACGTTTACCTGATTACAACTTCCTGAAAAGAGGTTCTGACTGAACACTCGACAATGGTGTATCTGTCTCTAAACAAACAATAAGTGATAAGCTGATAACAAACCTTGCCTTCCAATTGTGGTTTGGAGAGAAACAAACCACAAGCCCAAGTTGCACATAATGGTAAATCAGCTGTTGGTTTGCTTCCTCCCAGCACAGCAATAGCAAGAGCCAGGGAGTAGCACACTATAAAGCAGCATGCTGCTCAATCATATAAAACCATAGTTTACTGATTTATTATTCAGCATTTGGACTCAGCTATACAGCTGCCAATAAAACGTTTTAAGTGTGTTTTAAGTGCAAGATACAATGTGACACTAGATGGCGATGGAAAGCCTTATGAAAAATTCATTGTATTTTTAAAAACACTTTTTAAAAAAAGCATTTTCAGAATGTTTTTTTTTATGTGTGTAGATTTCACCTTTGAATCAGGTTCCAGGAACTGATATAATTTCTATTACATTCTTCTCTACGTACCAGCAACCCAGGCAATTCAGGACCTTTGGAAGAGGGTGGGATAAGAGATGGTCTTGCCCATGTAAGAAATACAACACTGCTGACTACCCTTTTAAAATGGAAGCTTGTCACATGAAGCAAGCCAAACCATAAAAATTGCAGTGCACACATTCATCTCTATTCTTCTCTATAACAATCTGATAGCAGGCTCTGAAAACTTCCTTCAAGCCTATGGGGGAAGATTACAGGTTGCTATGTCCCATTATCCTTGCGAGGTCCTTCATTCTTGAGATTGGTAATGATGCTCTACATGGATGGAAGAAGAGGAAGATGTTGCTTCACTTATTGTGTTAGCTGGAATTATAGCTACATGGCCACTTTTACTCCATTATGATTCTAACAACATGGTGAATTGCTCGTTTCCCATTTGTAGCCATGCAGTGAACAAACGGTTACCTACACTTGGGATCTGTCTTGTAGTTTCTCAGACTGAAACCTTGAGACATTTGCACACCAATATGTTTTGAGAGCCCTTACCAAATAACCTCTCTAGTTTCAGAGCCTTCAGCTGACTATGCCTGGACATTTTCAAGTTTCTCTGTGAATTCATGGACTGCAAACTTTTAAAAAGAGTCAAGCTGTGCACCAGACTCACAGCCAATGGCGCATGCAATGCAAACACAACCTTGATAACCATTCTGTCTTCCTGAACACTGGCAAAAAAATCCCTTCTCCCGGCCCTGTTATAATGCTGTGTGAATGTGCCTAGGTCATAATAGCCCACAAGATACCATACAGCTCCTCAAAGGATGGGCATTTTCAGTTCACCTTTGGCTAAATGTATTTCACCACCCTCACTTATTTTTCTCAAATACAGTCTAGATTGGGGGGGGGGGGGAGATAACCTAAAGAGTTTTTATCTACTGACAAGGGTACATTGTGACATGGGAAGTTTTACTTGCTCATTTCAGATCCCATTTCCTTCATTCCTCAAAACACTCTGGCTGTTCTTAAATTTTATTGATGTGCATAGCTATAAAGGAAGGCATGTGCAAAATTATTTACAGGATAACAAATCAATGGACAGGATAATGATGCATGCTATCTTGCAATGGTATAAGAATCTGAGAAGCATGTCACTCGGCAAATGTTCACATCTGAAGCATTTCAGAAAGGAATTCTTGCTTCTTCAGAACGGATAGGTGAAGATTTAACTAACAGTTTCCAGAGGCAACAGCAAAGTCATAAATATACATGCCTATATCCCTTACAAATGTGGCCATTATGCAGTAGATTTTATAAGATACTTGTGAGCCATATATATATTGCCATAAAACAGGAGGACTTAATCCTCAATCTTGTCAATTAACAAGACAGACAGTTTTAAACAAAGCTGTTGCTGAATAGTAAGTTAAGAGCAAGCACCAGGCTACTGGATCTTTGAACTATATCTTAAACAAACATAGTAGGTTATCAACATCATCAATACATTTAGACTTAGTTCTCTTGCCCCCAGGCTCAGAAGCACTGGAGAGAGGAAATAGGTGGAGTTCATATGCAACCAATATCTTAAAATGCCAGACACAGATTCTATAAGTTGCTGTTAGTTGGAAAACATCCTTCTGGTCTGTTTTTGCATTCTGTTTCTTAATTTGTTACATACAGCTTTACATATACGACATAACATGTTTGGGTTTCCAATGCCATTTTAAACAAGCCAATAATGCAACCTTGTAAAAGATGAATGATATTCTGAAGACTTCTAGTACAGCGGTTCCCAATTGATGGTTCACAGAAATTCAATAATTTAAGGGGTTAAGACATTTCAGGATGCAGCTGAATTTGCAACTAAAGAAACCATTTACATCCTAAACTCTTTTCAACAAACAGAGAAACAAAGATGAAACTGGGAATAGAAATGCTAAAGTAGTAATAAGCTTTAACATGTAAGCAGCATATGAAATGGAATATACAAGATGGATGATGGTCAGTGTAGATGCTACAAGGAAGCCTATTCATATTGCATCCAGTAACCTATATAAATGGCAGGGTGGCTGGCTCAACTGAAATAAATAACTGAAATATGACAGTAAAGCAAATGGTAATAGACACGTGTAGGCAAAATGTATTTTATAAAAAATTTAAATATTGCAAATTATAAAAGGCTATGAGCACAAGATACAGTAAAAAAGTGAAATTATTTTACATTTACTTTTTAAAGTGTCAGTTTGGCACTTAACAAGTATCTCTCTAATTTCCATTAGCCTACGATTCTCATCTTTAACACCCTTACACATATTTCACATTTCCTGAGCAGAAGATGGGATGAGTCCTGTTTAATGAAATGATTTATATCACTCTTTTTAATGAAGACATCTCTAAACGCCCTGACACGAGTTAAGTAAATTTACAAATATTCTACAATGATTGCATTTCTGTTTGTCAAAAGGATTTCGTGTGCAGGAAGATTTTAATCAAGTGGTGAGCACAGCTATTCTTTGAAAAGGCCGTGTGTCTCAGGAAAACCTCACATGCCGCTTTCAAAAGGCAAGCAATGGGTAAAAAAAATAAAAATAAAAGTTGGGCGCCTTGTAATTTTTTTTTTAATTTCTTCATTATGATGGAATGCAAGAAAACATCTTGCCCTTGGCTTGCTCTGTTTCAGCCAAAACAAATGCAAATGGCCTGTCAGATGACAGCTGCTTGATAAGGCTCCTCGACAAGACCTGCATGCTTTACTTTTTTCCGTGAAACTTGGGATGAAAGGCAGAAGGCAGGAAGAGAATTAATGTAGCATACAGTCTAAAGGCAATGCTACAACCGTGATTAAGTAGAAAAGCTAAAAGGCACAGATTTTCCACAGCCTCTCTGCGTGCAACCCATCCGTGTAACAAGTTGACAGGCCTAGCGCGTCAGCTCCATCATCCTCTCCGACAGCTAAAACGCAGCGCTGCATCCCTTTTCAGAGAAAATTTGCGTCTGCACCATGAAGCGTTGTACATTATTTCTTAGCACTGCAGGGGGCTCAAGTCCATATGGAACCTTCACAAATATTACCACAGATCAAACCAGCAGCGTTTCGAGGCAGATTTGACATACCTATTTAAATGAACAGTAGGGGTCCTCGGGCTGCCTCAGGCTGTGCAGGAGAAAACCTCTCTGGAAAGCCTACGCTGCAGCTCCATTACTCAGCAAAGACACACTCTACATTTATCATTCATTTCATTTCTGCCAGGGCAAGAAGCTCATTTGCCCAAGGTCAACCAAAAGAAAAAATAATTCCTCTCTTCTCCCTCTACAGAAATAAATGTACCTGACAAGTGGGGATTTTGTCCTTTGGGTGTGTGGAGTACAAACACACACCAGATAATTCTAAAATGCACAGTAAAGCCATGGTGTTTTTTTGTTTTTGTTTTTTCAGAGGAAGTCCTCTAATTGGTACTGCAACCAGAAGTAGATACCAAGGGAAACAAGAGTTCAGTGGCATCACCAGGCTGAAAAGTTATCAATCAGATTAATAGATAGATAGATAGATAGATAGATAGATAGATAGATAGATAGATAGATAGATATAGATATAGATATAGATATATATAGATATATATATTCTATAACTGAACTTCAGTACACAATTCATTCTACCGTGGACACTTGGGTTGCAAACGTGATCCGTGCAGGAGTTCTACAAAGAGACAACATGCATCAAATACTATCAATATGTTCCTTCTGTAGGAAATAGGTTTAGAGATTCTTTAGTGATGCCCTTCGGTTATTCTTGGACTCCAACTCCCATCAGCTAAGGACTAACACAACAACCACAATGATCAGGCATGAGGCTTAGGATTTCTACCACTACCAATGTTCATGTCCTAACACAATGCAGTAGTGGGCAACAGCATGTGGGTGGCTCCCACATTCTCTACCCAGATTTGTACCAGCACCGAGTCACTGTCAAAGTGGATTTAGAGAACCGAGAGCCACGAAGTACCCATGCTCTATGGAGAGGCTGTTCTTTGTAGTCTCCGAGTAAAAAAATGTAAAAGTGGTTGAGGCTAGTGCTTTACTCAGGATCCCGATTTTAAACAAAGCAATGTGAACTCCAGTGGAATGCACACCAATTCTCATGTTTGAAAGGGTAGGATAGCTGCCAGTCAAAACACAGCACTGGCCTCTTGCAATTTTCCTGTGTGCTCAAATGTCAAGCTATTACAAGTAAATGTAAATTAAAGCTTTAAACCTGCTTCACACATTATCTAATATGGCCGTCAGTAAGAAACATCTAGCTGCCTTCTGCAACTTTCCTCTCCTTCAAGAATACTGTACATTTTAAAAAGGATTACCATACAAATTTGCCTCTGGTCAATCTTTCGTTAGTATTTTACTTATCACAGTCTGAAATTCTTTCATAGCAAGACTGGTTTAGTAACTATGGGGGAAACCAAAGCTAATAGTCATTCCTTCCTTTGGTAACGCGTTTGCCCTAAGAAAATTACGACAAACATACACATTATGTAATAAGTGGCCATTATTTTGGTCCACTAGGAAAAAAGCCATTAGATAACTTACATGCATTACAGAATAATAGGACTGCTTGCCAGTGTAAAAGAGAAAGTGAAATGGGCGGCCATCTTTGTCCCACTGGATTGCTTAAGGAAAAGAAACAAGGAGGCAAATGTAATGGTAATCACAGAAGTCTAAAAAACAAACTATAGTTTAAACAGGAATAATAAAACCCCATGCAGCACCCAGAACCCCCTCCCATACTGTTCAGAGAATGCCAGGATATTCTCTGCGGTTAATTTTTTATAAAAAGACAACGTTGGCACCACAATCTCAACTAATAATTTATCCCACTGCTTAACCATGCTAAGGTTATGATCCTGTCTAATATGTGACAGTTCTTCACTCTAAGCTTATTACCTCTCAGCCTGGTCTTACTGGTCACAGAAACTAAGCATTTATAGAAACATTTAGCATAATAAAAAGGCACATACTACCTCAGCCTTATCTATTTGCAGCTAAATATGTTTATTTCTATAATATAGCCCAATACTAGCTCCCAGTGATCTAAATTGAACTTGCTTCCAAGTGTTCATGCTCTGTATTGCAATCTCAAGTTGGCATCAGGCACATTTACACAGGGAATTATAGCAAAGCACACACAGAAGAGAAACCAACAAGAATGAACTGGTATGAAAAGTGCAGCTCCAGATTAGATAAAGATATACCAGCAATGTAGAGGTGCAACTACGGCAACAGGCTGCGGTCAGCTCTTTTAAAAACATATACCGTTCCCATCAAACTAAAAAGTCAAGATATTTAAGGACCAAGATTTGTGAACCTTAAGGATAAGATATAAACACTGTGATTAGTGACTGCAGAAAGCTTTACCACCACCTGCAAGGTAAAAAGTTGTGGAATTCCACTGTCCCAATATTACTTTTGCGTTGAGGTCGCCAATAAATTTCACGATCTCTTTGGTCAACTGAGAAATGACCATAGGAAGATTAAAAGAAGAGCAAAATAACAAATAAAGGAATCACACAAATATGGCCTGGGATCCAAAGGGCCTGGCAAATTATTCTGCATACCTAAAGAGTATTGAACTTGTTTTATTATTTTTACTATATCCTCAACCCCCAATGACACACAGCAAGCCACTTCTGAAACAGGTATTCCGAAGCAGTCTGTGATGTGTCAAGGGTATCTTTGCTTGCTAGTGAGGAAGGGACCCCTGACCATTAGGTCCAGTCGTGGCCGACTCTGGGGTTGCTGCACTCATCTTGCTTTATTGGCCGAGGGAACTGGCGTACAGCTTCCGGGTCATGTGGCCAGCATGACTAAGCTGCTTCTGGCGAACCGGAGCAGCGCACGGAAACGCCATTTACCTTCCCGCCGGAGCAGTACCTATTTATCTACTTGCACTTTTGACGTGCTTTCGAACCACTAGGTTGGCAGGAGCAGGGACCGAGCAATGGGAGCTCACCCCGTCGCGGTGATTCGAACCTGCCGACCTTCTGCTCTGTGGTTTAACCCACAGCGCCACCCACAACATATAAAAACCCAGTGGGCATGGCAAAATTCCAGGTGCACATTTAGTAGCTTTTTGTATCCCAGCTTTCGTGTACATGTGAACATAACAGAAAACAACTTAAGTGGTTTCACATACACAGTCTACCTCCACATACCTCTTTGCTTTGGAAACAATTCTTCGGGATGCTGTTTAAAAATATAATAAAATAGAGAAATGTTAGCACAACTTATACAAAAACTCTCTTTATATCTACAGCACTGAATCGTGTTCTTACCTTCATTACAGGTCTGGCCCTTTTGTCAAACAGACCAGAAGGAAAGAGATAGGCAATAGCTTTCTGCAAGAAGAGAAAAATAAGAATTTGTTAAAAATCAAAAACAAAAAAACCATTTATTGATGATAATAAGAGTCATAAATTACAGCTCTCATCTCAGGAAATCTAGCACAGAGATGGGTAGACTTTATGCCTGTGGGATCTATACCCTTTGACTTTCTTTTTACTAGATCTCCAAGTTGAGGTAGATAAAAAATACTACTGGAGAGGCAGATGGACCAACATACAGTATTTATTGAGAAGCAAGGCCTCTGAGCATATGCTAAGCCCCAGAACAAAACTCACAGTCCTTTCACACACAAATTCACTCCTGATTTCCTCCTAAGCCTTCTTTGTTTCAGCAGTCTTATTTTGGATGGAAAGTACCCTTTGTGTTCTTGCCATTCTTCAACGATTGGGAGACAGAAACCCTTGTCAATCTGCTGCAAATCACTCTGAGGTCTACTGGCAGATCATGGTCTCCTTTCAGCCAGCCACATAAATTTGCCTACGATTCATCAACTCAGATCATATTAACTGTGAAGGTTAAACTCATACACTACCTTCCTAATTTGGGAACATGTATAATCCAATACCCTCTGTTTGCTTTAGGATGCTGGAGAAGGGAACAGAGTGCCGTTTACCAACAGCCAGCGGGAGTTTGACAGTCTTATTTTGCTTTGGCCTATGCTTCCAGAGAGAGTAGGAGTCCTATTGTGATCCTTGACATCAGCGGCAACTTCCTCTAAAGCATCAGTACATCATCATCATGTGACTTCTAGCAGGTCAAAATAACTGGCCCTGATACACTCTTATTGGCTGCTGCCTTTTTTATCATCACCAATTTTATGATTTGCATTGTTGTGAGTTGCAGGGCAGAAGGGAGGCTATATGCCTGAGTCCCTTCTAATTCCTGGATCCAGTAAGGGTTAAAATCTAAGTAGGAATGGGCCATTAAGGTAACAAAGGAAGTGGCTCTGTGCCAGACAGCCCCTCCCTCAACTCACTGGGAGTCAGAAAGACAAAGGCCAGGGCTGGGATTTGTGTGTGCGAGCTAGAAGCAAGAAGCTTCTAGCTTCTGCAGGGCAGACAGCTGGAAGAGACAGAACCATGCCTGATTCCTGTTTGAATCCAAGCCTGCAGCTATGAGAGAAGCAAGACCCTCTTGGGGTGTTAATGCTCTGAGTCCCTCCATCATAAGCTTAGATTGTTTATATGTGTAAATAAACCTTATATCTTAAAGACACCACAGTATCAGCTATCCCTCATTCCAAGGAAACCAAATCCTGGGTAAGCGCCTGAAACCCCGCACCGCTCAGAGATTGGCGTGTATGCTTCTGGAAAGAAGTACCTGATTTCACTGTGTTGTGTCCAGACACCCATCCTTAAATAGGAAAGACATTGTCTTTTCATGGAGGACACACAGAACCAGTGGAGGCTCCAGATGAAGACTGGGAGGTGGGTTTTGCCAGTGAGTTTTATCCACCAACAGTTTAGATCCAACCCATTGAGATCAACTTGTAAGAAAATAGCTCCAACTCTGTGACACCTCAAGTCTGCATAAGGTCTGATGCACACGCATGCATTTTCCCCACTTGGTTCAGGCTGCAGGTGAAAGCGCTTGCAAGTGCTAGCTATTCCAACTTTTCAGCGAACAAGCAAGTCCGCAATAGCTCTGAGCTCCATGTCAGCAGAGTGCACGAAGCTCTGAGTTGGGCTAATGTGTTTACATTGGTGTGCTAGGAAGATATCTAGGATGACATTTTAATAATTTTAAAGCTATCTAATATAGCATACCTGTGCTACAACGTAGCACAGAGGTTACATAAAATTATGTAAAATTCATTATGATTCTGAACCTTGAACTGTTGCATAAAGAAATACTAGTGCAAGCAAAATTTGTCTACAATGAGAAGAAAAAGTCTCAAGTCTGCAGTTAATATTTCTCTCTCTGAAGAATTGTGTTGTATTGCTGGTTACATTAACTCAAGGCTATTACACACTGATAATATTTTCTGTGGACACAGATTGGTTTGTCAACGCTATCAACCCACTTAATATGCGTGGAGTGTATAAAGACCTCACCTATTACTTTATTAATACCCTATTGGCATTCCAAACAGAAATTCTGAGAATTCAGCAGCAAACAGAAAGGATTAACTTGATTTTCTGGAATGGTATTTTGATTCTCTTAGTGACTTGATGAATTCCCATTTGTTAGTCAATGGGGATATTGTACATATACAGAGTAGGTGAACATTCATTTGTGAACAAATGGGGATTAATTATAATGACAATAGAAAAACCCACTGCAAGCCAACGGATATTAAACACCATATAAAATAACATATCAAAAGAATATATTATGGAATACTGGGACCGACTATGTATACTTATTAAGTAGTCTCTTCAGTGCCAGCTTCTGCTTGATGATTCAAACAATAATTTCAGCTACAAGAGCATAAACACTGACTGTTACATATCTGTAATTAAAGTAGAACAGAGTATTGCCTGTGTACATGCTAAAGAGGTAGAAAACGAGGCGAAGGCAATGATGAGCACAAACTATGAGCGCTCTGCACAAGACTTTTCAAAGACCTGCTTCTTTCTTGGTGGCATTCCCACATCACTGAATGGTAAGAGATCCACTTGGCCCCTCACTGAAAATCTGAACTGAAACCAAATGGCTAAAATGGATTCACATGCACATGCAATCCCAAGTACGGAATTTCCAATAAAATTTCTATCAAAAAGATTTGACAACAGCAAAACTTTCTGCTGGTTTATCATAGAATGGTAGACCTGGAAGGGACCCCAAGTGTCATCTAGTCCAAGCCCCTGCACGGCAGGAATCTTTTGCCCAACATGGGGCTCAAACTCACAACCCTGAGAATTAAATTATCATGCTCAACCTGAGCTAACCTGCAACCTTAAAATCATACTTTTGGGGTGATATGAGATAGCAAGGAGGACATGTTCACTGCAGGAACAGGAAGATCCAGCTGCTAGTGCTGCTCATATCTATCCTGCAAACATATGGCACTCTAAAGCAGTGTTTCCCAACCTTGGGCCTCCAGCTGTTTTTGAACTACAATTCCCATCATTCCTGACCACTGGTCTTGCTAGCTAGGGATGATGGGAGTTGTAGGCCAAAAACATCTGGAGGCCCAAGGTTGGGAAACACTGCTCTAAAGGACAACGACCTAAAGGTGACTTGCTGTGCAATGCTAGAATAAGAAAACTTGCTCTAGCATGTGCCAACATCAGGACTCCTTCAATTAGTGCTATTAGGATGCTGAAATCTTAAGTCAGAACCCTGTTACTGTTCCACAGATCCACGACTTTTTTCACCTTATTATGCGGCTTCCAATGAAAATTGTACTGTTTTCATTCATATCGTGTCATCATGAAGCCCAAGGTACTATAGGGCTCTTAAGCGGTCTAGTCACTGGTGATGCTTAGCTTCAGCAAAGCTATTGCAATTGGTGCCCTCAGACCACAACACTTTTTTGTTTTTTAAAGACAACTTAAAAATGGTTAAAATCACAGCAGAAAGCCCGATTTCTTGTGGACATCTGTATTTATGAAGACCATGCTTTACAGAAGCAGCTCACCACACCATCTCCTTAAACTCGGGGCAGCTTCAGATGTGATCTTTGCTGCAATGCAAGATCCTGATGCTGAATGAAATAAGAGAGAAACTGTGGCACACAAGTGCAAGTTAAGAAGGGGCTTTGTTTTACAAATGTTGTTCAGTATTAATATGATGAAAATCTTTGGAGGCCCATGTATTTCTCCAAGTGTCTTAGGGTCATAAAAGCGACAAAATACGCTGTGCCAAGATTAGAGGTTGGGACTTCAGTAGCAGACAGGTGCCTCACGTTTTCCAAAAGGTAGCTACTAGAGCAGTGCTGGTGAGCTGACCAATGCATACCATCACTCTACAAATAACACTTTTAAGTCTATTCCTTCTATGAAAAAGAAACAAACTCCTGATGACTCACTTCTCATTTCTTCTCTACCAAAAAGTTCTAATTTATTTTTTAATTGAGACTTTAAAGAAAAGGTGTGGCATTCAACTCAGTTTTACTCAAAGTAATCCCACTGCCATTAATGTGGCCGGGGCAACCCAGCCAGATGGGTGGAGTATAAATAATAAAATTATTGTTATTATTATTGTTAATGGACCTAACTTAGTCATGTTCAGTAATTTCTCTTATTTTATTACTTTATTTATATCCTACCCTTTAATCATACTGGAACTCAAGGCAGCTTACACAAATTGAAACAGCCTACACCGAGTACGGCTTAGTTGACTACCACTCAAATAATTCTGTTCAAACAACTAAAGAAGCTGAAAGAAAGCATCCAGTCCAAATTACAGGTGTCTTGAAAATATTAATTACCAAATGTTTAATGCATATGTATTCAATACTAGTCACAATTTTTTAAAAAAATGTTTGATTCGTATGCAACTATAGCAACACAGTTTTTCAGTTTTGATTAATCTGATTGTTTTTGACTTGTCTGTCTCTTCTTTTGGATAAATGTGCAAGCAGCAGCAGAGCTTATCTTAAGTCTGAAGAAGGTGGGCTACAGAATTCTAAATGACCCAATATTATTTTATTGTAAAGTTAGTAATATGTACTCGTCTAATTTGTGTTTGATTTGTTTCATAAAAATGTGTTCCTTTATAATTATTATTTATATTCCAATTTGATATTGGGGTGGGGAGACAGCAGCTTATGCTAAGTTGAACATTCAGCTGAAACAGATCTCAAGAAATGGACCTATACATGCCAAATCAAATATGAGCAGAAAAGAAAGATGAATAGGGAGGCTAAAACTGCTGCGGGGGTTATATACTCCCATACATTCAGGACCCAAATTACACAAAAACATTACTCTGGATAAACGTTAAGGATAAAATTAATGTAGACTTTGGCACCCTTTTTTAAGTGAGCTGCAATCACATGTTCTTATGGACCCTGAAGGAAGCAGGAATTACTATAGCCTCACATGGAAAGAAAATAGATACTTTGGCTTCAAGAAAATGTTATCAAGAGGAAGACACATAATTCGTTTTCAAGTACAAACTAGGTCTGATGTTCCGTTTCCAGGTGATATCATCACATAACTGCATGAACCCCAGTATTTTTATTTAGAACTGGGTATAAAAAATGATGTTATGTTACCAGCCAAATGTATAGGCAATATATAAAAAAATAAAGTATTTTCCTGCTTTCTTATAGGAGTCTCTCAACTGATGTTTTATTCTCTTCTGAAATGTAAGTTTTAGCCAACAGGCTTTATAACATCTCCTCCAACTTTCTTTCAACTCCCTTCAAAAGCAACCTACAGCTACTTTATATTTTGTAATAAAAATCAAGGTATCATAAACTTCCCCCTTGGTAGATTTGCAGCAAAAAAGGGGGGTGGGGAGAGACATGTTCTTTTGGAGAAAAGGAAGCTTTCCCTACACCTTTTAATAAATATACTTTACGCAATAAAATTATTCGTCAGAGAGAACTATGCTGCTCTGCCTCTTGGAAAAAGGCATTTGTCAATGAAGTTAAGTTTCTTAAAACATTTGTTTTACATTTATGCATTAGACATTAGGTCATTATGCATTAGGTTGTGGGTTCTAGCCCCACAATGGGTGAAACGGGGATTGGACTAGATGAACCTTGTGGTCCCTTCCAACTCTACAATTCGATGATTCCATGAAATGCTACAGGCAGTCTGCAAATCAGTACAATCCAGACGTTTGGCTTACCCTACCCACAAACTTATTTAGCGCTCACATATACCAACAACTCTCACCTTTCTTTATCAAGCATTGAACAAGGAAGCAGTCTTCAACAGAGGTCCAAAATAAATAACAGGATGATGTGACTGCATTTAATGGATTATAAAATATCATTCCAAGTTGGCTTGGGTACTGGTTGGGCTACCTTTTTTTGAATGGTTATATGTTAATATCATCCAACTGTTCAAAGCTAAGGTGTGTTTGCACCATACATTAAAAATGAAATCACAAAATAAAAGGATTACATTCTCAACCCAGGGAAAAGCACTAGGTCAGGACTGCAATCTCTATTAATTAGGTATCCCAGCTGGGCAGCGGGTATGCAGCTGTTAACTTGATCAATGACTTACCTAAATGTCATCTCTACTGATTCGCTTATAAATTACCAGCAAGTGAGACTAATGTACAGGTGCTAATTTATTTAAACTGTTCTCTACAGTTCTACATAGCTTTATAAACTGCATCTGGCACCTAATGTTAGCTGTCAGTTGTACTTAGACATGCCTGTCCTAACGACTCTGTTCATTAGAAATGAGCACAAATTATGAAATATTGTGAAAAATGATACATCAAATGGAATGGGCAAAGCGAATCAATTAGAGAAACTTCATACTGCATATTCACACATAGGAGAATAAAACATCCGGATTTCAGAGCACGGTCTATAATACCAATTAAAAAGCAATTGGTAGACTTCTGCAGAGTTATATATCAATTTACTGGAGTCCCCCCGCCTCTCCCCAAGACACACAGTTGTAATTTATAGCTTAACTTTTTATTTCTAAAAAATAAAACCACCAGGAAAGCACTACTCTGCGCAAAAAAATATCTCGTGAACGCAATGACAACCCCGTTAACATATTTCTCTGTATGACTTGTTTCAAAACACACACATCCAAAATGCCAGTAAGAAAAAGAACCCTAGGATGTCTACTTTGGAAATGCACGACACACACTGATTAACAGTAGACGACAGGAGATGCATAAGTACTCATCAGAAGGAATTATTACCATTCCAAGTGTAAAGCCTGATAATTCTGCTGCCAGTGCTAAGCGGCTTTTATATTTTTATAACAGAAATTTAATTATGCATAGCAGACACTGTTATACAGCCTAAGTATTTACAACACCTGATGTTATTTGAACAAGCATTACAAGTACTATGCTTTGCTAAGTAAAATGTTGTTCTTTGTTGTCTTCTCTTTTTTTAAAAAAGATAACGTGTTGAACTGGTCTTATACTTGACATCTGCAAGAAGGAGAAAATGAGATTTTTCAGGATATACCTCACTTTTCTCAAGGAAAAGTTTTCTTGAGGAGGTAGTTTGCAATAAACTAGACTTGGGCCTAACTCCTAACTCACAAAGTTGTATCTAAAACCTCCTGTGTTTCTTGGCCACAAGGTTGGGGTTTGGTACAGGATCTTAAGATTACGTCATATTAGGGCTCAATATAGTTTCAGGTGACTTTTTTGTCTTCTTAAAGCATCTTATATTATTGGAAGGAACTGCTGGGGAAGAACTGGCACGTGTGAGTTTAAGAGTCTATCTAACTAGACTGTTTGGAGGCAAGCTGTGTTCTAAAAGACAAGGCACTAGTAAATACATATAAAAGCAGCAGTGTGGTGGGGAGATCATTTTTTGCAGAGAAAAGAGCAAAGAGTTCCACACTCTACCCATGCCTCCTCCCTGCAAAATGAATGAATGATCTCTTCCCCAAATGCTTTTTCCTTGGCCTGATTTCAAGATCAGAACTTATCCCTTACAAAGGTGGGAGGGAGAGGCAGTCAACCAAGTTAGGGGACTGAGGGATGAAAGAAGGCAAGGAATGAGTTCAACTGCCCCATTCTCGCCCACTGCTTCATTCCCTATTTTTGCAAATACACAAGGGAAAGTAACACTTTCCGTTTTGATTTTTACCAGGCCCAGCATTCAAATAGGGATGCTGGCAATCACTTTGACCGGGCTGCTGAAATTTCCCACTGCAGGACGAATTGGAGTAACTGCCCCTGGCTAGTGTAAATCAAAGCTTCTCCATCCTACGCATTAGTTGTTATACGCTCATTTCCAGGCCAATCTTCCTTTCTGCAAAAAGAATGTTGGAGTCATCACTGACTTGTTTGGGCTACATCACTAACACCTCCTGGCTGCTGTGGCACATGCTACCTAGGATCAGAGAGAAAAGCGTCCCGGTATGTGTTTTGAACCAGCGGCATTGTTAGGAGTAGCACAGGAGTCTCAGCTTTTTTGGCACTGGGCTTACGGAATCATCCACCATTTTAAACTGACCAGAGCCAAATCTGTGCCCCAAATCTTAACAATCTCCCTTCAATCTCAGGGGAGGTCAACAAGCATTGAATTGGTCTGTTAGCCTTAACGAAGTTAATAAACATGAGGAAATGCAAGTAATTCAAGCTTAAAGAACTGACTTGCTTATTATAAGGTTTTTAATGCTGACACAGACTCTCTAGTGTGTGCCTTTACATCAAAGCTGCTCAGAGATCAATGCAACTCCATATAAACATGGCTTCATGCTGAGGCATGCAATGTGGAGGTCAAAACTTGAACCAGTCTAATAAATAAATTTGTACTGGGGGGGTGGCATATTATAAATCTCTCCCTTTGTCCCAGTAGCACAAGAGCTTTTGGCTGTACACTGTAGAACCAACCAGCAAGGTGCATGTGCCATTCTGGAAAGAATCAGGAAAAAGGATAGGACCAAAAGGGAAGATAAGACTATTTTTAAAAACTGAAACAACAAGGAGAATTAAAATTGCCCTGCTAGATCAGAACAGTTGTGCAATATTTTGTTTTCAACATGGCCACCTACACAGCCTGCTTTCCACCATTTGTAGGTAAGTTAACGTGCTTCCATCTTGCTCGTCACAGCACCCAGTATTCAGAGATATTCTGCTTCTTTATGTGGAAGTTACATTAAACTGCAATGGCTCACAACTACTGACATTTTGTGCCATACCATCAAAAAATAACACAGGGTAGAATGTGGTGGGGTGGGAGAGATTAGATTGGAGGGAAGAAGGAAATATTAGTTCCAATGATTTTTTTTATTTTATTTGATCAGCAAAGCACCTAACACAGGGACAACCAGAAAGAATTAAAGCTCAATGTCAAATATGTACTTGAAGTCACAAATCAAAAGCGGAACAGGCATGTTTACTCTGAATAACCTCCTGTAGGTCTTGCTCCAAAATAAGCATGCAGAGTTGCAACCCAAGTGTTGGCCCTAAGTGTTGAAAAAGGTCACTTGCCAATGCTAGCTGTTATAGTATCATACATGAAACCCCAGCATAAGTCTACCCAGCAGGTCAAATTACGGGTAAATGCTTCCAAATGCTATATAAACCTTGATAGTGGTTCTTACGACCTAAGATCAAGGGGATTATCCATTAGTAGTTTTAAAAAGAACCTGCTGTGCTTTAGCAAGGTATAGTATAGAGTTCTGCAGTGTGATGCCTGACCTCGCACAGTAGTAGGGGTAGAATCTCTATTCAGAGCCACAGTTGCAATGTTTTCTATGTATAGTAGCATTCGCTTGTACGCTGACAGTTCGATTAAAATTCACGGAGAGCTGAGGGGCTCATGCTGAAGCAAAGAGCTTTCAATTCTGAAACCCTGCAGTAAATTACTTCTCCAACTGAGCAACCATACTTACATCAATATCCTCTTGGGTAAAAGTTTCTGGATCTTCTCCCATCATGTTGGCTAAATGTCTCTTTCCTATGTTGAAATCTTCAGTCTGTTTTTTGATAAAAGCTTCTGTGTACTTTTCAGGTCCTGAAGCGGCAACATTTTTCCTCTGCACTGTTGTGGTAGTGCAGATCAGTCTTAATGTCTAGGGAAGGGAAACACAGATCACAAACCTCAAAATAAAAAGGACAGCATGGATCAAGGCATAGAATCCGGCAACTGTGCTGAAGCTAAGACAGTCTGGACTCCTCAGTGCCTGGTAGAGACACTACCAGGGAACTCTTTTTATGCTGCCTTTATTTCACTGACGGAAGATAGATAGGCAGGATATAACTGTAGAAAAACACATATACAGATGTAAGCTCACTTGAATTCTTGGATAAATTATACTGTCCCAAATGCATAACCCATCTCACAGGGCTATTGCCGTGGAGCTAAGATGCATCTTAAACTCCAATACATTTTAAAATTTAATACATGTTAACATAAGACAATCCACTTAATTTTCCAGTTAAATACTACTGGAACACTTCCAGGGATCTGGAGCTTGTGATTTATATGAACTGAGTGAAATTTCATTGTTCCTTTCAAACATAAAGCTCTAAAGTAGAGGTAGGAAACTTGTGATCCTCCAGATGTTGGATTCCAATTCCCACCAGCATCAGCCAGCAGGAGAGATGATGGGACTTATAGCCCAGTAGCATCTGAAGGGGCCACATCCCTATTCTAGAAGAAGAAGAAAAGCCCTATTCTAGAAAAGAAGTGATGTGGCAAGATTAATTATTGCTCTGTAAATATCTGGCATCTGCTCTGTAAATAAATTCTCATTAGGGGCTATTGTTTTCCGAGAAACTTGGTTTTCTGAGACAGATGTCACAATGAAGCAAGTAATCATTTGTTTTTCAAAATGCCTGCCTTTAAACATACAAGACGTATTTTATTTACATATCCCCAACTAATATAACTAATAATCAGGTAACGTGTTCCTATGATATTTCTGGCAAGAACACAGATAAGGAAGGTGGAAGATAGGTCTAGGTCACTTATGGTAAGTGTTGGCAAAGAAAACAGGGGTGGGATGGGAAGAAGGAAGAGAAAAGGAGCTGTAAAGAATTCTATGTGCCTAAACCTTCAGTAAAACAGGTTACTTAGTTTTCAATATTTTCATGCACCTGATTTTTCAGAAGCGAATGAAACTCAGAACATTCAAGAGGCCAAATTTCACACACCTCAAATCCAATCTGGCTCACATCCTCTTTCATGTGTTAGCTAACAGATGTAAAAAAAATAATGATAGAAATATATATGTCTTGAGTGCACTGAGAATATATTAAGGCTGCATTTCATAAGCACATTTACTTGGAATAAGTCTCACTGAACTCAGTGTAACTAATTTACAAGAATACAGTCTTAGTACCATATACTGTATTGAATGCATGCGTGCAAACACTTATTTTTAAAGAAATTCTACACCGTTCTTGGTAAATGTTGACCAATTCTTAAAACTTCAGATTATGAGGACTCAAAGCTTTTTAGCATATTTGCCTACCATATTGACTAAGACAGCCCATTTTAAAAGCCTGGCTGACAGTTTTGGCTGAGCAATTTACTTCCTCCCTCTTAAAACCCTAGTGCGATTGCCATCAATGCCTACTAGCGAATACAATTTCTGCTCAAAACAATGGTCCAAAAGACAGTTATCTTCTGGCTTTTATGGAATCCTGTAAGATATGGCTAGACAGATTTGTTTTTCTTTTACCAAGATAATCAGTGGGTAAGACAACTGTAATTTCAATCAAGCACTCTGCCAAAGGAACAGAAGAATCACTGGCAAAGCAGTAATGGCTCAAGCTTGGCAAAGAGCCATCCTTATGCACTACTTTATTTGTCCTGTGTTCATATTAACAAAGCTTCTCAGCAGTCTAATTATTCCATAAACAGATTACTGGAGTTGTCTCCCTGGAAAGAAACAAGAAAAAGAAATGGGAGGGTGGAAAAGAAGTTGGAAGGTGAAATCTTGTAGATCTACTCAACAGTTTTGCTAGAGAGCAATTTAAGGAGTTGGCCATCTAGTGGTCAAATCTTTTAGGCTCCAATGTGACACATATTCTTACTTCAGTTTGAGTTCTGTGCCTTGTGTGTCTAGCTATACAGATCTACCCAAAAGAAAGTCCCAAGGATTTCAAAAGAGAGCCTATTCCCAACAAGTCACAAGCTAAAGTTTCTGGCCTTTTTTGCTGTCCAATAGCTGAAGTGCTGAATTCAGATATGAAATATTTGCCTCATGCCAAAAGAAATAAAGTGACCTTCCTATTATTCCTTGTATTACCCCTTACCAGTAGCACTCTTGTCATAAAAAGCAAGCCCCAGTTATAGAACCAATGGCATCTTGTCCTGATGCCACACAAGAGCATTTCTTTGGTGATATCCCAACCATCTTTTATGTAGTTAAATATGAGCTTTCAAGGTCTGAAAACCACTGCAGAAACAAGGACAATGATGAGTCCTAGGGAGGCAGAGCTCAGTGGCTCTTCCCACTTTCCAGGAATAGAAAATGGTACTGGGAAAAGTGATTTCTTGGCTTTTCTCTTTTAACCTGGATAGTATTTTTCATCCATGACAGATAAATACATTAGCCTGCCCAGATACTTTTAAGTATTGTCACATGCTCCCTAGTTCCAAGATATGAGGTGTTCAAGAGGCAGAACACCAGGGATTTGGATGAGAAGGGCACTGGAGGTTTATGGTGTATTTGTAATATTTGCATTACTTAGAAATATATAAGCAGAGCATTAGCAGGATGATCAATCTGCCTTCAGAAGGCAGATTTTGCATAAACTGTGGCTCCCCCCTACAGGCTCCACCAGCTAGACTGAAACTGTTAGAAGCTGGTGAATAGGCAAGAGAGAGTGCTCTCTCTGTCTCTGTCACAAGCACACACATGCTTTTAGACCCAACCCCTGTAGGTGAATTGTCCACACAGGGAACCACCTACACACATTATTTTTTAGTCAAACAGAAGCAAACTCAAAGAGGCTTATTTCTGAGTAGACAAGCATAGGATTTTAAAGTAAGAGATGTTTACTTAATTATTTGCAGGTAATTCTGTATTAAAGCTGCAAGACACTGCTAGCATTATTTTGATCCCTAATTTATTACTATTATGTTGAAAATCAGCGGCATAGCTGCACTTTTTTTAGACAAACCCCAAAGTTGTTGAGCTTTTTTGAGCCAAAAAACAAGATTTTTCAACTGACTCCTAAGATCCAGGACAAAGAACTGCCTTTCGGAAATCCGCACCCCCCCCCCCCCGAAATCCCAGTAATGTCCAGGAAAATCCAGACGTATGGCAACCCTAGAATCTGGCTATATTGGTATGATGGTAATATTGCTGTTGCAACCTACTTTAGGTCAAGTCACAACCCAGTAGTAAGTCCTAGTCCACCAACTGAAGACCAGTGTCCTGTCTGTTCATCCTGGTAGTACTGTTTTGTATATTGCATTGCCTTGAACGTTATTATAGATAGATAGATAGATAGATTCTTTATTGTCATTACACAAGTGCAACATTGCACAAGTGCAACGAAATTGGATGCCATCCCTTAAAAAACAACAAAAGCAAAACAACAACAACAACCAAACAAACCACATTCCAGCCACACCCACACCCACACCCACACCCATTAAACTCCCAGGTCACACTATCGAGTTACAGCATTCAAAAAGGCCACAGCTCTTGGATAGAAACTATTTTTCAGTCTATTTGTCCTTGACTTGATGTTTCTATATCTCCTGCCAGAAGGCAGTAGAGCAAACAGACTGTATCCCGGGTGAGATGAATCCTGCAGGATGTTGTTTGCTTTCCTAAGACAACGGGAACCGTACAGTTCTTCCAAAGATGGGAGAGGATGACCAATAATCCTTTGGGCTGTGGTTATGACCTTCTGGAGCACCTTCCTCTCCCTAGCTGTACAACTGGAGAACCAAGCACAAATACAGTATGTGAGAATGCTCTCTATGGAGCCTCGGTAGAAGGACACCAGCAGTCTCTCACTCAGATTGTTCTTCTTTAAAAGTCTGAGGAAATAAATTCTCTGCTGGGCCTTCTTCACCAGAGCAGTGGTATTTGCGCTCCAAGTCATGCCCTGATCGATAGTCACTCCCAAAAACCTGAATTCCGCCACCCTCTCCACCCGTTCCCCGTTGATATACAAGGGCTGAATGTCCGCCTTTTTTCCCCTGTAATCCACCACCAATTCCTTGGTCTTAGCCGTATTAAGAGCCAGATTGTTCTCTCCACACCAAACACAGAGCCGCTCCACCTCGTCCCGATAGGCGGACTCATCCCCTCCTGAAATGAGCCCCACCACCGTAGTGTCATCAGCAAACTTGATGATTTTGTTGCTGGAATAGATGGCTGTACAGTCATACGTATAGAGAGTATAGAGCAGGGGACTCAACACACAACCCTGTGGTGAGCCGGTGTTAAGGCTAAGGGCTTTGGACATATGTGACCCTACTCTAACCCTCTGAGAACGTTCTGACAAAAAATCCAAAACCCAGAGACAGGTGGAGTTGGAGAGTCCAATCGCCTCTAGCTTGGACACCAGTCTATGGGGGAGGATAGTGTTAAAAGCAGAGCTAAAATCCACAAACAGCAGCCTCACATAACTCCCCGGCTGCTCCAGATGGGACAGAGCAGCATGGAGAGTGGTGGTGATTATGGCCCCAGACTTGTAAGCATCCATTCATTAATATAAGGCATAAGTTGTATTAATCAAAATTTAAGTGGGGAAGAGTCAGAGCTGAGTGGGAGAGCATCTGCTTTGCATGCATCAGTCCCTGGCATCTCCAGGTAAGGCTGGTGAAGACACCTGGAAACCCACTGCTAGAAAGCTCAGACAAACATCTTTCCACAGGGCCTGCAAGACAGAGCTGTTACACCAGGCCTTTGGCCAAGGCACAGTCTGACCCCCTCCTTTGGTAATCCTCACAGAACTCTAGCCCAATGGTTGCCATTAATTTGATTTTGAACTGATTTTAAAATGAATTGATTTTAGAATGCTGTGTTACTTTTTTTGTTGTTAACCGCTCTGAGCCTGGCTTTGGCTGGGGAGGGTGGGATATAAATAAAATTTTATTATTATTTTTATTAAATACTGAGTTAGATGGACCAATGGACTGATTCAATATAAGACAGATCCTACCAATATAAGCCTATACATATTACAAAAAACAAAAAAACAAGCGGGGGCCTTTCTCTGGTGGCACTTGAGTTTTGGAATTCCCTCCCTCCCACCCACCTCAAATGTGACGGACACAAATTTTATTTGGTTTTAGCTACCAGTTAAAAGCTCATTTCTTTGTTGATGCTTTTGGTAGGGAGGGCTTGTGAGGAGGCGCAGTCAGCATTGATTGTGCTGTTTGCAGGAACAGTTAGGTACTACTATGCTGAGAATTTTAGTGTTGGTCACGTGATACGATAGCAGCATGCAACAAGTTTCTATTTCATTAGGTGACCCTGCTCTGGGACAGAAATTAATTAAATAAAGCAAGCAAGCAAGCAAGCAAGGCGAAATACGTACTGAGTTATATTCCATTTGCCAGCTTAAGGAGTTCTTAAATGTTTAAATTCAAACCAGAACACGGCTGCAACATTTCATGTAGCAAATTGGGAGAGCCCATCCTTGCAAACTGTTACATTCCATCAATTATCCTCACATTGCCCATGGTTGCTCTTCACTAGCACCTCAGCACCCACTTGTAAGGGTGGGGGAATTTGCTGTGCAATGGCTGAACAGTAACATTTCATTTTTGTGCCATAGAACGCAACAAGAAAAATACACTGATAACAATAATGCTATTAATATTATCAATCCTTCTGAACATGCATTTCAAATAATATAGCTTCTTAAATCATTTTTAAGCAGAACAATTAAATTATCATTAATACGTAACTTAAAACATATAAAACTATACTGAAATGTTGGGGGACAAGAATTTCTTTGACAATACAGTAAGAATGGGGACCAAACTTAAAGAAAATTGTTTTGTCCATATCCTGTTTATTTCAATATTAAGTAATATTTTAATTTTGACATCACAGCCAATTTCCAAACCTTATTTATCCTGTCACTAATATGAGGAGGCAATAGGTGAGTTTTCAGTTTCTGGGAAAACAACATCCTCGCTGCAATGATCATCTCTAGATTAGTTGTAGTCTAAATATTCTCTTTGGATTAAAGTGTAATTTAGTAACAATAGCAGAATAACTCATAATATAGAAATTTACAAAATTAACATCTAACTGTTATTGTAAGTAACTTCCTTATCCTTATTCACCACACTTAGTACAACTGAAGTTAAATACCACCTTGACATTACTTTCAAGCAGTTTTCTCTTATAGTTTGATTTAACAAAAAGAATGAGCTCTAGCAATTTCCTGATTTCCATGGGGATCCTATTTCCAGTATCCCGCACCCATTTAATCATGTAATGAGGATTCTCATTCACAATCATACCTCTGTTTCACAAAATAAATTCAAAACAATTTTTATCTTTTTAGGACAGTATCCTCAAACTGTTAAACCTCTTAAGAACCTATCAAATATAAAATTCTTTTAAATCTCTTAAGAATCTCTTAAACGTCATGTAACAACACTGTGTATATGAAGTATTTAAACCATCATAAATTCTCAGGATGCAAATAGTTTTTAATTGTTGAGTAACTGCTCATATTTCTGGTTTTTATTAATCTTTCTAGGTAATCCTTCCAGCATCATATGTCAAAGTCTGATAAAATCAGGTGAAATAGTGGGCATTACATTCCCATATCTTTAACACAGTTGATACAGTTTTTGACTGTTGTTCTACAAGTTCTATCTTCCTACAGTATTTTGTGCAATGTGATTTTCGTAAATAATGATACATGTTGTTCAACAGTGTCCTATACAAGTACAGGCCCTCTTGTCTCACACCTTGGATTATCCCAAGTCCTTTTTGCATAATGATAACCAGGTTTCTTCTGTGCTGTATAGATGCCATATATTGCAGCAAAGGAAAGTTGGCTTCTAAACTTGGTCTTGGTACTTTGCGGTATAATTCTGGCTTCTCCTCTGCCTAGCGGAGCAGGTGTGCAGGTGAGCAATGGCATGAACTGCACTTGCACCTTCTGCAACCTGAAAAGCACCCCCCCCCGCCCACCCACTTTTTCAGTTACAAGAGACAGAAACCTGTGTTTAGGACAGCCCCAACCAAAGAAAAAGATGCCCCAATAGCTCCAATTAAATCCTTCCTCTGTTGCAATGAAGTACTCTGGCAGGCTTGAGAGCTTGGGCCTTAGAAGCTGCCTGTCAAGAAGGAAGCTCCCTCTACAACAGAGACTGGAAGCAGGAGAAGAACAGAGCTCTCAACTGCAGTTAGCTTGTTTTGGAAATTGGCAAGGCTAGGTGATGGGTCTGGCTTTCAAAGGAGCCAGCAGATTGGAAGGGCAGCACTCAGTCTTTTTTCAAGAGACCACTCTGTATGGTTATACTTTCTATCCTTACCTTTACCCTTTGCGTATAACTACCGGAAACCCATTTGGTTGTTAAGTTACAGCTCTTGTGTGAACCTTATTGGGGATTCCTCTCCTACAACTCTTCCCCTCTTTCTTCTCAAATCAGCTTATTGATTTAAGGATCCTATGCTCTTTTAAAATGTGTGTGGGGGGGTATTGGGTTGTTGTTGTTGTTATTTTGATTATGTATTGGGTGGTTTTATATTTTGATTTTATTCTGTGAACTGCCCTGAGACCTGCGGGTAGAGGGTGGTATAATTGATAAATTAGTTAAATTTTTTTTGAGCTCAAGGGGGCTCCTGACCCTGCCAGGCTATGATGTGGTGGCAGCTGAACTATGCAAAACTGAAACTGGTTAATGGGAGAGCCCAGCTGAGAATTTATCTGTAGTTGAAAGCAAAGCATACCCAAACAGATGAGACATATTCACAAACAGAACCACCACATTTATTATTCATTATGATTCATGATGGTTTCCTCTCCTTATTCTTCTTCCAGTTAAATCAGGGCTAAACATGCACGCACCTTTGCCCTTATACCTTAAAAACATTTGGTTTGCAGATTAGGACCCAGTTAGCTCATCGCTAGGCAGAGATTTGAACCTGTGTCTCTCTGGTCATAATCCACCACTCTACCCATTATACCACACTGAGCCTCCTGATTTAGGACTGAGAATAGTTTTCTTGAATCCAAGTGTCATTGGATTATTATTATTGATTAAATACATCGTCAAAAAGAGAATGAACTTTACCCGTGTCATTTCTCCCTGTAGTGTTGGGCTCCTCTCATTACTGTGAGCCTATATGGTTTAATTGCATTTCATTATTTTACATTGTTGCAATGCACAATTACAGAAATCATTTGTAATAATCCTTATTGTAATAACCTGCAGCTACATAAGCGTACTGTATATATTTAAAGAAGATAAATAAATAAGTTAATTTGCATATGCGTAAGATATTAAAAATAAATTTAAGGAACTGCAGAAAGAGGGAGAAAGGAAGTCAAGTTTTAAAATGTCAAAATGATTGTAAAAACAGTGAAATGTATATATCTGAAAAGTATATATAAAATAATAAAATAAGGAAGTTGCTCCACAGCACAAAAAATAATAATACAGGGATCCCTTGTGATAAGGAGCAGAACACAACGTTTGTATATAAAAAATGATGGGCGTGGGAGGCGTGTGGTCTTCCAGATGTGACTGCAGGCCCAACTCCTATCATAACATGTATGTGTATGTGTGTAAATTTTTGTGTGTGTAAAGAATAATTTATTTGTACCCCACCCACCTGACTGGGTGTACAGTGGTACCTCTAGTTGCGGACACGATCCATTCCGGGGTGCCGTTCACACCCCAAAATGTCTGCAACTAGAGCAGCGCTTCTGCGCAAGCGTGGAGCGCGATAGAGTGCTTCTGCGCATGTGTGAAGTGCGCAAAACGCTTCTGCGCATGCGGCGATACCCGGAAATATACACTTGCCGTGTTTGCAAGCCGAAAAGATGCAACATGAACCTAACGAAACACGAGGTATGACTGTGTGTGTGTGTGTGTGTGTATACACACACACACACACACACACACACACACACATAGTATGTGTATCTATATTTGTGTCTGTGTAGAGAGAGCCGTGACTTTAATGCCAAAGTACGACCGCAGGCATTTCACAGCCCTGCCACATAAACCTATTGACAGGCATGCGAGGTGGGAAGGCAGAAAGCGATTTGACTCGAGTCAACTTCGGACTACGGAGCAACGTTTTCTGAACACGGAGGAAGGAAAGATTTCGGGGACTGAAGTTACCTCACATGGGACTTGGGGGGGGGGGGAGGTGGCATGGGAGAGAAAAAACAGCGCATGCGCCGCCGAGCGCTCAGAAACCGGCAGCTCTTTACGTGAGCGGCTACTCCCCTCCCCCCCCCCCGCGCTCTCTCTCTTCCTCCCTCCCTTCTCACTTACCTTCGGCCCCGCCAACCGCTTCCCCGTCCTCAGCGCCCCGCTCCACGCGCGGCTCCCGAGCAGCACGCGCCCAACAGCCGCCACTACCATATTTGCTAAGGGAGAGAAGGGCGGGGCAAACGGAGAGACCCCTCCCCTATCTGCCGTATTCCGTTCAGCGGCCCTCCAACTGTCGCACACGCAGCAGCACGACGGCGGAGACGTCGCGCCTGATTGGCCGCAAAACGCGGCGAGCGGGTGGGCGGGGGGAGTGTTGGAGGGATGAAGAGAGGACGCTCCGCCCTCAGGAGGAGTCATGTGACTCTCGAGCTGTGAAGCCGCAAAGCCATTCATAGTTATGTAGCCACGCGTGCAACTTAAGTCTGAGTGGGAAGGGGAGCAGCATATATATATTTTGCTTGCCTGTTTCTGTTTTGAACCCCGGGGAGCCGCAAAACCCCGAGGAAGGAGGAAAGGCTGCTATTTTTTCAGGACTGTCCGCAGTTGCCAGATGTTTAGAAGAAAAATAATGAGTGGCTGCTGTGTAATCTCCCAACCGTTGGATATTCAGCATTATTAAGGAACATCTATGGATAACCGACTGGATCTGCAGTAGTTCTGCAATAAAAAAGTAGATAGGGTTGCAGGTGGCTTGGGTGTCTACCTACACACTGTGCCTTTAAAACGTATTCAAAGCGCTTTTTCTGCCCCCCTTCTCAAAGATTTCTAGGTACAGTAGTTTGTTAAGTGGTGCTGGGAATTGTAATTCTGTGCAGGGTGAACTTCAGCTCCCAGAATTCTTTGAGGGGTTGGGGAACGTGCTTCCAATGCTTCTTCGTGTCTTGTTATTGTTCATTTTACTAGGATACACACTCTGTAGTTTCAGGACTGGGAAAAGGTAAATTAAGGCTGCTGTTTTATTCACATTTGCTTAGGAGTATAGGACTGAGTTAAACCTGGAAATGTGCAAGAAGGGATGCAAATTTGCGTGAACCATCAAATTTGTGCTTCTTGGGGTCAGTTGGCATTCTGGGAAAACGCCCAAATGTAATGAAGTCAGCATCTTTCCTCGCTTAGTTGAAATTCTTTTTTTTTTTTTTGCGTGATGCAACATTGAAAAGGAAAAACAGCCACCAATAGTCACTCAACATTAATTACCAACACTGTTTCCTAACAGTCAATTCTTCGGCCCAGGGAACTCTGGGAAGTAACGAGGGAGACCATAGCAACTTTCTGCACTCTTAAAAACTACAGGATTCGGGGGGGGGGGCAGACCCATGACTGTATAAAGTGGTATAATACTGCTTGTATAGTACTGCTTGTATAGTGTGTATAGTACAGTGTATAGTGTGTAAATGAATAGTGCAGATGGTGTCTGTATTAAAATTCCAAAAAACAAAATCTTCAAACAATTTACCACTGATGGTATGCTAAGCAGACCTGGATTTATCCATGTTTGCAAGACGGAACTGCAGCAAGGTGAAGAACAAATGCTTCTGGAATCCATAGTTCTGCAATGAGTGACATCCAGTATTGATTTCAGTAGATCTACTCTATATATGAATAATGTCAGATACTGCCCAAAATGTTGTGGCGACTGTTAATCAAATGCCTGATTTGACCTCCAGAAAATGGTGCAGCCTGCTGGGACGTCATATGTATTTAAGTTGTTTGATTTTTAAAATAAAAATTTTATTGGGCTTTAGCTGCTTTGGGAACCTGTAGGTCGAAAAGCAGCATATATTGAATAAATACAGTGATATCTCGGGTTAAGAACTTAATTCATTCTGGAGGTCCGATCTTAACCTGAAACTGTTCTTAACCTGAGGTACCACTTTAGCTAATGGGGCCTCCTGCTGCCGCTGCGCCGCCACCACACAATTTTTGTTCTCATCCTGAAGCAAAGTTCTTAACCCGAGGTACTATTTCTGGGTTAGTGGAGTCTGAAACCTGAAGGGTCTATAACCTGAAGCGTCTGTAACCCGAGGTACCACTGTTACATAATAAATCAAAGGCTCTGGCTCAGAGAGCACATGCCTTCTAACCTACAGACAGATGGGGAAGCAGTAACGTGAAATCTAAAAACCCTGCAATCAGTTGCTATCCAATCTACAGCCAAACACCACGTCACTATTTCCAATATATTCACTCTCACTTTTCCAGAAGAAGTTGGCGTCTGAACTGCATAATTGCAGCTAAATGTAGTGTACCATCTCTGTCTGGGGATATTGAGTGCAAACCTCTTTCCCGTTAGAAAGAATGGCCAGTGCATATTACATCCAGCAACGCCTCCGTCATTCCAATTGCTGTATAGGCTTCCCCTCTTGCCAGGGAAGGCAGCTGCAAATTCAAATGTGCCTGCATTAATGGGAAAGATTTCAAACGCAGGTTGTTAGTTTAAAAACTGCCATTTCTTTTGCATGCACTGATAAAAATCAACATTTATTCAATGTGCAATTTCCTTGATTACTTTGAATATTTTTGACTTTTCAGAAATGACACCACACCTATCTGTGAGCTCTGTACACTGTTTTTGGTTTACTCAAATGCCCTTTCTACAGACCTCAATTTCAGGTTCTTCCCTACTAGGATTGCAAGCCGAGAGAGAATTAATGATCAAGAATGCAATATCTGGATCAGAGGATTTCTTTCTGTTTCAAGTGTACAGCAATTACGATTAAAAAATATGCTTGGCACAGAAAAAGAACAATGTTTTATCATTTTTGCATAAATGTAACATTACAAGAGGGACGCGGGTGGCACTGTGGGTTAAACCACAGAGCCTAGGACTTGCCAGTCAGAAGGTCAGCAGTTCGAATCCCCGCAACGAAGTGAGCTGCCGTTGTTCGTTCCCTGCTCCTGCCAACCTAGCAGTTCGAAAGCACGTCAAATTGCAAGTAGATAAATAGGTACCACTCCGGCGGGAAGGTAAACGGCATTTCCGTGTGCTGCTCTGGTTTGCCAGAAGCGACTTAGTCATGCTGGCCACATGACCCGGAAGCTGTCCGCTGGCTCCCTCGGCCAATAAAGCAAGATGGGCGCTGCAACCCCAGAGTCGGCCACGACTGGACCTAATGGTCAGGGGTCCCTTTACCTTTACCCAACATTACAAGCTTGTGACACTGGATAAAAAAAAAACCTGCATGATGTTTAGGCTACAAAACAGTGCAGATCGGTGACCTCCAATTTGTGTTGGAGGTCATCGAGTTTCTTCTCTGGATCTAATCCGTGCCTGGCCCCTTCTATAATTCTGAAGCCGCAGGTCACTGTTGATTTCAGAGGTCAGCTACCTCATACAGTGGCAGGAGAGAGACCTGTGGCCCTCCAGCTTTTGTGTTGGTGGATTCTTATCTCATCAACTGCAACCGCCAAAGCCAATGGTCAGGGATGAAGGGAGTTGTAGGAGAAGTTGTTACAGAAAAAGGTACGGAGAAGTAAACAGAGTAGACTGGCCTTTGCCCCTTCTCTACCAAACAGATCCTAAGCCAAAATGATAAAACCACACAATTCTCAAATTTTTTTGCCTCTCATTCTGAAAATAAATATGATTCTGATAACAACGTTATACTGTCGTATGGACGCCCCATCTGTAGCTTTGGTTCTCTGAAATCCTATGATTTCCTTTGCTGCTTCCTCTTGACATTTGAATAAGGAGGGACTGAATGGTGGTTCTGGCGGGGCTATTCCTTCCACATCTCCGTCCATTGTCTCTTTGCCACTTTTCCTGATAGGCCTATTACTCTTGTCTTGATACAGGAATTTCCCCTCCAATCTTGGCAGTGCCATTTCTTCATCTTCACCTGATAATGATCTCCTTTTTTCGCTCACAGTGCAACAGCATTTTCCTTATAAAAAAACCAACAGAGACATGTACTTTACTCCTAAATAAAAAATTGGATGATAGCAGTACTTTCTTATGGTGTCATTTCTTCCCTGGATCAAATTAGTCTTTTCTGTAATAGAGCCGTGGAGGCATGT
Organism: Podarcis melisellensis; assembly: GCF_964234715.1. Classification (NCBI taxonomy): domain Eukaryota; kingdom Metazoa; phylum Chordata; class Lepidosauria; order Squamata; family Lacertidae; genus Podarcis; species Podarcis melisellensis. The sequence continues at coordinate 29,258,645 of NC_138531.1, forward strand.
GGCGTTTCAACAGGACAGAGCCGTTAAGAACACAAGAGTTCTGCTGGATCAAACCAAAGGCTTATCTAGTCTGGCATCCTGTTTTCACAGTAGCCAACCCAAAAGCAGGATCTGAATGTGTTATGCACTGAGTTGAATAGGATCCAAAATGCAGCAGTCTGTTTTTTGTTTTGTTAAGATAAGTAATGTTTTCTGTTGTTGTTTTTCTTTATTGTGATGTGTTGTTCTGTTTTGTTTAATTTTGTGTTTTCTTTTTTCTTCTTTCTGTAATCCTTAAATCTTTAATAAATATTATTTTTTTAAAAAAACAAAACAAAATGCAGCAGTCTGATTGGTCCTAGAACAATAGGATCCAAAATGCAGCAGTCTAATTGGTCCTAGAACAATAGGATTCAGAATGCAGCAGTCTGATTGGTTCTAGAACAATGCAGCAGTATGATTGGTCATCAGGAACCACCCAATCCAGCTCCAGGTGGAAGTGAATCCGCAACCAGATTGGCTTACAGGAGAATCCCAGAATTAGCCAACCATGTGCAGCCCATTGTGTAAATAATGCATGTAAAGCCGATATTGTGGGGGAACTTCCATTCCTTCTCACCACTATGAGCTGAATAAAGAGCATGAAATCCACTTTCGACTCTGAGTATATTTCAGAATGCAATAGCACTCTCTCTGCCCAAGTTCCCCAGCAATTGGTGTTCAGAGGCATACTGGCATAGTGCAAGCCAAAGTGACTAGTAGAGCTTTATGCTCCAGGAATTTGCACTAACTCCCTTTTTAAGCTACCTGTGTTGGTGGCTAGCACTACATCACGTGGCAGCAAATTCCAAAACTTAACTACAGTGATACCTCAGGTTACATACGCTTCAGGTTACATACGCTTCATGTTACAGACTCTGCTAACCCAGAAATAGTACCTCAGGTTAAGAACTTTGCTTCAGGATGAGAACAGAAATCATGCTCTGGCGGTGCAGCAGCAGTGGGATGCCCCATTAGCTAAAGTGGTGCTTCAGGTTAAGAACAGTTTCAGGTTAAGAACGGACCTCCAGAACGAATTAAGTACTTAACCCGAGGTACCTCTATATATGCTCTTTGAAGAAGTGCTTCTTTTTGCCAGTCCTGTTCTGAATCATTAGGAAAGGTAGAGTGTGCTTCTGATTACCTTTAATAATAATAATTTTGTTATTTATACCCTGCCTATTTGACCGGTTGCTCCAGCCACTCTGGGCGGCCTCCAGCAGAATATACAGAACTACAACAGAACATATCACGTTAAAAGCTTCTCCGATAAAAGGCTGCCTTCAGTTGTCTATGGAAGGTTGCATAATTATTTATCAGACAGGAGGGCATTTCACAGGGCAGGTGCCACTACCGAGAAGGCCCTCTGCCTGGTTCTCTGTAACCTCACTTTTATATCACTTGGATTTTCAAGCAGCAGTTCTCAGATAAAAGAGGGGAAGGAGAGCTGGAAATCTAACCATGAGTCCCTGAGGTGGACTCTTCTTAAGATCCCATAGGGCTTTTAGGATGAAATTCCAGATAATCTCTTACCTCAGTGCTTATTTGTGGATTGCAGCCACTATGCACCCAGACTTGTCTTGTGATCTGATAGGGTTTAAAGCTGCATTCCATAAAGGTGTCAATGTGGGAGAACTATGATAAGATCTCCCAGTATTTTCCTTTTGTTCAGCTACTGCTGTTAGATAGCCAGTTTGCTTAGGCAATTATTGGGGGTATGGGGAGAAAGATAGGTTTAACCATTCCACACATTTTGTTGTTGTTTAGTCATTTAGTCGTGTCCGACTCTTCGTGACCCCATGGACCAGAGCACGCCAGGCACTCCTGGCTTCCACTGCCTCCCACAGTTTGGTCAAACTCATGTTGGTAGCTTCCAGAACACCCTCCAACCATCTCGTCCTCTGTCGTCCCCTTCTCCTTGTGCCTTCAATCTTTCCTAACATCAGGGTCTTTTCCAGGGAGTCTTCTCTTCGCATGAGGTGGCCAAAGTATTCCACACATACCCTGTGCCATTTTCCCATTCTCATGTACACCCAAGCTGTTGTTACCTGCTGGGGGAAATGGAGTGAAGCATACAAGCCATAGGTCCAGATCTCACAGCTGTGACTTAATCCTTTGAGTGTTTACACTGGTACTAACCCTTTGCCAATTCTCTGGCGCTTCTGAGCCTGCCTTCATATTGGCCTCTGGAAGCTATACCAGAAGGTTAGAGGACCCTCTATGGTTTTTTCTGGACCGGTGTAGCAAAATGATCTCAGGTCAGAATGGAATGGAATGGAAAATCCAAAATGCATATGTACAGAATCACATAGCATGGCATTCTTAGAATCAGCATTACTCATAATAAGTATGAGTTTTATCTTGAAGGTCACTGCAGTTTGTTTAGTTCTCCAGCAGAAGTTTAAGGATTTGTAATACAAACCTATCTATCTAACCTAAAGACCTTGGCTTTCACTCTTAGGCTTTCTACACTTTAGGCAATGCAATAGTAATGTCTCCGATACCCAGTCAGATTAATTTTGAATGAAAACTGCCTATTTTTCCTATAAAGTATTTGGACATACTGCCCAACCATAGTAATGATAAAATATATGTGTGTATAAAAATAAATGTGGATAACTCCATCAGAACCCGTTTCTTATCCATTATGTATATAAAGGAAACATGAAATTAATATTTTCTGTATTCAGTATTATTTGCTGTACATTCCTTCCCTGCAGTCCTTTGCTGCTGAAAAATTTGTGATGGCTTTCTAACTCCTGATGTTAATCAAGTGTGTGTGTGTGTGTGTGTGTGTGTGTGTGTAAAATCAGGCATATTATGCAGCTCTACAAGATGCTTTCCACACAGTTTGTTCTGAAATATTATACACATCTCATTTCTTAGACTGATTATATGCTTATTATTTGAGGTTATACTGACAGAGAAATAGCTTTCTCAATGGAACCGTAAAACAGCTGATTACTTCCTGAAGTACCTCTTTAAATAAGAGCCCTCCCAATAAAATACCTTTAACAAATTCCTTTAATCTTGGAATACAGCTTTTAATCACCTCCAAGAGCTGATGCTGCAGCCTCCGAAAGGGCAAAAATAACCGTCTCCAGACTGATATATCTTTTGAGCTTTAAAACTAATGTTTTTCTGGTGTCTTGCTTTAATTAATCACCTGTAATTAAAATAGATTTATTTGCATTCTTTCTTGATTTGGAGTGGGAGATTTGAAGGTGTATGCTTCACCCCCACGATGTTGATATGTAATACTGCTCATATCTATAACAGTAAACAAATAGATCTCAATGGTTTAGTTGTTGGAAAGTCAAGGCACACTAGTCCACATGATAATATTCTCTACAGCACAACGGCTACCTCCTCTTCCTCCTTCATTTAAAAATAATGTTTAACTAGATTTTGGATCAGTTTTAGGGATAAGTTGTATCATGTGAGTACCTCTCCAAATAATGGATTTCTGATTCTCCACCCTCCTTATAACTGCAAGCCACACAAGGCCACACAATAGCATTTCGACTGGTGTCTAATTTCTCCCTCAGACTTCCAGACATCCTGGGAACTACATGTCCCAAATCTGTGTTTGCTGAAATAATGGCATTGGTTCTTAGGTGATGGGAGGCATGCTTAGCCCTCCAATTCTCCTCTGAAAATATAATAATTAAAAAATGTCTGAGGATATTTCAGAGAAGAGTTGGTCCGCAAGGGAAATAGTTCCTTTTCTCAATGTGTATGGAGTTTTGAAGATGTGTGGTAACTGCTTCCATGATGTTACCAATTATGCATTTAATTTATTAGATTTATATCCCACCTTTTCTCCAAAAAGGTCAAAGAAGCATACATGATTCTGCCCCCCCCCCCAATTCACCCTCACAACAAACCAAGAGGTAGGCTAAGCTGAGAGACAGCAACTAGTTGGTCCAAGAGTCACAGACCCCTCAACTGCCCCGGAGAAAATGGGACATCCCATTCTTTTCTCGTGAGAGGACAGTGGCAAAAATAGGTGTCGTGATCTCACACAATTTCAGGCTGCACTTTTTTCGGGCACAGCGGTCCAAATCATGTGTTTTGGGGTGCCGCATAAGATTGCTGCTCTGAAAAAAAATTGTGCATAAAGCACAATCCTACCAAGAATAAAATAATAGAAGTAGAGATATAGTCCAAGTCTTGGATTCCTTTCTAAGCATGAAATATGTAATGGTGCTGGAACATAAACTGAGCAATCATATAAATCAAGGGTAGTCAATGTGGTGCCCTCCAAACGTTGTGTAGAGTCCAACTCCCATCAGCCCATGACTGTGGATGATGGGAGTTGTAGTCTAGAACATCTGAAGAGCCCCATATTGACTACCTCTGACCTAAGTGATTTCAAATAATAAGTCACATAAAACGCATCCTCATCACTGGCGCATTAGCATTATCATCTTCTGCTAAACAAGAATAGTTTCCAACATGTGCAAGCACATGTATAATAGAATCTTCCTATTCTAGAAGTTGACACCTAGCCAGCAGATTCTATAGGCCCTGAGTTTGGGGGGGGGATTTCAATGGCACCCCCCTTATATAAATTTAAACACTGTTTACAATAAGCCATTATCATTAATTTGGTGCAAGAGCATCTGGAATGCTGACTGAGGGATTATTCACACTACATTGGAAGTTTCTTGATGGGGTTTTCTCTGACAGTGGTGGCCAGATGGTACATGATTTGGTTCTACCAGGGGAAATTTTCACTCTCTTTCCCCTGCAATTGTCATAAACATTGTAGTAGAGAGGAGGCCCACAGCTGTTCTAAGAATCATAGGATGCAGTTTCTCTTATCTTCCTACATGACCTTTCTCCTGGTGAATCATGGGTAGTTTGAAGGGTTTTTTTTTATTTGACATTGTCACTTTTGTCATTTCTTTTGGCAGGTAAGCAACGTCCCCTTTAGAACAGTGGAACCAATTAGTTGTTGACTCTTCTTGACCCAGCTTCAGCATTGAGGGTCTCCTAAAATAACCTCTTGAACTATGCAAACTCTTCTGCTGTTGGAGGCCTACAGGTGTACAACAAAATGGATTGAGAAGCAGGATCCAGGAAGAATTTGATATCTTCCTCATTTGTGCGTGGTGTTATGGAGTGTCTAGCTTTTGAACCATAGGGCGGTGTCATTTTCTGCCAATGTGTCCTCTGGTATCTGGAGGTGGAGCAATGTCATAGAGGGTGACTCGCATGAAAGTACAGTATATACTATGTTGAGTACATGTGCTTCTGTCTCTCATTGACCCTGTTATTGTACGTAGGTCATGATGATGGACATGGCTTTTCAACCAGTCGTTCACTTTTTGACAAAATTAGAAGTTGCAGCACTCCATCTCCTCAGCGTATTGTGAAAGAACGATGTCAATCAACATTTGATGATCTCCTTCTACTGGTCCACAATAGAAAGTGTCCTTTCATACTGCATCATGGTGTTGTAGGCTGGTTTGACATCAACTGATAGGAAGTGCCTACAGAGGGTGGTGAATACAGCACAAGATATTGTGGGCTGTCCCAGGAATCCGCTGGATGACATCGCGGAAGAATGTTGCCTCAGGAGAGTGAGGAAAATTCTCAGGGATGATTCACACCCTGGCCGGCACTTTCTTGATCTCCTGCCCTCGGGCAGAAGATATAGAAGCACGATTAGTCGCACCAACAGGGTAAAGAACAGCTTCTATCCATGGGCTGTTAGGCTGCTGAATGAAAAGATAACAACAGGGCAACTGACTTTCGGGTTTGGTGGGTGTGCATCAATGAACGAGGGGAATTAAGACTAAGAGAGCTGAGTAGGGGGTGATCATGTAATCTCACTGTATACAAGTTGTGCAAGTGACAATAAAGTATTTCAATTACCAGGTTATTGCTAGGCTGATGGAAGATTTCCACTTTATATTGTTACTAGAAATAGTGGGAGAATCCACAAAACTCACCTGATTTGATCCAGGTGCACCACTTCTTATTTATTTAACAAAAATTAACATGACCCACATAGGACCATGAGTCCACTTCCCTTCCTTTAGAAGTCACAGTCCTGCACATACCTTTTTGAGATGGTCCAAGGGCTCCAGCATTTTCTGAGTCTTTTTCAGGTTTTCCTTTCAGAAAGCTTCAGAATAAGTCATCCAGCCACACACAGCCTAGAGTGGATACAACACAGGTTTTCTTGCTCACTTTGTATGGGATAGAGCAAATTTTTAATGACATCTCATTGCTCTCAAAGGGAATTGTACCCAGGGGGCGGGGGAACATGGCTGTTGGGCCTATGTCTTTAGTGACTGCTAGCTACTTGGCAAATGATTTCTAGACACATGTATTTTTAGTCATGGAAAGTGTTCTTCTTTCTTCCTGTTGCTGTTCCCAAACTGATTTTTAGGCTAGCCTAACTCATTCTTTAGTCCAAAGTGCAGTGCTAATAAGTTCTGCTGCAACTCTTTGTGCAGAGGTGAAATCTACTGAACCAGCAGAGGCTAGTCATTCAATCCTGGTGTTTGAAAGTTCATTTTCTCCCATTATCCCAGACATCGGACTGTGGTGGGCTCCCCTGTCCGTTATGCCCCTGTAGCTTGCAGGCTTCCACATTATATCAACTGTCTGGGACACTTAAGGGGAATGCAGCTGGCAAGAATGCGAAATACATCTTTGTTGAAACCAGCCATGAGCTTTGAAGCTTCAGTCCTGTACCCACTTACCTGAGAGTAAACCCATTGACTTCTGAGTAACGCTGCACTGAAATACATTTGTTTTCAGTCAGGGGGTTTGATTTCAGGCTTACTTCAACCATATCTATGCATCACTCTGGACCGTACAATTCCTTATATTATGTTTTGCTCTATACCCCCCTCATCCATTTTCTAACTTCTACCTCTGAGCGTATCTGTGTGTGTGTTTGGGTTAAATGAAGAGAACCTTTGCAAATAATAAAATCAATGCATAAAAACAAAACATATTCATAGTATTGGACCGGCTCTATTTTAAGGATTAAATATCTTGATTTTTCTTTCTTCTTTCTTTTTGCATTCATTTAAATTTTATACTTTGCTTTTTCATTTTGTTAAAAATGAATTGGGGTAGATTTTGTTTGTTTGTTTTTTTAAACGAAGTTCTTACTTCAGCCAGGTCACGTGACATGGAGAATAAGATACATATTGTCAGAACAATCAGAAGTCTGCACCCTGGTAAACAAATTCAGGGTTTTATTGTGTGGTGTTTTATGTTATTTCATTTTAGGTAATATTCCTATTGTGATTTTCTTTTTCACCATGCCAAGGTTTATAATTTTTTGTTGCTTTTTGTCACATTTTGATATATATAAATGCATGGCTATTACAAGGGAGATGCAAAAAATTGCTTTGCTTCCAGATATAAATCAGCTGTATTCACACATTTCAGAGAACATTCCATTTTCATTTCTGGTATACATTAGCCGATCTCCACAACTCCAATTTTATTTAGAGTTACTTTGAAGAGGATTTTGCAGTGTCAAAGCAAAGAAATCCAGGGTAGGCCCACTGCAGCTGCTGTTTCTGTTTCCTAGTGAGATGTTGTCCAATAGGACCCTGTTACCACAGGGGCATGAAGGAGGCTTCTTACAGTATTTCCTGCCAGGAATGGGTACCAAAGGGGGAAGGAAGTACAACTCTCTTTTATTCCTTTTAGCCCTATCAGTACTGGACTGTAGGGAAGGGCCATAGCTCAGTGCTAGAGCACACGCTCCTGTGAGATGTTGCAAAAATATTTGCTCCCAAACTTCCTCTCCTTCACCTTCTTCCCCCCTCAACACTTATATCCAAAAATGTGTACTAATCTTGAGAGCTGGTAAGTGCAAGTATGTATCATCCATAAAAGTGCCAATTTCACACTGATTCATTCCAAAGTACTCTAATTGGAGAACAGCCTTTACCAAAGGTGTCATGGACTTTGAAGACGCTCAAACTCAGAACGAAAGGGGAAAACGCGCTAAGAGGAAGGCACGCTTGGCAAACCCTCACCACGATCAACTCCCGCCCAGAAACCTATGTCCCCACAGTAGAAGGACATGTGGATCCAGAATTGGCCTCCACAGTCACTTACGGACTCACAGTTAAGACTGTGTTCATGGAAGACAATCTTACTTGGCTACGAGTGATCACCAAAGAATCCGTAAAAAGTGCTAATTCCACACTTCTTTTGACTGGCTCATTCCAAAGTACAAATGGGACCCGCCAGAAAAATGTTCTTTGTTTTGGCCAGGTAGCCTTTCCCTTTTCCAGGACACTCTTTTGTTGTCTACTTTCTCAACCATTTTTCAGTTCCTCCCTCCAATAACCAGGCAACATTTTGTGCTCAGGCTGTTTTGGAGTGTCTCCCTCTTAGGTTCTCTGCTCCCAAATAATATTCTGTTCACATTTCTACAAACCATGGGGCACTCCCAAACCTGCAGAAACCTCCCTCATGTGGAAGGTCGGTGCCATTTTGAGCAAGGATCCACACTGAGTAAATGAGTTTGCTGTTAGTATGTAAGAACCCTAGAATTACATTCAAAGAGAGGATGAAGTCATATCCTATTCCTTTTTGTTTAGAGGATGCCACTGGAATGGCAAAAGGGTATTTGTGATCTGGCAATAGTTTATGTGGTTTATCTCAGCAAAGCATGCTCTGAGACCCTCTTCATGTGAATTTTGCTTTCGCATTCTTCCGGTATGTACATACAAAGGCTGGCACATATATTTGCCCTTCTTCAATATTCTGCATTTTCCTTCAGTTGACAATATGGCAATTGTTCCACTTACCTTGTAATAAGAAAATAGCCAGCAGGCTTTAAGTTGAGCAGCAAGTAAGATGAACACCTTCACAGTGGTAAATACAATCCATTGAAGAGGCTGAGGCAATCTGAGGAATAGCGTCATTGCAGGGGACACAATTTGGCCAGGATCCTACCCTCTACCATGGGCGGATAAAAAGTCACTATTAACACTAATCATTCAGTATTTCCCTAAGAACAGGCAAACATACAAATTGTTAGCACTCAGAAATAATGTTTCCCACATAACTCAGCTCGGGACACAGGCTGAATAGTGTCATACCCTTCTGTCTTCTTCCTAAGGGGAAATAATTTATTTGGAATGATGCATGAATTCTTTAGTAGAGAAAGTACCTGAATGTGGCCTCCTATGTAATTAAAGTAATTATGCATTTTTCTGAGATTCTTGAGTATTATTTCAGAAAGTGGGGGAAGAAGGTGAATTAAACAGGTTTTGGGGAATTCCACAATGTTTTTCCTTTTGCCCCATGCCTTTTCATATTCTCCACTTTCAATATTAGGCTCCCACTATTAGCAACGCAACATCACCAGTAAGCTATTTCCACCTCTCCTGAAAATTCTGATAACAATAATGATGCTGTTTCTATTTGGGAAACTCTGTTGTCTTCAATAATATTGCTTATAACTGACCCCATCATAGGTGAAAGCAGGAAGTGAAAATGCAGCTACCTCTTTCTGAAATGCCACTGAAAATCACATTCTAACTAAAAAGGAAAGCATTTCAATTATGAATTTTTGAGATATAGCTATATATTTAGAGAGCCTAATCTGCCCAAACACCATTTGCAGTCAATATATGCCATAAGTGTCAGCTGATTCTGAAACTGAGGACAAACGTAGTTAAACTTGTAAATGTCATCCGCTATATCTCGTTTAATAAGATGACCCTTTTCTTGTCTCTCATTTTAAACTATCGGTAGTGCTTCTCTCCATTCAGAATTAGAGCAAACACAAAAGCACAGCAGTAATCTTAATTTCTGAGCCTTGTTGAAACTCTAAACACACATATCTGACAGATACAACCGAGATTAATGAGCCATGACCAGAAGTTTGATTTTTCTGTCAAGTGCTCCCATCCGTTTTTAATAAACAGAGGAACAACATAAACTCCAGAACTTGCTCTTTGCTGTTTAAGCAAAGCAGGTTCCTTTATAGCTATATGTCAACGCTCTGTTATGGCTCTGGCACCCAGATCCTAAAAATATGCATAGCTGCCACAGTGCATCAATATAGCTACATCATCATTCTGTTAAAAGGCAGCGGAGCAGTTCTGTCTTGCCACGTTATGTCAGTTTCATTCCAACCGGTAGCTGTAACCGGATTCAAAGGCCATTATAGCCCTCTTCAGGCACTACCATTAAGAAAACACATGAGGAGGGCAGTGGAAACTAACACACGCTAGCTCTGTCCCCCTACCCTTGTTGTTTTCATTGTCCACCAACCCAAGGAGTGCAACAATTTGAAGAGAGCTTTCCTTCCACCTGGAGGCTGGCTTTGCATTTAAGAATCACTGGTTTTCCCAGGTTCCAAATCACATAGGGAATCCCAAAAAATCCTGGACACTCCCCATTTCAGGCATGTTGCCATCCTCCACACAGAGGCCAAATGCAGAGCCCAGAGCCAGTGTGGTGTAGTGGTTAAGAGCGGTAGACTCGTAATCTGGGGAACTGGGTTCGCGTCCCCGCTCCTCCACATGCGGCTGCTGGGTGACCTTGGGCTAGTCACACTTCTCTTAAGTCTCTCAGCCTCACTCACCTCACAGAGTGTTTGTGGTGGGGGAAGAAGGGAAAGGAGAATGTTAGCCACTTTGAGACTCCTTCGGGTAGTGATAAAGTGGGATATCAAATCCAAACTCCTCCTCCTCCTCCTCCTCCTTTTCTTCTTCTTCTTCTTCTTCTTCTTCTTCTTCTTCTTCTTCTTCTTCTTCTTCTTCTTCTTCTTCTTCTTCTTCCTGTGGGGAGAGGTGTTTCTTGAGGTATTAGGGTCCTGAGCTGCCTACGCCTGTATAGGTCAAAAACAGTGTTTTGAACTGAGCTTGGAAACTAATCTGTAGGCAGTGCAGTCATGCCAGATTTGGCTTTACATGCTAAGAATGTCTTGCCACGGTCAGGAATCTGAATATTGCATCAGATGCTGTTTCCAAGCCATCTTCAAAGGCAGCCCCATGTATAACACATTACAGTAATCTAACCTGTGGTTACAAGAGCACATACAACAGATGTTAGGCTGTCCCTGTCAAGAGAGGGCTGCACCTAGGGCACCAGTCAAAGTTAATGGAAGGTAATCCATGGCACCGAGGCCACCTGAGCCTCAAGTGACAGTAATGGCTCCAGAAGCACCCTCACAACTTGGCCGGAATTGAACTCTCTCTGAAGGAACAGGTTTGCAGTTTCAGCCAATGCTGTCACTGAGACACAACCATAATATGGAGAACCTTTTATCAGGCCCTAGTGTTTTACTGACGGAGAAACAATTTGTTATGTTTTGCCATTTGAGTGACCATTGCAGCCAGTAACTGCCATTTTACTGGTATGACTCACAGGACTGGGCTTTAAGCCACTCTGTTTCCCCTCATCTGGTCTGTTTGGGGATACTTTGGCAATACTGTACTATCTTTTTCTGTCTTCAGTTTGGCCCAGGCCTCTTCAGAAATGATGCTCTTTTTAAAAAACATTTCCTGTATCTGTAAGTGGAATTAAAAGCTACATTGATTGGAATGCATATACAATTTCAAAATGGCTTTCCTCCATTTTTCTCGATCACATTAATAATGTTCACCATATGATGTATTATAGACTAAAAGCCATTTCTTAGCAATATATATATATATATATATATATATATATATATATATGTGTGTGTGTGTGTGTGTGTGTGTGTGTGTGTGTGTGTACACACCCAAACCCACACACACACCATATTTTTCCGTGTATAACACGCCTCTGTGTATAAGATGCCCCCTATTTTGGGGGACTCAAATTTAAGAAAATGGGGGGAGATGACCCAGAGTTGTTGAGCTTTTTGGGGGGAGGATTGCACACAGGGTTGTTTAGCTTTTCGGGGGGGGGGGGATGCAGAAAATCACTAACCCAAATGACATACCCTCACAATCGCTCGCGTCGCTGAAGCCAACATGTGTCTGCCCGATCACAAACAGCAAATGGGAAACGCAAGCCCAGTTACCAAAGGAGCAGCAAATCCAGAGCAACACTTGCCTCAGCAACCAATCACCCACCAAATTTCCACAGCACCAGCCAATCAAAAGCAGCACTTTAATAATAATAATAATAATAATAATAATAATAATAATAATAATAATAATAATTGTTTATTTATACCGCGCCCTCCCCAGCCAAGGCTGGGCTCAGAGCGGCTTACAAGCAATAATAAAAACAAGATGAATGATTACAACTTAAAAACAAAAATAAAATACAGCATTAAAATAATGGAACATTAAAATATTAAAATATAGCCTCATCGCAGGAGGAGAAGGAAAAGAAAAAAGAAAGAGAGGGAGGGAGGGAATCAAATTGGCTCCAAGCCAAAGGCCAGGTGGAACAACTCTGTCTTACAGGCCCTGTGGAAAGAAATCAGATCCTGCAGGGCCCTAGTCTCATGAGGCAGAGCGTTCCACCAGGCTGGAGCCAGAGTTGAAAAGGCCCTGGCTCTGGTTGAAGCCAATCTAACTTCCTTAGGGCCTGGGACCACTAGGGTGTTGTTATTTATGGACCTTGAGGCTCTCCGTGGGGCATACCAGGAGAGGCGGTCCCGTAGGTACGAGGGTCCTAGGCCGTGAAGGGCTTTAAAGGTCAAAAGCAGCACCTTAAATCTGACCCTGTACTCCACCGGGAGCCAGTGCAGCTTGAAAAGCACTGGGTGAATATGCTCCCATGGCAGAGACCCCGTGAGGAGCCTCGCTGCAGCATTCTGCACCCACTGGAGTTTCTGGGACAGCTTCAAGGGCAGCCCCGCGTAGAGCGAATTACAGTAGTCAAGCCTGGAGATGACCGTCGCATGGATCACTGATCCATAAATCACACATGGTGGTTTATGCAACCACCAATCACCCACAAAATCGCCGCTGACAAGCTCCTGATCGCGGCGGCAACCAATCACCCATCCCCACCACGTACTATCCATGTATAAGACGACCCCCATTTTTGAACATTATTTTACAGTAAAGAAAGGTCGTCTTATGCACAGAAAAGTACAGTATATCCAAATAGATCTATCCTAAACACGTTCCACAGAAGCAAGTTCATTTGATTACAGTTGACCTTATTTCCAAGTAAGAATGAAAAGAGCTGCAAACTTAGGGGACACTGGGGGCCCATTCTCTTATATGCGTGGTGCTGTGTGTATGTCTCTGTGTGTGTGTGTGTGTGTGTGTGTGTGTGCGCGCGTGCGCACCCACACACTGCTTCCACAGAAGTGCATCTCTTCCCCCACCAATGTCTCCTCCACTCACAGAGTTACGTGCAGGCCTAAAGTTGTGTGAATGTGCTTCGATCCGAGCCCATGCATTGCAGTGCACAGGGCAGAGACTGGAATGTCCCCTACAGCTAATATATACATAACTGAGAGCCAGTGTGGTCTAATGGTTAGTGTGTCAAATCCCCACTTGGCCATGAAGCTCAATAGCTGCCCGTGGGCCTTCTTGACTCTCCACCTCAACTACCTTGCAGGGTTGTTGCGGGATTAAAGAAGGAGGTGTGTGCCACCTCAAGCTCCTTAGAGAAGGTGGTATAATGCCGCAAAGAAGTAAATAATGGCAGGGATGCGGAACAGGTGGCCCTTTCGACGCTATTAGACTGTCCTGGGAAAGGTTGCCGTTCAATGGCAGAGCATCCACTTCTTACGCAGAAGGTAAGGTTCTATCCAGGTTCTATCCGCAATATCTCCCGGTAAGAGTAGGACTAGGAAAGACCCAGTCTCTGAAATCCTGGAGAGCCACGACCAGTCAGTGTAAAGCAGGCTTCCTCAACCTCAGCCCTCCAGATGTTTGGAGACTACAATTCCCATCATCCCTAACCACTGGTCCTGGTAGCTAGGGATCATGGGAGTTGTAGGCCAAAAACATCTGGAGGGCCGAGGTTGAGAAAGCCTGGTGTAAAGAATACTGAACTAGATGGACTAATGGTCTGAGTGTGTGAGACAACTTCCTTTGTTCTTATTGCCCAGGTTGGCTGGGGTTAATTGGAGTCAGAGTTGAACAACATTTATAGGGCCAGAGGTTCCCCTTCCTTGCATTTTGGCATAATTGCTTCTCTCTTTTTTTCTTTTTCTTTTTAGCCCAATAGAAATGCCTAAAGCCAAACGGTATTCCCTGCATTTTATTCTTTCCTTGACTTGAATATACATTTTTTACTTCCAAGTACAAGGGATTGGAAGCTGGCAAGAAGAAAGCCTAAGCGGTTTATTGCAACATCATGAGATTCTTTGTTCTTGCGTGTCGTTTCTTACATTACATTTATTCCCCTGAAAAATGCAACACAAACACATTTGAGCTAATCTGAAATTAATGTTCGAGTGACTTTATACTACTGAAACACGAAGCATTTCCTTCTCATTCTCTTTCCTTTTCACCCACTTCCTCAAAAGATGAAAGGAGCTGAAAACAAAACAAGATTATCGCAGGGCATTTGACACCCCGGGGATTTGCAAGAAAAAAACCAAGATGCCATAAATCTTACTGACCACTGAATGTCACTGTTTCTCCATACTTGCAGAGGTGCGAGGGAATTTACCTGGCAATGTAAAACAGTGTTCTTAAGGTAGAAAGTTTTGGTAAGCCTGTGTACAAAGAGATTGAGAGAGGGAGAGAAAAGGGGGGGACGACCCAATTTTTGCCCAGATTCCCAAGCTTTGAAATTCAGTGCAACCAAGAAAGCTAGAGCTGATTTCATGGATCTGGCACTCAGCAGACATAAACACTGAAACAGTGTTCTTTCAGCAACTCTTCCCCCTTCTGAGCATGTGCAATACAAGGTCTGAGGACTCCCCCCCCCTTAGCTGTCATATGATAGGGCCATGTGCCATGACACCCATGTGCAAAATATTCCTGCTACAGAATAGCCATGAAAGGCAGACTGCTGTTGATCAGTTCAGATTTACCCCATCAGATAAAACAGGACTAGAACAGTAGCCGATTAATAACTGCAGTATTAATTCATTTTTAAAAATCTCATTTCTCATTAGAAGTGGTCTCCAGCTGTCTAATCTTTGAGCAGGGATGGGCAAGGGCTGTGTGTGGACGAATTAGATTCAGCCTTCATTTAAAGGTGACTTTACCTAATATGCAGTCTCTGAAACGATATGCGATCCGAAGCGTTAACCGTCCTTTGAAATTCGTGCTTCTCTGAATGTTGCGATGCAGTTCTTTAACTAAGTAACATGCCTAAAATGTATATAAAGTGGTACCTCGGGTTACATATGCTTCAGGTTACATACACTTCAGGTTACAGACTCTGCTAACCCAGAAATAGTACCTCGGGTTAAGAACTTTGCTTCAGGATGAGAACAGAAATCGTGCTCCGGCGGCGCGACAGCAGCAGGAGACCCCCATTAGCTAAAGTGGTGCTTCAGGTTAAGAACAGTTTCAGGTTAAGAACGGACCTCTGGAATGAATTAAGTACTTAACCCGAGGCACCACTGTATTAGTGAAAATAACATTTTTAAAAAAATGCATTATATTGGGGGACATTGTATGGGGGGAAATGTGTATCGTAGAAGAAATTTGCACTAAAATAGTGACAAATTTTCATGAGGACTTATAAAAGGGGGGGGGATTCACAAACTATTTTGAAAATGTGGAACTGAAGACTGGAAGCTGAACTGAAGACTGGAAACGGAGAGAAACTGAAACTGACAGATTTTCCCATCGCTACCTTTGAGGTGCTGAGGCAACCGGAGAACAGCTTCCCAAGATGATCTTCATGGGCAGACAGGCTCATATGGGCTCTGCTTTATGCCACATCTTCTAATTCCTTTCCATGTTTAAGTAAGTTTCACAAAAGAATTAGTTTTCTCAGCACTTCAGAAAGCTCCCTTATGCTGGCATCTTAAGACAAGATGATCTTAACAGTCAGGAAGGGATGTTTAATTGGCCTGAAGTAGTGATGGATTCGCTGGGAAGTTGACAAGCATTCATTTGGTCTTTTTAAGATACATATGATCAGAAGTGGGGGAAACCTCTAAAGCGATCACCTCCCATCGTGGCAATGCCTTGAATTTCTGTGAAGCTCTAGCTTTCATTTTTATTTCATCGCTTCTTTGAAGGACACATACTCCTCTCCAGTGCAGATCTCATAATTTCTGCAAAATAGCAAGCCAACTACATATGTAATATGTATTTGTAGTGTGTTTTCTGTGGTGAGAAAGTTAATTTCAGTGTGTTTTTAAAATCTATGTTCCTTTGTTGTTCATCCTACAGAAATAGGGATTATCCTTACTTTAGGGGAAATAATCCTAATAAACTTCTGAGGGAAGGGAGGGAATAAAATGATGGGGGCTTCTCGGAGCATCATGAGACATTTGGGCACTCACTGCAATCGCATGTAAACAGTCACATGATGGGAAATGGGAGCATGCTGCCAAACCCCGCCCCCTCTGGCTTGTCACTTTTATTCCTGTGTACAGCCACTCACAAGTTGGAAGGCTAAGGTCTCCTGTGAGGGGCAGGGGTCTCCTCTATGGTGTGGAAGCACCCCATGCAATTCAGGTCCCTGTACAATCCATGTGGTGAATTGATGCAGCAAAGGAACAAATAGTTCCATTCTATTCTAGTCTGGTCAGACAACATCTGGATTCCTGTGTCCAGCTGTGGCACCCCATGTTAAGAAGAATGTTGACAAACTGGATTGTGTATACAAAGGAAGGTGACCAGGATGGGGGGAAGTGTCTGGAAACCAAGCCCTATGAGGAATGGTTGAAATAGTTGGGCATGCTTGGCTTGGAGAAGGGAAGAACAAAAGGAGATATAACAGCTGCCTTTGAATATCCGAAAGGGCTGTCATCTAGAAGGTGGAGGGAAATTGTTTTCTGTTGCTCTACCGCCACAGGAGTGTGCTGGCAGTAAATCACACCATTCACAGTGGGAGTTAACTCTTTATTAGCAAAACCATGATCTCTACAGACTTGGTTGAGTGTCAGACCTAATGAGCAGAGCATGTAGCCCCATGATCAGTTGCTGAGTCCCTGCCTCCTCGCAGTCCCCTCCTCTCCATGGCTTTCTCCAAGCATTCGGAGAATGCGCCTGCATGCAGCTAACCTTTCCTCTGCCCTTTTCATACCTCTTCTGGATCTGGTAGACAATAGGGGAGGGGAGTTTGTCGCGGTGGGAGGGGGAGACACTTGTGACTCACCTCTGCCTCTTGGCCTCCCTCCTTCCACTCTCCTGCTTCAGCTTCTGCCGCTGATTCTGGGCTTCTCTCTGCTACAGACTCTCCCAGCTCACTAAGGGGTGTGGAACCTCTGACCCAGGGGGCCAGATGTGACCTTTTTCTCAGTTTGGCCCTAAGACCACAGCCCTTCCCAGGCCACATTTCTCCTTCCCAGGCCACACTCATCACACAGCCAGCTTCCTGCCCGCATCATGCTTTCGCCTGGCCTGAATGTGTCCTGCTGTCCTGGGCACCTTCAGGAGGAAGGGTGGAATTTAGATTGAAGTGAGTTGTGATCAGGCTGCTTGCTTGCCTGGAACACCTGGCTTTTGCACGGCAAAGTTCATATCCATTGCTCCACCCACTTTTGTGTCTGGCTCCACCCACCACTGGAATGCCATGAAAAGTTCTCCATGAGGAAATGCAGCCCCCAGGGTGAAAATGGTTCCCCCCCTTCCTCTGAAATGGACTTCAAGCAGTGCCACCTTACAACCCTTTACAGAAGTTAGCCTCTCTGAGTGAAGTGGAGCTCACTCTCATGTAATTGCTGCCTGAATCTGCCTATTTCCACTTCCAAAATTTCTACCCTTTTCTTCTGAGGTGGGTGTGAAATCTCTGCATGTGTTTGTTCACCCTGCACATTCCTCAAGAGTGTGATGCGTCTGAAGTGTGCA
Organism: Podarcis melisellensis; assembly: GCF_964234715.1. Classification (NCBI taxonomy): domain Eukaryota; kingdom Metazoa; phylum Chordata; class Lepidosauria; order Squamata; family Lacertidae; genus Podarcis; species Podarcis melisellensis. Next base: position 29,276,548 of record NC_138531.1, read on the forward strand.
AAGCTATTGGTTTGGGGCTGGCGTGTTTTTCTTTTTAATCTTTTATACGTAACTGGTTTTTATTAAGCATGGCTTTTGCGTGTGGCCGTGCCGTATTATTATTTTTTTATCTGGTAGGCTGCTTGACAGGGCTTTTGCCCTTAAAAGGCAGCCTCAAAGTATTTTCCATAAATTAATAAAAGAAGGAAATGGGGCGTGAGAGACCTACTCCTGCTAATGTTGTGGCTTTCTGTTGGATCAGAGCAAATATCTAGCATTCTGTTCTGTAAAGAGCTATTTTAAATAAATAAGCACGTATGCATAAAATAAAGTGCCTCCATTTCTATGGAATGTGAAGAAGATAAAGATGAAGCAGCAACAACATCAACTCTGAGTACCGGGAGGAAAAGACCTATTTAGTATGTGTGAGTGTACAAAGGTATCTTTAAAAGTCTTACTGTCTTCACTCCTCCTCTGGAGAGATCTAAGTTTCTCCTGCCTCCACTGTGCTGTTTATTGAACATTCATCATTCTGATTTGTTTGCAGGGATATTAGATGAAGTTGGCTATTTAATAAGCTCTCATTCTGGTTTTTTTTGTGGAGAGGTTAACTGACATTCAGTCAAAGAAAGTATTAAGCCTACACTTTCCACAGCATTTCCCCACTACTTTCCTTCTTGCAGAAAGCCCATTTGTTGCTCTTCCAGTTTCAGCAAAAGGAACCCAAAGCCTTTGGAGCGCAGCGCAAGTTCCCGCTGCGCTCCAAAGGCTTCAGGCAGCTATCCCTGAAGCCTGGAGAGTGAGAGGGGCCGGTGCGCACCAACCCCTCTCTCTCTCCAGGCTTCAGCGAAAGCAACGCGAAGCCTCCGGAGCATGGAGGGAGTGCTCCCTCTGCGCTTCGGAGGCTTCGCATTGCTATCGCTGAAGCCAAGGAGCCTGCATTCGCCCCATAGGACGCACACACATTTCTCCTTAATTTTTGGAGAGGAAAAAGTGCGTCCTATAGAGCGAAAAATACAGTAAATCTCCAAATTAGCTTCTGTTGCCCAGCACAAATTTGCCAATACATGACTGAATCCCACCCAAATGTAACGGTGGTCTGGAAATGGTCCAAATTCCTGCTGCAAAATTCCGTTACAAATTATTGTGTTTCTTGGAAGAAAGGCAGCATAGATACACACAAGGCATACCTATCCATGATGAACCGCATTGTTGAAACCCTTGAAAGCATTGCTAAACTAAACTGAAACATTGCAGAGTTCAGTAAATTTGAGGAAGGACGGCAAATCTCTCATACATAACTGCCTGCCCCCTGTTCCCTTTTGATGGGTATAGCAACAACACGTGAAGGAGAAGAGGCAAGATGCTTCTGGAAAGAAACCTAACACATTTGAAAAGCACAAACCACTTTCCTTTTGAATAACTTGTTCCAGTTGGAGGCCACGAACATATGGACCCCCGCAAAGAAAGGATACAATCAAAAGGCTTCAAGAGAAGGGGGTGGGGTGCAGAATACAACCCATTGCTTTTATCAATACCAAAAGGGGGTGGGGAAGGAGAGGTCTGAGATCCCTTAACCCTGATAAATAAGCAACAAAACTAAACTAAATTATCTGCAAAGACTAATTGGGGTGGTGTAAGCGGTGCTAACAGCCAGAAGTCGTATGTCCAGGGAACTGACTCGTCACCCTTATTCGAACGGAGATCAGAAGCACAGTGCAGGGATAACACATCCGGCTTCTGCCAGAGGAGAAAGCTGGCTTCTGCTTTGTTAGGCTCCTTTGTTCATTAGCCAAAGCATTGTTCTGGAAACGGCAGCAAATGTAGCTGTCCTGCTTCCCTACCTCTCTCCCTTCCACCCCCGCTGAGAAGAGGAGAGTTGCTGACAAGTCCACTTGACAGTAAGGGCAAGGCGGAAGAGGAAAGGCAAAAGCAAAAAGGAGGGGGGGGGAGGCAAAACATACGTCGGAGGCCAACGCCGGTGCACCAGTTGTGTGGAAAAAGCACATTCGTTGTGAAGCGAACGTTGTGCCTGCCCGCGCAATAACGCCGCACCTCACCGTATGTAGCATTCCTCCCCCTCCTCCTTCCACATTACACAAAAATCAAGTGAGAACTCAATTGAGGTCGCCGCTTTCGCTTTATGATTTACATAAATCATGTCAACAGAGCTCAGAGGAACTGCGGGCAAATCAAGCGCACAAGGTAATCCATTCAACTCCCCCAGTTACAAATCTTAAAACAGGTAGAAAGTGTTCGTGGGCCCACCAAATCTTCCGTAATGCAGGGAGGATAATCCTGCTGCAGCAGCTATGTGTATAACCACTATCTTGCTTCTTAGCTGAAAGCTGTCTTTACTACTTTGGATGACACCATACCAAAAGAAAAAAAAGGGGAGGAAAGAGGGAGTCGGCGGGAAATCTTTGGATAATTTGTGTGTGTGTGTGTGTGTGTCAGCTTTGCCTTCATGAAACATATCCCTTGAAAGAATTACTCAAACAAAAGTTGTACCTGGATGGAGATGGAAGTCAGAGGAAAATATCTAGACATTAAGGGAAACATCTGGACCCCAGACTTATTTTTCAAGGAGGGAGAAAAAGAGGACTGATGGAATAGAGAAAGAAGGGGAGTTAAGAATAGCTTAGGCATAAATGTGTGGGGTTTTTTTTTATGGACAATGCAAATGTTAACTACTGCGGTATAGTAGGAAAGGCTGCTTCTGTCATCGCCACCACCTTGCTAGTTAATAAGCCCCATTGGACACCTCAGGGATTTACTTATGAGTAAACGTACATAGGATTGCAGTACATGAGACGTAAAGTGCAATTCTTTAAGTGCCGGTTCAGATGTAGGAACCATTGAATTCAGTGGGACTTACTCCCAGGCAAGCGAGTCTAGAACTGTGGCCTTCGCTGTGAATTGCAAAAAGCTGGTTGGAATCTCACCTCAGCCATGAACACACTAGATAGGCTACTTTCCTTCAACTACAGTCCTAAATCTGTCATAAGAGGAATGATAATACCCCATGTATTCTTACAGGGTTGTTATAAGAACATGTCGTTGTTGTTGTTACTTACTTAGTTAGTTAGTTAGTTAGCTTTGTATAAATTTGTTTTGATGTTGGTTCTTGGCAGCCTCTGGGAGCAGACTGTCAGAATGGCCATGGTGGTGCAAGAAAAACTTGTTTACATACAATAATGTTGCCCACTCATCACTTTCCTGTTTGACACTAAAGCCTTGCCTGAAATTGTTAGAGTTTCATGAAAACGAAGCAAAAGCTATTTCTGTACTAGTATTCACAATAAACTTTTTGTTTCGAATTGCCAAGGCATTGGTCAAGACAAGGGATGGAGGGGAAATTCAATTTTCTTTGTGATTTAATGAAAAACTACCTAATTCATACTTCTTGAATCAACACGCAAACCAAGACACAACTACCCTACGAAATTCTCACTTCCCTGAATTTTGTGATGCAGTTCTCCAGCCAAGTAATATGTACGAAAATGCATATATTGGGGGGGAAAACATGCATGAAAACACATATTATTGAAAATATCAGACAAAATGCATTAAAGCAGGGAAATTGCTTGCAAAATTGGTGTATATTAGTCAAAACTGCATAAAAATATACATTTATTGGGAGAAATTGACACTAATATGCTCACAAGTTTTCATGAGATTTCTTTTTAAGATTGCAAATGGCTGTGGAAATGTGGAGAGCTGAACTTATGGATGGAAAGGGGGGGATGAAAGCTACAGAGAAGTGAACTGGACAGGTCTGTCCATTCCTCGTGGTGCCACACTCAAGTGTGGAAGCTCGTTTACAAGAATCAGGTAGCAAGTATTGTGCCTGAGACCTTGGAGAGGCTGTCGCCCATAAAAGATACAATACTGAGCTAGAGGGACAATCTGGGATTAGGCAACTCACCATCTTTCTTATTACTTTCTCATCCCTTATATACCCAATCAATCCCTGTGGCCTGCAAGTGAAGCTTAGAATAGTTTGGCCTTTTGTTTTGTTTCGAAGCTCGGTTGCATAAATTAAAGAACAATAATTAGAAAGAACCATGCCGATTTTTTGTTGTTGTAAGGGCAGAGTTTGAACAGGGAATATTAAGTGTTCTGTGGAACCACAGTTATAATTCCATTTCTAGCTCATTCAAGTGCAGGGGTCTCAGAAACACTCAGGCCCCCAAGTGTGGAAAGGATTCTATATGGTGACTTAACTTTGGGAGGGAAAGGTAAGGGTGACTTTGTATGGTGTTGAGTCGCCAGAGCAAAGAAGCACAGCAATACCATTGGGCCGCTATTCTCTCTTTTTTATATACATATAAAAAATATTTATTGATACTCATCCAAAAATATACAAAAGTTCATACCCATTGCAAAGTATCTTTTTATAATACACTGAAATAAAACAGCTGCTTAATTTTAAAACGAACAACGGCAGAAAGAAGAAAAGGAAAAGAGAGACCGAAAGAAAGAGAAAGCAAAAGAAGAGAAGGAGAGAAAAGAGATAAAGGAAGATAAAAGGATTTCTGGTTCTCTGCCTCACAGCTAAATATAGTATTCGCTCCTTAAAATCCAACCTCTGTAAACCAGTATTTTTTCAACCTTCAAATCCCAATATTACAAGTTCATTTTCTCTTTCACGCAAAAAGTCTGTCGGAAGTTTCCAGTCCTGAATAAATGTCGATAATGATTTTTCTCTAATTAAGCATGTTAACTTTGTCATCTCAGCCAAGTCCAATATGTTTATCAGCCATTCATCTATAGTGGGCAGGGATGCATCTTTCCATCTTTGTGCCATTGGGCTGCTATTCTCAAAAGCCTTTAAGGAAACAGACTCCTCATGGGTTGGAGTTGTGGTTCAGTGGGTTGAGCACATCCTTTGTATGTTCCAGGGGGTTCCAGGTTCAATCCCCAGTGTCTCCAGGCAGGGCTAGGACAGACTCTGGCCTGAACCCTGGAGAACCACTACCAGTCCGTGTAGATGATACTGAGCAGGATGGAGCAATGACAGCTTCTTATGTTTTTAAAAAAGGTTCTCTAGAATATTTCCTTGCCCGTGTTGTGCACATTCCCATATGAGCTTTCCTTTGCCTTGACTTCCATACTGGCCCAGTGGCTTTGGTGAGGAACGTCCAGAAGACATGGGCTCAGTTTACAGTCATCTTTTGGATGACCTTAACTCATCCAAAACTTTCTGTGACAACCATGCTGCACGGAGCCTGCATTTATGAAATATATCCGTTCAGCCTCTGCACTTTAGCCACTGTTGCTTTTCCAGTTGTGTGAGAAAGGTTGAATTCCTGCATTAGTCCAGCTTGTCTTCCATTATAGCCTCCCCCACCCTTTTTGTGTGTGTATGTGTGTTTGTGTGTGTGTGCAGGTGTAGGAAATATAGCCCAAGGCAAGAGGGGGGAGTCTCCATGCCTTTCCCCAAAGAACTTGTGGAGCTTCTGCAGTCCAGATGGTTCCAATTTGAGGCCTACACTCAGTGATGTAGCTGTATTGAGTTTCTTCCCTGAAACCAACAAAACCTGCGTTAGCATTTTGCTTGGATTAAAATATTTGTCCCTTTTTTTCGCAGGGCAAAGAGGGACTCCTGAAGCCACTGAAGGAAGGAAATCATTACAGAGATCTACAGAAGTAGGTCATGTGCTACAGCTGCTCATAGTTTGAGAGGAAGAAACATGGGACCTCAAACATGGAACATGACTCCTTCAGAATGCTTGAGAGCGGCCCAAGAAAAACATCCTCAGAGGCTTATTTAATAAACATTATCTATAATAGCCTCAATGTGTGCTCAGGTTTCCTCGGGAGTTTGCACCTACATCCCAGAGCTAACAAAATTCTAGAAGGAAACAAAAAAATAATAATAATTTACTGAGAAAGGTTCCGTCGTTTGTGTGAAAGCTAATGTGATCCTTTAAGAGCTGTCATTTTGCAAACAATGGAAGTATGTGTCTCTCCTTTGCTTGCAAAGTCTTTAAAGCGGGATTTGTAAACAGCTAGCAATAATCTGCCAGACCTGCATAAAAGGCAATTATACGTGCAGTGGAGAAAATATGTTATCCCTTCTCTTTTTGGGACTGGTAAATCAATTGACAAGGATCACGTGCGAGCATCCATTAGAACACACCACACAAATGGCAAAAAAAGTATATATGGACTTCATTAACAAACATGCAGCATTTGTTATCTTAAAAACACTTCTGTTTTCACAGCTTGCAAAATGCCTGAAGTGAATTGTTAAATTAGCTGAACATTTTAATAAGATCCAACTTGCCACTTTTGGGTTGTGGTGGGGGTCCTCCCCTTCTTCTGATAATGAATTAATGTTTCGTGAGATTTGTGCAATTTGAAACGATTGTTATTGTTTTTAAAGTGTGAAAATGAAATTGGATGTGTCCAAACTGTGTTAATTTCAGAGTCCTCTGCTCACCTTCCCTCCCTCCCCCATGAGACGTAAGCTACTGTAGTACTATCAACAGAACTCAGAGGGTTCACTCAGTCCAATCTTCACACACCCTTCTCCGTGTGCTCAGAAAAGAAAGTTTAAAAATGTGTTATCAACTACCTTGTAAAATTGCATTTACCCGAAATAATAAGATTCTTGACGTCAGTTCCACCCCTGCTTTGTGTATGGGATTGAGATATACCACAGACATCCTGATTTGCAGTTCTGTTAGTGCTCATTCATGCTCATGAATCTCTGCACAGTAGGTCTCCATTGGTGGAGCAAGTAGATCTGTGTGTAAGGAATGCACATACAAATCAGTTCCTTTCACTGAAAGGAATCAAGAAGCTATTCTGACCTGTAGTGGTTCTCTCCTTGCACTGGATATCATGCTTCTTGAACATTGGATCATGACAAAAAATAATAATAATGACAGGAGCAATGTCTGCTCTGACTGTTTGATGCTCTCATTATCAAAGAGAGTCTGTGGTCACATCCACACCATACATTTAAAACGCTCTTACACCACTTTCATGGCTTCACTCAATGAATCCTGGGAATTGTAGTTTGTGCTGAGAGTTGTTAGAGCTTTGTTGTTGTTTAGTCGTTTAGTTGTGTCCGACTCTTCATGACCCCATAGACCAGAGCATGCCAGGCACTCCTGTCTTCCACTGCCTCCCGCAGTTTGGTCAAACTCATTCTGGTAGCCTTGAGAACACTGTCCAACCATCTCGTCCTCTGTCGTCCCCTTCTCCTTGTGCCCTCAATCTTTCCCAACATCAGGGTCTTTTCCACGGAGTCTTCTCTTCTCATGAGGTGGCCAAAGTATTGGAGCCTCAGCTTCACGGTCTGTTCTTCCAGTGAGCACTCAGGGCTAATTTCTTTCAGAATGGATAGGTTTGATCTTCTTGCAGTCCATGGGACTCTCAAGAGTGTAATGCTTCCCAAATGTTGCCCCATTTTTGCCATGTGGAGGGACACAGCGCAACAAAAGCAGAACAAAATAACCCCAAAGAAACCCTGGAACTTTTGTGATATGAAAAGTTTCAGGTTTTTTAGCAGGAAACTGTGGGACGTGCAGCTACCACATATGAAGACGTATGGCCGCTCCAAAACCTTTGCAGACACAAAGGGTTCTGAGAGTGGGATTGTGTTTGACCAGCCCGATAACAACATGAGCACAAATCGTGAAGAGTGCTCAATATAGAGCCCATCTGGAGGAGCCCTCAGCTTCGCACAGCGCTCCTTTCTGAAAATACACATTGATTCTGCACAGAAGATTCTGCACTTCTTGAAATGGTTAAAATGATGTCAGAAATTGAAAATTACACTGAGCTTGCCCTGCTCAAACTGCTATGTAAACCATAATAAAAGACGGTTGGCACTTCAGAGCGGGGGTGGGGTGGGGTGAATAATTTAATTTGTTGTGTAGAGATCTCCTTTTATTTTGTAGCATATGGTTCTCATTTTGAACGACGGAAAAGAAAAGAGCTCTAGGTGCAGATAGCTACTGCAAATTGAGAGAGCCCAACGAGGTCAATAATGTTTATGTTTTTACACCATCGGAAGGTCGGATCCATACTGTGCAGTCAACACAATTCCCTGCTCCGCACTCGTGTCTCATTTACAGTGGCTGAGACCCATGTCACCCCGCCTCCCCGGTACTCATTTTATTGATTTTAATAGGAACCGGCTTGGGCTCTATTGTAGTGTGAGAAACATGTCAGATTATTCATATTTGTCTGACAAAATGCTAGCGAGCGGTAAAAGATGCCATGCCGAGCTGTAAACATGAGTGACATTCCTATTGAGATACGATTCAAGACTTGTGATGTACTGCAAGTCGGCTTAGAGTGTGGAGGTCATAGAGGAGGGCATACAATCACTTGATAGAGGGATTCTGGAACTATAGAGAGAGCGCTTGAAGAGTGAAATGGTGCTTGCCCAGTGGAGTTATGCCACATCGGCTATGCATTTCCTGGGGCATCGCTAGGCAAGCCAGTTTCTATCGGAATCAGCTGCTATGTCTCTCTTTGGTTATGGACTACAATTGCACTACAGAGTCACCCCACGTCCCAATTTTCCATTTGGGGCAAGTGTCTGCCACACTGTATTCTTCAGCACATCGTTTGTAACATTGTGTGACATTGTTAAATTATTGTTTGTAACATTATGTAGCCAGTGAAATAGGCATTTGGCTGTGAAGTTACTGGAATCCACACATAACGAAAAGTCTGTGCTTTTCGTAGATATATGTAGAAGACAGAATGAAAAGTTGATGAAAGAAGCTGTGTTGAAGGCACAGGAGCCCTGACTTATTGCATAATGTAAGAAACAAGGATCTTCTTCTTGCTAGCTTCCTCCAAAAGGCTCAGGAGCTGACCATTTACTACCCTGTAACTTAGACGCAATCATGAGAAAGGCTTGCCATTTGTGGCATCCACTCACACACTTCCCTATGGATTTCAGACTGAAGGTGACTGTGTATGATATAATCCTTGCCACTCTTGCCGATGCTACAGAGGACTGGCTCCCCATGGGGTTTCAACACCAACTGCAGGAGAGAGGTCACTACTTGTTAAATAATCCTTTGTGCAGTCAGCTAGTGGCCAGTCTGTAAACCTCCTTGCATATCAAAGCTCTAGCACTTCAAATAGCACTTTTCCAGATAGGCTACTTTTCCCAAGCAGGGAGGTTTCTCTTTGGAAAGAATTCAGGCATGCTTCTTCTTCTTCTTTGGTGATCACTCGTAGCTGAGATTGTCTTCCATGAACACAATCTTAACTGTGAGTCTGTAAGTGACTGTGGAGGCCAATTCTGGATCCACACATCCTTCCACAGTGGAGACATAGGTTGTTGATCATGGTGAGGGTTTGCCAAGCGTGCCTTCCTCTTAGCACATTTCTCCCTTTCATCCTGAGTTTGAGCTTCTTCAAAGTCCATGACACCTTTGGTAAAGGTTGTTCTCCAATTGGAGCGCTTGCAGGCCAGTGTTTCCCATTTTTGTGTGCTTATACTGGATTTTTTTATATTTGCCTTGAGAGCATCTTTAAACCTCTTTTGTTTTCCACCAGCATTACACTTTCTATTTTTAAGTTCAGAATAGGGAGTTACTTTGGAAGATGATGATCAGGCATCTGCACAACATGACCAGTCCAACAAAGTTGATGTTGAAGAACCATTCCTTCAACACTGGTGATCTTTGCTTCTTCCAGTGCACTGGCAATTCACTGGCATGCAATCTTCTGAATGTAGGCTGAAATGGTACAGTCAACGAAAGGCTGCACTCTTTGATATTTCTGAGTGTGTAATTTGGATTTCGGTCTATTTGAGAAGTGCTTTCAAGTCTATAGCTAGAGAAAGTGGCAAAAATATGATGGATTCCATTACGTATTGCACCCTCCCTTCAGGAAGCTTAGGCTGATGTCTAGAGTCCACGACACCGTCCTGAAACAAACACGCAGCAATGTGTCATCAGAGCAGATCTGATGCTCTAAAAACATTAAGATGGGCACCGAGTGGGTATCTTTGGGGAGAACATTCCACAACCAAGGGGCTGCTATTGAAAAAACCCATTCTCTTGCTACTACCCTAGGACTCAGAAATAATTGCTAATTGACAATCTAGCACTTAGGACCTGATCTGACAGGCAGAACCGCTCACTTGCCTCCTTTTTTCTGCTGAATTGGACCAGTTTTAAGAATTCTTCCAACCAATCCCTGTATTACGTTGAAATGTTGTTATATTTTCTTCTGCATGTTGTCGTGAACCACTTTGAGCATAGTTTTTACAATGGAAAAGCTGCATGTAAATAAACTATTGATGACGACTGATGATGATGTATCAAGCCCATGAATTCTGACTCACATCAAAAGGGTTATCAGGCTATCTATGGAATCAATTGACAGACACCTCATGCACAAACAATTTAGTTCAGCTAAAGTTGGCTTCCATGCCCTGAATGCGGTTCACCCCTACAAACATAGCTTTGAAGTTTTACATTCTGCCTCGAAAGGCAGATTTGGGGTGCCTTTCAGGGTAGCAGAGCATGAGACAGGCAGATCTGATTTGTGGGGCGCAACCCATGAGGAAATTCTTTTCCACAAACCCCATGGAAAGGAACAGGAGCTTTTTTTTTACTTCGAATGTGGCTTGTACAGAGTTAGGCCTCGTGCTAGTTTAGTGGTTGGTATCCCGTATGGATTTTCTGTCTGAGGCACCACAATTCACATCTTTGAAGGAAGACATAAATGTCACTCTGATCCAGCCTTCAGTATTTACAACGTTTGGGGCTTTTGGTTTAGAAAAAAAATATGAGTAAGATAGGGTTATGATAGGTGTATATAAGGTTATGGGAAAAGTGGATAAAGATTTTTCTCTCTCCCTCTTTCATGATACTAGAACTTGGAGCCAGGGGTGCCAACATGAATAAAATAGGGGGTGCTCAGGTAAGCCCACTTCTCACAATTGATCACATGCCAGGGTGCACTCACACCATTTGAATGGCAATGTCCAATTTGGGGGCAAATTTTATTGAGGGTGGCCAAAGGGACCTCAGCTCCTAGGAGTTGGCTCCTATGGCCCCTCCCCCAATGAAGCTGAATATTGGTCGACGCAGGACAGAAAATAAAGTACAGTGGTACATCGGGTTAAGTACTTAATTCGTTCCGGAGGTCCATTCTTAACCTGAAACTGTTCTTAACCTGAAGCACCACTTTAGCTAATGGGGTCTCCTGCTGCCGCCGCGCCACCGGAGCACGATTTCTGTTCTCATCCTGAAGCAAAGTTCTTAACCTGAGGTACTATTTCTGGGTTAGCGGAGTCTGTAATCTGAAGTGTATGTAACCTGAAGCGTATGTAACCCGAGGTACCACTGTACTTCTTCACAGAGCGCATAGTTAAACTACGGCAATTACCCACAAGAGGTAGTTATGGCCACCAACATGGATGGATTAGATCTCCAAAGGACTTCATTGTCTTACACACACACACACACACACACACACACACACACACAGCAATATTAAAAAATGAATAAATTGACCCTAAAAATCAAGAACAGGGAAACTGAACATAATGTCTTCATTTAAAACAAAGGTATCTGGTTTATATAAGCATTAAAAATGGTTGAAAACAGATAGATTTTAAAAAGGAGCTTGGGATGTGTCTGGCTTGTTGTTTGGATTACACACAGGACTTTGATGAACATACCCCTGATGACTAAAATAATGAAAGTGATAGATTAGCGTCTTGATGCATAATCACTGTCTAGAATGTAGAACTTGTGAACAGCGGGGTTTTGAGAACAATTACTTGTAATTAAAGCTGTGCTGGTTACCAAAAAAAAGTCTTTTGTGTATTGCACCAATTAATTACTTTTTTTTTTCAGGGAGAGTTTAGCTCTAAACCATCTATTTATATGTGACCATGTTTGGAATTCTGAAGCGATATGCAATATGTATTGTTTAGTAATATTATTTTGTTTTGGGGAAGAAGGCAGACGTAGCTCCTTCTCCTTAAGATATCATCTTGTGAATGAATTAAAAGCAAACCACTTCTACAAATCCAGGCATATGAGCAGACATTATTGTCATTGTGATGATAAAAGACAACTTTAGGCAGGCAAACACTTTCTTATAAAGTCGGCGCATCTTTTTAACCAGACTATCTCGCTGTCCATCTCTTTTTGATTTTTCACACTCTTAGAAGACAGACTCATGAAAGTATAAAATGTTTTGAGCTCAGAAAAGAGAGAGCTGCAAAAAGGGAAATTCTCTCCCCCTCCCACATGTCAGCGAAATTGCTTTGAGAAAGGTAAAATTAATAACATTTTTCAATGCTAAAATGGGATCTTTTTTCTCCCAGCTTCTATTGTGGCTAAACTCCTGTGGACTTCAGCAGATGGTGTATCATGTGAGAAGTGACATCTCTTTACTGCATTTTGCTCATCTCTGATGGGAAAATATTGCTTTCCGTACCTTTCCTTGATAGCAGACAATGATTAAAGTTTGATATGGGTGAAAATTTGAAATTTTCTGAACACTCTCAGGGACAATTTTGGATTTGCTATAAAGAGGAAACAGAGTCAAACATATAGGTATATGTATCTGTTTGGTTTTAAACCTAATTTTCAAGGTTCAGTAAAAACAAACAGAAAATAACTTCACTCATCACAGTCAGATATGACCCTCACAGATCTGGGGTTTTCTCCTTGAGGTCGTTGTGATATGTTGGGATGCATTGTTTGAAGAATACGGGGGGGGGGGGGATAAGTTTGTGCTTTTCACTGAGAATTGTAAGGTTAGACTCAGATTGAGGCAGTTTCCTACATTTGGACGGGATCTAAATATAAGCTGATTCTAGGTCATCAACCTCATCAACCTCTTCACTTAAAGGTAAAGGTAAAGTGACCCCTGACCATTAGGTCCAGTCATGACCCACTGGGGTTGCAGCACTCATCTCGCTTTATTGGCCGAGGGAGCCGGCGTACAGCTTCCGGGTCATGTGGCCAGCATGACTAAGCTGCTTCTGGTGAACCAGAGCAGCGCACGGAAACGCCGTTTACCTTCTTGCCAGAGCTGTACCTATTTATCTACTTGCACTTTGACGTGCTTTCGAACTGCTAGGTTGGCAGGAGCAGGGACCGAGCAACGGGAGCTCACCCCATTGTGGGGATTCGAACCACCGACCTTCTGATCGGCAAGCCCTAGGTTCTGTGGTTTAGCCCACAGCGCCACCCACGTCCCTTACTTTTAAAAAAAGAAAAGAACTGGCATTTTAACTGAATTTCAATTTTATAGTTTGATAACCGATTTTGTCTTTAGTGTATTGTTGGGGAGCTTGTACACCACTCAGAGAGGATCGCAATTAAGCGGCAGATGAATTGTCTAAATAAATAAATAAGCGTGTGCTGACCTGATGTGGTTTTTATCTTGATGGAGCTTCCCCACATCCAACCTGTCAACGTTGTGACTCTTAGCAAGGGGAGTGCCTCTGAAAGTCAGAATGCAATGATGCCACATCAAATGTTGAGTACATTACAAGCAGGGTAGTGATAGTGGACAACTTTCTATGGCAACGCCCGTAGAATGTGTCAGCCAGCTCTCTGCGGCTGCCATGTTTCTCACGATCTCAATTTTTCCAGCTTACAATAAGGAGAGCTGGAAGTTGGCATGTTCCTCTCCCCTGCCCCCATCCCTCGCACACTGCACAAGGAAGGTTTATGCTGCATTGTGTGTACTCAGACCCATAAAACTCCCACAGCCATCGATCATGCCAGGGAAGAAGCTCAGCACACAGTCCTTCTTATTGCCAGACTGAATAGCTCAGTTGGTTAGAGCATGGTGCTGACACTGCCAAGGCTGCAAGTTCGATCCCTGTATGGGACAGCTGCATATTCCTGCATTGCAGGGGGTCGGACTAGAACTAGATGTTCCTCAGGGTCCCTTCCAACTCTACAATTCTATGATTCTATGACAGCAGAGCTGGCTCAAAGTCTGAGGAGGTTATAGGCAGAGTGGTGGGTCCTCGCTTCTGATGGTGGGCTCTGGTGGGCTTACCTGGCAACATGGTGGCACCCTCTTGCTTTCCCATAATGCCCCTGAGTGGAAGTGGCTCAAGGAAACTGTGGACAATCTCAAGCTGCCTATAATCCAACCCCCGAGTGCTGCTTGGTGTGTCAGGCAGTGGGCAGAATTCAGGCATCAGGACAGACATCAGTAGTGAATCCTGCCAGGGCCCTGGGAACAGTGGCAGATTTGGGGCTCTCAAATTTCAGCAGCACCTTGTCTATGCTAAAATTTGGGGCCCCTGCAGCTCCCGGTGCAGCCAGACTAATCACATTACCCTTAAACCTCCTCTGCTGGGACCTTGGTAGTTGCCAGGGGTGGATAATTCTGCCGGTTTAAGTTTCTTGCAATTTTTAACATTTCTGATCTTAAATTTCACTCTTTCCGAATTTTTTTAAAATTAAAAAATGTTCTTACGAAAATTCGTCAGCAATTTAGTAAGCCGTTTTGTCTAATGTAATGTGTTTTGTGTGGTATTTTCACAAATATGTGCATTTTTTTAAATGCACGCTTTCCCTTCATATACAAAATAGATTGTTGGGTTGGAGCTCTGCATCACAAAACACAGGGAAGTGTGAACATACCAGAGTAGCTGTGTTTTGGTTTGTTTTGATTATTGTTTCGGGAAATGTGAAATAGGCAGGTTCCTATGAAAATTGTGAATTGAATCAAATTTATCCCCCCCCCCATGATTAACTAACCCAATGTCAGGGTCTAACACTAGCTCTAGTAGACATTATAATTTTCTATCTGCAGGGACACTTTTCACTGAGGAGCATTTAACGAATACTCCAACTGCAGCCTGGATTGGTACATTCCCAATGAAGCACCAGAAGTCCTTTTATATTGCACCTCCATGATGAATTGTGCACATGATGGTATCAGAGCAGTTATACACTGGTCCACTTCCACTACTGTTTGTGCCTGCAGAGGTTTCGGGAAGGGCATGATGCTTCGTTTTCAGTCAGTGCACGCCTTTAGCTGAAATACTGTAACTTTTCATTCCACAAAATTTACGGGGCAAGGTGGTTTTGTTCATTTGTCCTGCTTTCATTGTGCTATGATTGCCAGATGGCAATAATGCAGAGGCAGGTGGCGCTATGATCTAAACCACTGAGCCTCTTGGGCTTGCTGGTTAGAAGGTTGGCGGTTCAAATCCCTGAGATGGGGTAAGCACCTGTTGCTCTGTTCCAGCTCCTGCCAACCTAGCAGTTCGAAAGGACACCAGTGCAAGTAGATAAATAGGTATCACTGCAGCAAGAAGGTAAATGGTGTTTCCGTGTGCTCTGGCACTCGTCACAGTGTCCAGTTGAGCCAGAAGCAGTTTAGTCATGCTGGCCACATGACCGGAAAAGCTGTCTGTGGACAAATGCCAGCTCCCTTAGCCTGAAAAGTGAGATGAGCGCTGCAACCCCATAGTTGCCTTTGACTGGACTTAACCTCCCGGGGTCCTTAATGTGGTAATACTGGGGGAACATTGCAGTACCAATAAAGTAGAATAGATTGTGGATAGCCCAGTATAAATCCCACCACTGACACACTATTATTATATCAAGGACACATTGCGGAATACACCTGGAGGGTTGGCTCTGAAAGATCAGAGAGCTAACCCCCTTCCTCTGTGAAGAGAATTTAATATTCCCTATGCGGTTTCAAAAACATTGCGTTTATTCTCCATTATATTCTCAGCTCAGCCTTAACTGTTCAGGTGCAGCTTGCACCTTAATAATAAATACAGTCATGTAAGAACAGCTCCGAGTGGTTGCAGATGCCGTACAAGATCACAGCAGCCCTAGGAAACAGGAGGCGGAAAAAGGAGTCTCTTGCATATTAGGGGATGAAAAGGAAATATCCCGGCTGCTTCATTTCCCCACTTCTGAACACTTCTTTTCCTGTAGTTTGTCTCTAGTCTATGATGTGTTGGCAGCTCATACACAAACCGGGCTTGGTAAGGCATGAAGTTATCCACATTCCAGATTCCTTCTGTGTGTCTTAGAACGTGTCTTTTTGATCTGACTTCTGTAGGGCAGATCTTACAACACACATTTATAATCTGACACAACCAATAATAATAATTATTTTTTAAGCATTTCATTTGACCTTTGCCCCATACAGATCTTCAAAAAAATGGTCAAGAATTTAAGCTAGATGCCAATGCCAAACTTTATCCCACCAACTAGGGAGGGGATGGAGCCTGCAGCCCTCCAGATGTTGGTGGATTACAATTCCCAGCACCCCCGACAATTGTCTATGCTGGCAGGGGTTGATGGGATTTGGAGTCCAGCAACATTTGGAGGACTACAGCTTAGCCAATTCCTACCAGAAAAGTTCACTGGTTTGCCCAATGAACGCAAGTTACCCCTGTGCTTTTTTGTGTGGCAAGGTTCAAAATTTAAACTTCCCAGTGGTTTCATGTTCTCAAAAACAAGCACCAGTGAATCAAGGGTGCAGGTTTTTTCATATATCGAGTAATATTTTTATTTAATTTCCCACCAACAGATAGGTACATGTGCATATCTGTAACCAGAAAAGAAAGAACAAAAAAAAAATAATAGAAAAAGAAAAGAAAAAGAAGAAACAATGACCACCCTGCTGGGGAAACGAAATGTTGTTGCCATAAAGCATCCCCTCACCCTCACCCCCACCCCAGTTCTGTTCTTTGTAGATTTTAGCAGGAGGTCCAGCATCTAAAATTTCACCATCAGTCATCAGTGGTAGTTGGCAAGCAGCAAACATTTGAAACGCTGGCATATCTCACTCAAACAGTCTGGATATTGTTAGCAGTGTTTATATAAAAAATAAAACTTTGCCAAACTTTTAAACTTCTTTGTCTTTCTTATTCGATAAAATGAGTTTTTATTCCAATGGCATCTTCTCCCCTGGGGCTAAATAACAGCTTCTGTCAGGCAATTTTAGTTGGAACAACAAGCACACACACACTCCTTCCCTACACGCCCCAATCCACCAACATCTGGAGGGTCACAGGTTATTCACCCTTGTCTTAGAGGTGGAAAAGGAAATTGGCTTACACAGGATCAGGTGGGACTTGGGGACTTCCTCTGTGGATGGTGAGCAGGGCTTTTTGTGTGTGGTGGTACTCACTGGTATGGAGTCCTGGCACCTCCCCCCCACCCATATCAGCTGTTTGTGACTATACAAAACCCACCAAGTGTGGGGTCACAAAGGGACAGCCAACACTTTAGGTAGGTACCTCAAATGGGTGTGACTCTCTTCAGAGGAAACTCCATCTGCCTTGTGCCAGATACATGAAGTTTTCTGTGGGGTTTCCTGGAAATCTGGCAATTAGCACCCAGGCAGTGTACATGGGGGTAAGTTCTTCTGATAGGCAAGTCAGCAGACACATATTTGTTGGGCACACGGGGAGAAAGATGGAGTGGAAGTTCCGTTGTTGAAGCGGATGTCCTTGCCTGACTTGACTGGGCACAACCCCGCAACTGGAGAATGCTGGTAAAAAAACCATTCCCTCTGTGTGGAAGTTACAACTGTCAGACACAGTTCTCCATTTGCCTCAAATAGCAAAGAGAATGTTATAGTTCTTGCAGGCGCACTGCCTGTGGTTCCACTTGCCTCCAAATTGCTTCCAAAACTTCCAGAGGACCCAGGTTCACAACTCAAATGGAGCTTGCTTTTCCTCCAATGCGTCTTGAATTTCTCTGTCTTGAGATTTGTCTGAAATCACGATGGTTTGGCAAAGGTGAGGCTTCAATATAGCAAGAAGTTTCCAAAGATTAAACACATCTCCCAAGAGCTGAGGTCACTGTCCGCCTCAGCAAGCAAAAACATGTTAACCTGCTTCCATTTTTCACCCCAGGGATTCTCCCCGCCCGCCTTCCCCAAAATCCCTTGCTTGCAAGGCAGGAAGGAATCAGACAGAAATACAGGCCGTACCAACTGGCAAGGCAGTGAGATGCCAGCAGGCTTTTTGGCATTGGTTACGCTCAAGCAAGCGCACAGGTTGATATGATTAAGGTGGATGAAAGAAAGAGAATCACCAGACTTTTCCTATTATTACATTAAGCAAGATATTTGCTGGTTTATTTGTTGTTTTTATGCCAAAAGCCTAACGAAAAAGTGTGGGAGCAAATGCAAATCTTATTACAGCACCACAGAATTACTTTCAATGGTGTAATAATTTGCACTTCTGTTCTGAAGTAAGTCCCACCGTGTTCAGTGCAGTCTATTCCCTAGGAAGTGTGTTTAATATTGAGGCTGCAATAGTATGATTATTGCATCTACAGTGGTACCTTGGGTTAAGAACTTAATTTGTTCTGGAGGTCTGTTCTTAACCTGAAACTGTTCTTAACCTGAAGCACCACTTTAGGTAATAGGGCCTCCTGCTGCCGCTGTGCCACTGCTGCACGATTTCTGTTCTCATCCTGAAGCAAAGTTCTTAACACGAGGTACTATTTCTGGGTTAGCGGAGTCTGTAACCTGAAGCGTCTGTAACCCGAGGTACCACTGTAGTTCCCATCATATTAATGCTCATGTTAATGGCCATTTTAAACAAAAGGCAGGTGTAAATAATAATAATAATAATAATAATAATAATAATAATAATAATAATAATAATAATAATATAGTCACCTCAAAATAATAAAAACTAGGATGAGATGCACTTTTACATCATGGTAGCATTTTTATTAATATTTAAATGAATAGTACCAGTCATGTTCTTGTTATGTTTTTGAGGTTTATCTATTGCTTTTATTTTTGGTCTGTGGGTGTTCTTCCAGATGACCTGATTATGGAGCATTCATCCAATTTGTCTGCAAGAAGGCTAAACAATGTTGGCTGTTTAGTAGGCATTCAACCTGATTTTAGGGTGAGGCTAGATGACATTGCATCCACCAAGTGTTACCCCACATGTCTCAGTGCGGTTTCCTATCACCTTGTTGCAAAAGTCCAAAATTTATGAGAAGCAGGTTTGTTGTGCAAGATTGCCCAATCAATTGTAATTGTACAACTTGGATTTGCAGAATTGTAATTGAAAAATAGTGTGTTTTATTCAGTTGTTTCTTTTAATAGCCTGAAATCTAATGTGATGACGAGTATGAATGAATAAATTGAAGATAAAACAGCAAAGTTTTTATTTAAACTCTCACTAGTACAGAATAAAGGACAAATCTGAGCCCTTAGCAGTAGTTCCCAAACGCGTTACTAACTGCATTTCCTCACAGAACTGTCCTGTAAGTTAATTAGATTCTTAACTTTAAAAAAAGGAAAAAAATTCAGCTGTCGCTTCTACTGCCTTTTAAGTTCTCAGGTACATAGATGGGACAAGAATGTTTAATTAAAAAAAATGAGGATTGAGTTTGAGGGTAATAGTGTTTTGATATTCCCAGATGTATCTGAAATCACTCAGATTGTGAACCAGGTTTCAGTGTTTGAAATTAGATTTTGTTAAATTGAATGCTGAGGCTGCACTTTCTTATCCAGCGAAGATATAAGTGGTTTTAAGTAGCAGGAAGTAAACCGTACCAATTTTGATAGATGCATAGTGATTTCTGAACTCAAGGTCAAGAGTCATTATTGATTTAGAGTTCTAATTTGCCCTGTCCCCCAACGCTCAGGGTTCATATGAACACTAAGAAGAAGAAAAGACAAAGCAATAGTTGGGCATGGGGAACCTGTGGCCCTCCAGATGTTGAACTACAACTCCCATCAAGACCACCCAGGAGGGATGGAAGGATTGATCAATTTCTCTTCTCAAAGTTTCTCATTTTTCTCCCCCTTAAATTCAATTCTCCACATCTCTGTAGTAATCTGTGATTTACTTATTTTTTAAATCCTTCCACTTTTTAGTGCAAATGTCTCCTAACAAATGCATATTTTTATGTAATATGTGCATTTTTGTAAGCATTGTTTGGCTGCCGAACTGCCTTGCAAAATTCAGATAAGTACGAATTTTGAAGGTTTGTTGTGTTTCGGTTTGCATATTGTTTCGAAAAGCGCAAATCTGATCTATTTCACTTTAAATGCAAATGGCATTGAAATTCTTCCCCACCCCCTACTTGCCAGCATGGCCAGTGATCAGGGCTTTATAGGAATGGTAGTCTAGTGTAATAAGATAACAACTGGCAGCACCAACTTCCTGGCTGAAATGCCCTCCCCAGCATTTCCCAGTTGCTGCTGTCAGCTTTCTCTGGAGGAGAGACAAGGGAGCCAGCTCTAAATCATCTGGTCTGTTGAGAAGACACCACCCGTTCCAAACTTCATTTAAGTCAGGCTTTCTCTATACGAAAAGGATCTGTGTAAGTCAGGTATAGAGACCATCTGGCCTTCCAGATGTTGCTGAACTGCAACTCCCATTAACCCCAGCAAGCATCATCAACAGCCAGGGTTCTAGTTCAGCAACATCTGGTGGGCCAAAGATTCCCTACATAAGCTGTTGGCCACTTACAATAAACCTATTCTCCAATTCATTTTAATATCATTTATATCAGTGACCTCGACCACCTCTTGTTGTGGGGACTTCCTTTTCAGGGTGAACTAAGATGCTGGAAATAGATTTGATGACTGACTCTTCATAAGCTCTGGCTTCAGATTAGACCTGAAACATGTCTTTCTACATAGATACATGTTTATTAGTTTTTTCCTTGGTCATCAAAAGTGGGCAGTTGCTGCCACGATTCAGTTTTGTACTTGTTGTACCAGTGATGTTTTAAAGCAGGTCAATGTCAGTGTTTGATGTTCAAGCCAGTGGTTCTGTGTTCTCTTCTCCTTGGCTGCGGGAGACGTAGTCCAAACATGTTGACTATTCTTTTTAAAAAAAGAAAAAGAAAAAAAGCCCAGAACTGGTGATATTTGTGGTGGAAAATGCTGTTTTTATGCCTGATGAACCACAGAGCAGAAAAGGGGAGTTAGGTCAAGTGACCTACCATAGAATAAGCTGAGATAAATAATTCAGATTTTCATTATAACAGGGGAGTGCGGCTCTTGAACAGAGCTGAGTGGCTCCTTTTGTGAAAACTGGTATGTGGTGGCTGTGTTTGGGAGCCCTCGCAATGTAATCGGGCATTAATATTAACCTAAAAATCAATGGCAGGAATTACCCATCTTTCTAAAGTCTAGCTGAATTCACACCATATTGTTTGGTCCTCCTGGGCATTTTAATAATCGTGTAATAGAAATGTTGGAGTGCCTGAGATGTTCTTTGTATTACTCTCTGAAAAGGTCTTTAACGGGATGTCTTTAGCAGACAGGTCTGATAGAATGTGCCGTAGAGAGAGAGAAAAGAGGGAGAAAAGAAATATGCCTATTTTAGTAATATGGGGATGTTTCATTAGTTCAGCCAGCAGCGATATGACATTACATTTAAAAAGGAATACAATTAATAACAATGAGAAGGCTGCAACGGCGGGGGGGGGGGGCTGGCTCTCATAATATAGCTGGAGGAACTGAGCAAAGAGTCAGGGCAATTAAGGAGATGCAATGCATTACTTTGTTTGAACACCCACTTCGCTGGTCGTTTGGAAAGGAGATTTCTTTAAGCTCCAGGTTGCTTCACACGTGCATGCCCCTCAGTAGGTGATTTGTCACTGATAAATCTGCTGGTGTATGTGTGAACCATCCCAGCTAAAAAAGCTTCGTGTTGGAGATGATGTAAGAGGGCATGAAAGTTCTGTCTGGTGTGGTTGATCTGCGTTGGCTTGTTTCACACATAAGTGAAATTGCTAGGTCCTGCGATTGTCATGTGTAAATTCATCCTAAATTGTTGTTGTTTAGTTGTTTAGTTGTGTCTGACTCTTCGTGACCCCATGGACCAGAGCACACCAGGCACTCCTGTCTTCCACTGCCTCCCGCAGTTTGGTCAAACTCATGCTGGTAGCTTCAAGAACACTGTCCAACCATCTGGTCCTCTGTCGCCGCCTTCTCCTTGTGCCCTCAATCTTTCCCAACATCAGGGTCTTTTCCAGGGAGTCTTCTCTTCTCATGAGGTGGCCTAAGTATTGGAGCCTCAGCTTCAGGATCTGTCCTTCCAGTGAGCACTCAGGGCTGATTTCCTTAAGGATAGGTTTGATCTTCTTGCAGTCCATGGGACTCTCAAGAGTCTCCTCCAGCACCATAATTCAAAAGCATCAATTCTTTGGCAATCAGCCTTCTTTATGGTCCAGCTCTCACTTCCATACATCATTATCATCCTAAATTAGGGTTGCCATATTTCAAACAGTGAAAATCCTGACAAAAACAGCACTGCCGACATGGGCTGCCATACATCTGGATTTTCCCAGATATTTTTGCCAATTTCTTTTTTTTTTTTTAAATAATCTTTATTGGTTTTCCAAAAAGGTTACATCAAATATATCAAATAAACATGCAGTACATCAGCAGAAAGAAAAAATAAAAAAGAAAAAGTATTCTCCTCTTCACACTTATTTTCAATAGCTTCTTTTCAGGACTTCCCCACGTCTCCTCCTATTGTTTCCCAGCTCCAATTTATTTATTCTAGCAAGTTTTTCCCCTGAACATCCTGTACCTTATTTTGTTAAAGTTACTTATCCCTAATTTAATTAAATTCATTTTAGTTATAAAATCTATACTTTGTTTGTGCTCTGACATTTTAGTTGTAAAATTATACTTTATTATGCTTTTGACGTTTCATTAACATATATCCCTTAATCCTCTATATAAAAATGAAGGAATAGACAGAAATATAAACATGGATCTAAAAGAAGAAAGAAAATACCTTTCCTAAATTTGCCACCATTTCCCTCCCCCGGATTCCCCATTCTTATAATACTAGTCTTTGTTCTGTAAAAATTAAAAAGAAAAAAAAAGAAAAAAAAAAGAAGAGAAAAGATCCCCTTCGGACTGTTAATTCCCACCCTTCTCCCCCCGGTTTCAATCCTTAACCAAAGTACATTTAGTCCATCTTTTTAGCCTGGCGATCTCACGTCCGAGGCGCGCAAGTCTCTCACAGTTCCTTTCAGCTGATTTCTTTGAAAGTCTCTCATGCTTAACTCCCAGGATCGGTGACTTATTTTCTCAGTGCTGGCAGTGATTCTTTCAGTTGGACCTGTTCGCTTATACCCAGTATTCCAACGCTGTTTCCTGAATCTATATGTCCCAAATAATCCTGTTTTCACCTTGGTCAGTTTGAATTTCTTTTTAACAGGTCTTTCTCTCTTATGCAGTGTCTCAGCCTTCACTTCTTTTGAATCCTTTTGTTTGGCAGGTGTTTTTTCCTCCTCAGTCTTGAGTTCTTTTCCTTGTCCAGCTGCCTGTGTTTTGCGCAACGAGTCCCTTTCCAAGTCAGTTAGTGTATTTTCAGATAGTTTCAGGTCTGATGGGCTCGTAGACAAAACATGGCCTTTCTCATTCTTCTGTAACAATTTTCCCACGAAAAGGATCAGCTCTTTCAAGTCAGCACGTATTTCCTGTATTCCTTGTTTTAGTTCCATTCTTGCAATGTCCGAAAGTCCCCTCTAGAGGGATTCTGGTTACTTAGTAATCTTTCCTTCTCCGATCCCAAAGTCAGATTTGTTTGTATCAATCTTTCCTTATTTGTGATATTTTGTAGCGATTTAATCAATTAGAGTTTCAATTTCAGTCCTTTCAACTTTGACAGCAAATTTGACAGCTGTCAAAAATATCTATATCTCGGCAGGCTCTTAACTCAGATTGCTCCCGGGCTTGAGTAGGGTGGTATTTTACTTCAGACAAAATACTCTCTTGTCCTCCAGCACCTTAACTTAGTTCTTTTAAATCCGTGAGGTTTATATCTTTTATCCAATCACACAAATTTTTCCCGCAATTTTAGTTGACAAATCCTTGCTTGCACTGTTAACAATATGGAGGAGGCGGACTTCCTTTTTTTTTCGTCTCCCCCGTTCGTGCCAAATCCAAACCAAAAAATTTGTAATCCAATTTTCAAGTTACTCACGGGTTGTTGCTCTTGCTTTTAAGTCCAAATTTAACAGGAAGAAGTCAGCGCTGACTGAAGAATGGCATGCGGCTTCGCCCGGCAGGGGTAGCAGAAGACTCACAGCACCACGCCGCTCCCTGGCACCCGATCCTTAGCCTTTAAAAAGGCTCTTTCACGAGTCGGGGGGGCGCTTACGGTGCCCGCCGAGTCACCATGTCCACGCACTCCGTGTGCGTGGTTTATGAGGGTCCCCGTGTCGCCGGCACGGTAAGACCCGATCCCCTGCTGAGCCGATTCCCTCCGGAGCTCGGAGGGAATCCGCCATTAGCCAGACGCGCTAACCCGGAAGTCTATTTTTGCCAATTTCTGCCCAGACACTGCTGCCAACTGCAGTATTCTGGATATGTCCAGGAGATTACGGATGTATGGCAACCCTATCTAAGTGCCAATTCACACATTATGGGTTTTTTTTGAGGGGGGAGTCCATATCAGCAGAACCAATCACCCCTGGGTTCCTGCCCTTGTTTACACTTCCTGGGTACGCTCCCATCTAGTTACATTTAGTGTTGTCTGCCTACAAACAAAATTAGTCCTTCTATTCACAGAGGTCTTCTTGGTTATTTACTGCTTTATTATTACTTATTCATTTAAACACCACAAACTTCTGTATCGATTCTGATCTACGAAATTCACTTTAACAAGATGCAATGAAGACCCCAAATTGGGAAGACTTTGAAAGATAATTAGACAAATTCATGGCGGATAGGTGTGTGGTCCACTTCCAATGGGCACTGGCCACCACTGATTTCAAGTATTGTATTGATCTCTTGAGAGCTTGTTCTGAATCCACATATATGTAATAATTCTTCCTTCTCCTCTGCAATACCTTCAATGCTGAATTAAGGTAAGCTTTGGGAACACAATAAGCTTCATAGACACGGCTTGTAAGTTCAAAGTTCTTCCACATATAATTTTGCATTTTCTTCCTGGAGTCTTTAGTTACCCCAAACATGGCAGATATAGGATTGTCTCCTAGTAACTTCAACACTCCATTACTGAGCTGCCCAGACCAGCAGCATGGATGGTGAGACCTAAATCTAGACCTGAATGGTCTCCACCTTAGGATCCCTGAAGTATATACTGCATAAAGCTCGAAGCAAGAAGTACTGCTCTGTATGACAGTCTCCTATTGATACCGGATGTGGCCAATTCAGGAGCCTCATATTACTTGACAATTAAGCAGTGCTGAGCACATTCAGTCCACAGCAGCTTACTAGGCCAGTTGTCTGTGGTCAGGGCTTGAGGTTCTCCAGAATTCCAGCTAACTTCACACATATCTAATTTCTACCAGCAATATATCAAATGCAAACGTATTGGTGACATTCCAAAGCAGGTAATTCATTCACCCTCTACAAAGTTCATCCCATTGCAAAGCAGTGGTCAGGGTTTCTTCCATTCATTTACTTGCTGGAGCTAACCACATATACTGTCATCACATGAATTTAAGAGGTAGGTGTGTGTGTGTGTGTGTGTGTGTGCTTTCCCCAAACCCATGTAGATTAATCATAACACACCATTTTGAACCTGCTTACTTGAAAAGCAAATTTGCTTTTGCTGCTGAAAAACTGAGAAATGCCCTGCAAAGACTAAGGTGGTGGACCATCTCGGAGGGACTGAATCAGACTTGCTTTAATAGGACAAGATTGCTTGAGTTTTTACCAGTTGGCACATTTTATCATTTTGTTGCTGGTGTCTTTTATTTACTTTCCCCGTATTATTGTAATGACCACTGGCCATTGGTCAAGCAGTAAACCATGTCTGTTTGTGGAAGATGACACTGGGGGAGGGAATCCCATTGATTTTAAGGAGACTTACTCCAGGTAAGCATGTTTGGGATGCCGCCTTAACTGCCAATCTTTAGCAGGTGATAGAAAGTCAAAACTAATAGAGGAACTAAATTCTGCTGATGACATTTAATTGGTTACCCTCTTGCCTGACAGACAGGAAATAAGAAGGTGTAAGTAAATGTTGTCCCGGATCCTGGAGAGTTAATAAACAATACCACAGCCATTCATAAGTAATGCATTAGAATTCTGTAGATAATAAATTTGCAGTCCACAGATTTCCAGGTTATACCTCCCTTGCGCAGCATCTTGGTTAATGTACCACCAGGCTGGCTACTTCTGCTGCTGACAGGCCCGTGTTTTCCCAAGGTTTCAGAAGGCAGCCATTCAAATGGCCTACCCCTTGCTTTCTACGGACGCTGTTTAGCCCCTGCATATATGCAGAAGCACACATCCCTTCAAACAATTAAATCACCCCCAAACTGCTTAGGGACTGCGGCCCTGCGAATGTTATGTGAGTGGTTCCCCTCCCCTGCTAAGTATTATTGACAAATCCATCAAAGGCAGTGATGCATTGGTTTCCACCTTACCTAGAAGGACACCAGGGCAACGGCGACATGCTGTCACCGTGGTAACTGCTGCTGAAGTGAACAGCCTGTTGGGATAGGTGACCTCTGTTGGCAGCATGCCTGGAGATGTCGCAGCCACATGGCAGCCATGTTCCCGAGGCCCTGAGGAGAGGCCTAGAGCCCTTCAATTGATTCATTAGGCCTTAAAGGGTATCGATCACTCCAATTTGCACGAATTTATTATATTGATATGGGACTGATTAACATTTTGTGCCAGACTGGTTCGATATGTGCTTGTAACAGCTTTTAATGATTAATTGACTTTTATGATTCCATCTCAGGGCTGTCAGTGAGCTGTGAACTGTGGGCAGGCTCATTCCCAAGCCGCCTCTCGAGTGGCACAGGGCAGTGATTGAATACCTAGGAAATTAGTGTCCTTGCTGTCTCATTTTATGAAAGATAAATGCTATGACATTTAATGCAGACCTTAATTTAGAACAGAACGAAGCAGATCATTTTGCAATTTAATCATAAACAGGTAAATATCAGAAGTTGTTTAGCATTTTACAAGTTAAGTAGACAAGCGACAGCAGCGAGGCAAAGCCATCTAGTGGGGGGAACGGATGAGGTAAAATAAGGTAATGAGGACCACAGTTGTCACTCTTTTAGTACTTGTAGCAGTTTGCAAACTGGTAATAAAACAGTTGCGTTTTAAGTATAGCTTCCAGAAGAATCTTCTGTGCATTCTTGATTTCATACATGTTTTGCCATGTTGATTGTAAACTGAGGGACTATCATACACCATTGAGAATCGCATGCAATCCATTGGTTTCCTAAAATCAAACAATAACCATATTTCTAAATGAAAGCAAGATACAGTCGCACCTTGGAAATCAAACGGAATCCGTTCCAGAAGTCCTTTTGAATTCCAAAACATTAGGAAACCAAAGCATGGCTTCCGATTGGCTGCAGGAAGCTCCTGCAGCCAATCGGAAGCCACGGAAGCCCCATTGGACGTTCAGGTTCCAAAGAAATTTTGCAAACCAGAACATTCACTTCCAAGTATGTTTGGGAGCCAAAACGTCTAAGTACCAAGGCGTTTGGGATCCAAGGTATGCCTGTACTTCTAGATGCTACATAACATCAGAAATGACATGTTTGGGCATTGTTTACCCAATTCTGCCTCAGGATGCCTAGAGAGTATTTTTATTTGTGAACCCCAATACAAATTTGATCTGATATACACAGACACAAATGTACAGCTTGGAACATTTTTTATCCACATGGTTTTCACGCTTCCAAAGTTCTGAGCTCCAAAGAAGGACCAAAATTACATATTCCTAAGCAAAAGTGCTAAATATGTATTTGAATTTTCACATGGATTAAAAAGAACGACATCAGAAGTTGAATGCTAAAGCTGGGCAAATTGAATTCATGAGTGAACACATGGAAAAGTGGCACAGAAATGGTCTGATTTATTCATATGTAATTATAGGCAAAACCAACAACAACAGCCAACCTTCAAGTCTCCTCACATTTCAGATAAAGTTCGGGAAAAGTTTTTAGTTGCAGTTCTGAGCAAAGCGTGCAACACCGGAGTAACTAAAGGAGCCACTACAGCAGCAGCAACCATCATGGTGCCCTGTGGATATTGTTGGACTCTGGTTCCCATCAGCGCCAGCAAGTGTGGCCAATGGTCAGGGATGATGGGAGCTGGAGTCTGCAGGGAGGGCATCAAATTTTGGCCTAGCACATGGAGGCATGTTACCAAGGTCTGCCCCTGGTGTGCATAAACAGTATGGAACATTTTAAAAACAATTACCAAACTAGTGATTAGTGGTTTAAATCAGTGGTTTCACAAACTCATTCCCAGCGGCCCCTTACCCTGCCCTATGAAAACCAGCTGGAGGGTCATGCCAAGCACCAGGTTCCTTTGGGCTCTGCTGAAGTGCTTAGGCCTCTGTTGCTGCTTGAGGTTGCTGGGTGCCAGTCATGGCCATGCCGCCCTGTTGTTTTTATTTATGGGATGGGTAGGCATTGAGTCATGTGACCCACCACCTGCGGTCTGAAGTGGCACCATGTAGTAACAGTCCAAACAGGAGGCCACCACTTCAGTGAGAACTTGGTCTAAATTATCCCGATTTTCATGTCCTGCAAGCAGCTGCCTTCTGTGGCAACTCTGTCAAAGTGACTTGCGTTTACCTGAACGCTTTACTCAAGTAAGTTCTTTTGAATATACACCTTCCTTTTTCCTAGCCTGCCCCCTCCCGCCACACACTTGTGTCTCTCTCACATGCATCAAGCCATTTCATAGAATCATAGAATTGTAGAGTTGGAAGCGACTCTGAGGATCATATAACCCAACGCCCTGAAATGCAGGAATCTCAACCAGAACACACATAACAGACAGCCATCCAACCTCAGCTTAAAAACCACCAAGGAAGGTGAGTCCACCGCTTATCGTGGGATGAATAAGGTTCTTCTGTTTGGCCGGAGCTCTTCCCAATCCTCCTTCCTTGTGATCACTCCCAACTTCCTCAGTTCCAAATCCTGGAGGTGGTTGGTTTCTTTGAAACATGGATTGAAGCCTTTGGCTGCATCTTGTATCGTGTTGCCTTCTGTTCACTTAACAGTATGTAGCTGGGCCATAAATGTTTTTTCCTTCTTCTTTTCAGTGTATCAAAGCTCTTCTCTGCACTTTTTTTAAATATGTGAAAGCAGAAACATATTTGCTTTTGTTGGTTCACAATCTGGAATAGCAAAAGGCTTTTAAAAAAAACATCTGCCCTTGTTTTAACTGGCTGTACGTCTCTTTCCCCTACTCTTCTAGTGCTGCTAATGCTCGTTATTCTATCCATGTCAATATTTTCATTTGGGGTGAGGCGATTTGAACTGGGAACATGGGAAGCTCTCCCTTACCAGGTCAGAGCACTGGTTCTACTAGCCATTCCTTGTCCACAATGATTAGCAGCTGTTCTCCAGAGATTCAGGCAAGAGTCTCTCCCAGCCCATCCTAGAGGTTGTATTTATTTAGTAATTCGTCATTAAATTGCCACCCCATCCTTCCTCCCAAAGGACCCCAAGATGGCAACAGGTGCAAGAAGCCAACTTCTTAATCTACAATTTGAAGTTGGCTTGTTTCATTGAAGCATCATTAAAGTTAACCAACATTTGTTCGGGTTCAGATGACACAGCAAGCTGTTCTTCATCTACAAACCTTCTGAACTAGATATTCTAACTGGTTCGCTGGGGTCTTCTTTCCATTTCTGTGCCACGTAGTCTCTGCGCATTGTTTTGTATTGTTCATGATATCCACAACTTTGAGATGAGGCACAGGGCAAGAAAAGAGAAATCACAACAGGCTCTCCACTAGCAACATGAACCCAGCTTCATCCTAGCTTTAAAGTTTGCAAAACAGATATTATTTTAAGTCAGATACTGACTTTCAAGCAGCTTGAGTACCTTTTTTATTTATAAAAGCACCATATGTACATTAATTTATCTAGATGTTCATCCACTGCTTTATTTTTAATTTTTTGATAAAATGAACCCCCCCCCCAAATCCTTGCAAAACTTCTCCAGCAAGGTGGGTGATAGCAGCTTGGTGATGCCATGGGCACTAGTCAGATGTCCCTATCCTCATGTGCCCCTCTGTAAACTTGCATAACTGTTTACCACACATATCAACAAAGGGGAAAGAATTATTGTAGTGAAGAGCTTCCAACTGGTTTCACTTCTCTAACATTGTTGCCTCTATCTTCATACCAAAATGGGGTTGGGGTAGGAGTGTGGAAGGAAAATACGAAAAAAGGAGGAAAATATTTTATTCCTGGTTAAGTCCAAAATACATATTGGTAGCTGCTTCCTTGATTAGCAGAAAATACATATAGGACCCTTGTATTTATTCATTTTTGAAATCTCTTTCCTTATAAGTTTCTAAGGAAAAGTTGGCTAGCTAACCTTTGGGGATGTTTGAGGTCTTAGGAAGGGAGACTGAAGACTAGACCAATCCAGAACTGGCACATTCTTCTCCAAAGTATTCTTATAATTATTTGTTCCTGAGCAGTGATATCAGCAAGACCGTGACAAAGCAATTTAGGACACTTCCATTCTAATTTTATAGATGGCACACAGTGTCACACCTAGGCCACAGTCCATGTCGAAGGTGGAACTGATGCCAAATCAAAATTCAACTCTGTCCCTTCCCTGCTCTTAGGGTGACCCTAATGTAGATTTAACGTTAGGTATAAATCTTCAGAATAAATGAATAAAAAGGTGTAAATCTTCAGAATGAGTGAATAAAAAGGTATCTCAAGGGAATGCATTATAAGCAGTTCCAGTATTTCATTGACTTTAAATGTGGCATGCTTTCCTGACACTCAAATCGAGACGTTCTCACATGCAGTTGAGGATTGCCATTACCCAGTATGCACTGTCTCAGCAGGGAAGGCTCTGATTCGGATTCCATCAACTGGCATGGCTCATGTGGCAGGCTGGAACAGGGCTTTCTTCGTGGTGGTGCCCCGACTCTGCAATTCCATCCCTGGGGAAGTGTGATTGTCCCAAATGCTGCTCACAGTTAGATATCCATTTTGAATACAAAGTGGTTCCCTTGAGCTTTGAAGAGATAAACCCAATTTGAACCCAGAAGTGAAAATACAGTGTTGTTGTGTTTTACTACGACTTCTGTTCCATAGTTTTTAGAAGTTTAATTATTGTTGCAAACGGTGATGTTTTGGAACTCCTTTAGGAGGAAGGGTGGTAGATAAGCCCCCCAAAATACATAGACTCCTGTGATCTTTGAACTAGCCCCATTTATTTACATCTTCATACACTGGCAAATGGAGCCCAAGAACCCAAAACCAGCTGCATTGTCTCTGCTGTTTATTTCCTGAATGGTTTCAATCCACCAATGCCAAGAATTATATTTGCTTCCCCAGCTGGAATATAATAAATGGAGACCATGCACTCAATTATGCAAACCAGCAGTACTTAGCCTCTCCTGGTATGCCCCGCAGAGGAGCTTAAGGTCCATGAATAATCATAGTTTAGAGGTCCCGGGCCCTAAGGAAGTTAGATTATCCTCCACCAGGGCCAGGGCCTTCTCAGTGATGGCTCCAACCTGGTGGAATGCTCTGTCCCATGAGACCAGGGCCCTGCAGGATTAAACTTCCTTCCGCAGAGCCTGTAAGACAGAGCTATTCCACCTGGCTTTCAACTTGAACTTAGCCTGATCTTTCATTCCCCTTCCTTTCCTCCCCCTTCCCTTCTTATGAAGATTACCCACTTTGGGATCCCACAGCTAATTCTCCCCTGGTCTCCACGCTGGCCCAAATAGGACTAATTTAGCCAGCTAGCCCTGGTGATCATCTAATGTTTATTGGATGGATTTCCCCCCTAAATAGATTTTGAATTTTGAATTTATTGTTATTCATGTTTTATACTGTATTTTACGCTGGGGTTTTTTGTTGTTGCATCAATTAAGCATTTTAAATTTGTTGTTAGCCGCCCTGAGCCCGGTTTTTGAACTGGGAAGGGCAGGGTATAAATAAAAACTTGTTATTATTTATTATTAGGGTCAAGCTCCATTAAAGCCAAGCATTTCCTCTAAGGCTCTGCGGAGTAAGCATAGGAAGAGGCCTTATACTTAGTCAGAACTTAGTCTAAGGCTTCCTACTCTCACTTGCAGACGATCTCAAGTCATAGGAACATAGGTAGTAGCCATACACCACCAAAGCAGGGCAACATTCCACCGATTGTAGTACAGTGCAGGAATATGCAGCTGTCCCATACAGTGATTGAACCTGCCGCCTTGGAATTATCAGCACCACGCTCCAACCAACCGAGCTCTCCAGCTCCATCAGCTGGAGCTGGAGCTGATCAGGATTGAATCTGGGACCATCTGTCTTGATGCTCTACCACTGAGCTATGGCCCTTCTCCAAGTCTTCCCCAGTCAATCCTTCTGACCCAAGGATGGAGAATCTGTAGCTCTCCAGTTGCTGCTGGTCTACACCTCCACCCTCTCCGACCACTAGCCATGTTGGCTGCGGCCGATGGATGAGTCCAGCAGTACCTGGCAGCTACTGGTTCCCCCTGCTTGTGATTAAACTTGTGGCCTTTGTGGTACCCCAGGGCTATGGCATCTGTACAAGATGCAAGTTCTTGTTTTCAAATGGTGAGAGTCAGGTCAGATGTAGAGTGACTCTTCTGCAGGTTTGCTTTCATGCTAGCTTGTGCTTATAATGCAGGCAGTTGCGGCAACGCCATTCCATTGAGCGTGCTGTTGGTTGGCTCCAGGAGCAAAGAAGCTTCAGAACTATCTCTGCCAGATCCCGCCGCCACCGCCCCATACTCCATACAAACAAAAACAGAAGGCTCTTTTGCAGTCAAGCTCCTCTTTGTGCTGTGTATCTGATTCAAACCATACTTTTGCCAAGGTGGAATACTGAAAGCATTAAGAGTCCCACCCCCATGGTACAAAAATTTAAGAATCGGTGGCCCTGAGGGGGTAAGAACATATGGGCTGAAAGATCTCAAATGGGCTTGGCTTCTTAAGTCCAGGCATGGTCTCTTAATGAAAAGAGTTCCACTTCCAGAGATGAAGGAAATAATATGCGCCGTTCCCATGCATGCTTCCTGCATGGGGCCACTTTGCGCATTTTGTATTTTAGATGTATACCTAACAGCACAATCCTACGCACACCTATTGAGAAATAAGCTCCCCTTATGCTCAGTGGGACTTACCACCATGTAAAGGTAAAGGGACCCCTGACCATTAGGTCCAGTTGTGACCAACTCTGGGGTTGCGGCGCTCATCTCGCTTTACTGGCCATGGAGCCGGCGTACAGCTTCTGGGTCATGTGGCCAGCATGACGAAGCCGCTTCTGGCAAACCAGAGCAGCGCACGGAAAACCATTTACCTTCCCGCCAGAGTGGTACCTATTTATCTACTTGCACTTTGACGTGCTTTCGAACTGCTAGGTTGGCAGCAGCAGGGACCGAGCAAAGGGAGCTCACCCCGTTGTGGGGATTCGAACCGCCAACCTTCTGAACCTTTAACCCACAGCGCCACCCGCATCCCTTCACCGCCATGTAAGTTGTGTATAAAATCATAGGCTAAGATGTTTTAAGTATATATACTTAAGCATGTCATGCCCCACAACACTCATTTGACCAAGGACTTGTCCGCACTGGAGTTTACTATGTGTCCGCAGCTCTTTGCATTCCCATTTAATTTGTGTGGTCCGTATGGCATTACCCTCAAACAACACCAGTCTCCATGCTTTGCCCCTGTAAATTCGAGTTTACCTGATTCAGGGATAGTCCAGTAGCTCATCATGACTAAGTTTAGCTTGATAGGGGGCATAGGTTTTTTGATGGGAGGCTCTTAAGCATGTGCTTTATCCTCCAAATGAAATAAAAGCGACAGGGCTTAGAAATGCTTAAGGTTGACTGACTCATGTCCAGAATGAAGACCACTTCCCAGAACCTTTCACAGGCACTGGCAGCTAATGTTCTGATTGCCAGACATTTTGGTGCCTCCCAGCAGTGAAAATATACATTCAATAATTAAATAACCTCTCCGTTTGTGCCCTGCCAAGAATATCCTGTCTCAAATGGCCATTTCACTCTGCTAGTCCTCTTTATTACCAAAAGGTGAACACATAACAGGAAACGCCAATGGATTTCTGATAGATTCTGCCTGTGGCTCCTGTCCTACTCTCTTGACTTAAATATCTCACCTGCACTTAGTTTCACTAGTTTCTTCGGGAATTTCAACAGCGTTGCCATAATGATTTGATTTTGTTTTAAAATCTGCATGAAGCAGTCCAGGCTGCTACTAATACTGCTAATGAACAAACCATCACTTTCTTATTTGTTTGAAACAACAAACCTGCAAAGCCCTAAACTTTAGATTTTACAGTAATGGGTTGACACCAGTTTGCATATGGCAAAAGCCACGATTCACAGTTTCTTATTCATATGGGTGTGGTGGTCTTCTTGTTGTTGTTGTTTACATCTGATTCGTCTCCTTTCACTTCACCTAAATATAGATATGGCAAGATAGTGACAAAAACAAAACAAAACAAGGAGGCATGCATCACCTTGCAAATCAACACAGTTATTGCAGCATAAACTTTGTTGTGTTAGAGTCAACTGCATCAGATTCAACAAAGATGGATTAGAGAGCACTTCATCAGATGAAGGTTGTGATTCTTCTCTACAATGGGGGTCTGTTTTGTATTGGTGGGGGTCCTATTTAAATTAAGATATGATTTAATGAATAAATAGCATTTGGATGTTGTAAGTGCCACAGCTTCTCTGCGAACTTTTATTGAGGTCGATAAAGATTTCCTTTTAAAAAACAACACAGGAAATGGAATTTTTTATATTTTAGCATTTTTAAAGTACTTTAAGGTGTACACATATATCACTCTCTCTGTGTGTTGCGTTAATTCTCTTGTTGCAATGAAGGAGAAAGCACACAGAGGAAAGAACTGTTTGTGCAACCTGAAGTTTGCTTCCTGGCTTTTACCAGAGAACCTTCCCCTTCCAACATATCAAGCTACTTTTAAAACAGCTTGTCTCTTTGGCAGTAGGACTGCTGCAGTAAAATCAGCAGGCAAAGCTTCTGCTATGTAAGCTTCCCCCGCCCCCTTCTTTGGATCAGGACTGCAACATCCTGGGAGCAGGTCTGAAAACTGAGACGAGATTCTGGGGCTGAGCATCACTCAGCTTTGGTTCATTGCATCCTCAAACCCAGCTTCTGAAGTCCATCCTTGAAGCTCATTAACGAAGGAGGGGAAATTATCTGTGCTCCTGCTGGAATGAATTGAATATGAACTTTTCATTCCTACCTGTGTTTAGCATCGCTGTTGCACAGATTGCCATGTTGGCTACCATAATCCCTGCCTCAGAACAGGTGTTTGAAAAGGATGTTCTGGTGAGGTTGCCATCTACTTGCAGGAATGTTTAGGAAGGTACGAGAGGATATACTAATTATATATAATCCTTCCTTACTCACGCTAGTGAGCATAGAGCAGAACACATTCCTTCTAGACAAATAGGAAATTTATTGAGTAGCTGGTTTCAGTCTTTTAATTAAAGAAATCCAGGATGCCCTTTGTTCAGACTGGATTCTTCCTGGTAACTTACCCTTTACAGTGGTACCTCGGGTTACAGATGCTTCAGGTTACAGATGCTTCAGGTTACAGACTCTGCTAACCCAGAAATAGTGCCTCAGGTTAAGAACTTTGCTTCAGGATGAGAACAGAAATCGTGCTCCGGCGGCACGGTGGCAGCAGGAGCCCCATTAGCTAAAGTGGTGCTTCAGGTTAAAAACAGTTTCAGGTTAAGAACGGACCTCCGGAACGAATAAAGTTCTTAACCTGAGGTTAAGTAGTACCTCGGTTTCAGTTTCAGGTTAAGAACAGACCTCTGGAATAAATTAAGTACTTAACCTGAGGTACCACTGTATTTCCCACTTTGAGCCATGAGTTGCTTAAGAGCCAGGAGCAAAAGCTGGTCAAAAGAGAGATCAAAAAGAGCAAAATAAAATTAAAAAATAGAGATGGCTTTGTGCCCAGCCCTTTCATTTAGTTTTATTTGGGTCATGCCCATTTCCCTGGTCACACTCAGGGGGAGATGGCACCCAACAGGTGAGACAGGAAGTCCTCCCTGTTTGGAGCCACATTGTGTGCCCATTCTAGCAAAGAGGAAATGCTGGACTTGACTGCTCTGTGTATACATCCCACACGATCTCCGTGATTGAACCGCTTGCGCAATAGACCAAAGCAGCCAAAATTTCCCCCATTAATTCTGGGCGGAGTTCCTGTTGAATTATTGCCTGTTCCATAGCTGTTAAAACTCAGGGAAGCTCAGCCAAAATAACAGGGGTGCCAACCTGAATAAAATATTTGGGGGTGCAGTTAATCCCCACCCCACATAATCGATCACATGATGCGGCACACACCATTTGAATGACACTGCCAGTCAACTTGGTGGAGGCAGCTCCCTCAAATATTTTATAGCCTCTAGGAGTTAGCTCCTATGCAAAATAATAATATTTTTTTTTAAACCCTGCAACTGCAAGTCAGCCAAATCCTCCTTTCCAAACTCTTAAGAGACGATCGCGGAAACAAAATGTAGCTCAGCCCAGTTTGCCCAAGGATGCTTTTTATTCTTTTATAACGCTGATGTCATGAATGGTAGGGCGGGGCGAGTTGGGCGTCGCCGAAGGAAGGCGAGGAAAGCGAACCCAGCGTCAGAAAGGAGAGAGGCGCCTCCGCGGAGCAGAAAGGCTCGCTGCCGCCGTTAGATGGCGCTCGAGACTTTGCAACCAGCCGTACAAAACGGTTCAATGTTGGAAACAAAACAAACCCAAAACTCAAAAAACGGTGGGGGGGAAAAGACATCTCTAAAGAAGGACGAAACTACGCCGCAGGTGAACGCCACATTTTTATTTTTTTTTAAAAAAGGAAGCTTGGGTCAAGAAATGGGTCAAGAAGGTGATGAAGGAGAGGAAACTCAATTCTGAGTCTCTTTGCCTCAATTCTGCCGCACGTGGCAAACTTTCTGCTGAGATGCAGTCTCTGGCCAGGGTTGCAACTGCCGTGTGTGTGTGTGTGTGTGTAACTGCGCTCCGGCTTCAGGATGCAAAAGCTGTGGCGCGGAGAGGTGGCATGGGCTCGCATCACAGGGAGAGATAGATAGAAGTAGAAAGGGACTTGGCAGCACTGCACGAAGCTCTTTCCTTTCATCTAGAAAGTTTCTGGGAAACATGCTTTGCTGAACAGTCTTAACTCTCCAGAGCGTGAAGGAGGGAGGGAACGAGAGCTGCGCCGCACCCATTGAAAACTTTGCTAACGTTTCTGTCCCAAACGGCATTCCCTTGCCGAAGCCCTAAAGCGCACTTACTTCCAAGTAAGCCCCTGGCACGGATTGCAACGAGGCTTCCGTTTTGAGACTGCGCCTATTTAGTCCTAAGAGATTGGCCTAAGAGCAAAGGCCTCTGACCCGAGGCCACGCTGCCCGCTAACAACCCCATGACCTTGAGGACTACTGGCGGGGCTTATTTGCTGGGGGAAGAAAATGCACTCTGTTCATGCTCAGGCGCCACCTTTTTATTTACTTGGAAATAATTCAGAGCTGGAGGGAGCCATCCTGCGCGCACTGATATGGGGGGTGAGCCCCACTGAGCACTGCAGGATTTCCTTCCGAATACAGTGGTACCTCGGGTTACAGACGCTTCAGGTTATAGACTCCGCTAACCCAGAAATAGTACCTCGGGTTAAGAACTTTGCTTCAGGATGAGAACAAAAATTGTGCTCCGGCGGCGCGGCAGCAGCAGGAGGCCCCATTAGCTAAAGTGGTGCTTCAGGTCAAGAACAGCTTCAGGTTAAGAACGGACCTCCGCAACGAAATAAGTATAACTCAATGTACCACTGTAAATGTGCAGCGCGCTCAGCTATAAGATCAGGTAGAATCGTAGAGTTGGAAGGGACCCCGAGGGTCATCCGGCCCAACCCCCTGCGAGGCAGGACTCTTTTGTCCAACGTGGGCTCGAACCCATGTCCCTGAGATTAAGAGTCTCATGCTTTCCCAACTGAGCTATCCCGGAGAGTAGTGGGTCTGTCCCGAGCATGTACGAGGCCTGCCCTTCACTTTTCAGACCTCCCTGTTGCTCTCTTTAGGTTGCGATCCTACAAACCTCGCAGTCCTGGCTTGCAAGGGCAGGTGCGCCCTGTATGCGAAGCCTCACGTCTGGCAAGCAGCGCCATCAGCCTCCAACCCGGACTCCCAGCTTAACGCCGAAGATCCCGTTCCCACTGTCGGGACCAAGGTCGTGGAAAGACAAGGCGCGGCCAGACTTCTTGGTTCTCGCTCTCCATGTGTTGCGAGGGGCGTCTGGGTCCTCTCTGAGACCTGGAAAACCCAGCCAGCCTCTGCTTCTCGGAGTGGCCGGAGAGAGTTAGGAGCTCACTTTTGTCTACACTGGCCGCCGGCACCGGCTCTTCCGAGTTTCAGGAAGGCTTGAACCCGGGAGCCACGGCTCTCATATTTTAGGAGAGGACTCGGGGTCTGGGCCCCGGTTTGGAAGGAGGGTGGCGAAGCGCGCAAACAAATTCTGCCCGGGATCCTGGCCCTTCTAGTCTTCCGGCTGCCAACTCTTGCCGTCGGGGTTTAGTTCGCCTTTTAAATGTGCAGGCCGGTTAGGCGTCTGGAAAGCTGCTTCCCGGATTGATTCCGGGACTCTAACGCGCTGGAAAAGTCAGAGGAGGGAACCGTTCTTCTCCGGCTCGACGCGCTTTCCTGCGCTTGCACCCCGCGCTTGCACCCGGGGTCTCTTGCTTGGGAAAAGGGTACAAGGCCAAGTCAAATCAGGGGAGCGGGAGGAAGGCCGTGCGTGTCTGAATATGGCATAGCAGGTATGTAGCAAGGACCTTGAAACAAAATTAAGAGCCAGCAAGATTGGATGGCCCTCTGTCATGGATGCTTTAGCTGAGATTCCTGCATTTGCAGGGGGTTGGTCTAGATGACCGTTGGATCCCTTCCAACTCTACAGTTCTATGATTTTAAGATGTTCCACCCCATCCTCTTTTTCCTTCCCCTCCCGTCGCATAGACACGCGCTGTGTTTTTTCTCTGAATGGGTTCTGTTCCGTCTGGAGAGGAAACCGACTTGTGCGAAGTGTGATCAGGGGAGAGGGGGTCCTCTAGTTTTGCTCAGCTTAAAACCCATCGGGGTTTTAACTGGATCCTGCCTCAACCCTGGCGAAAGGGGAAAGGGCTTCCGTAGAAGGCACCTTGAGTAGTCAATAAGAAAGAGTGAGGGGGGGGTCTCACTTTTGCCTTCAAGTGGGTCGGGTGCTCCAGAATGAAGTTAGAGAGGTAAGCTGCAAACTCCGCGCGACACAACAGTGCGAAGAGTACGCCATGCGCGCATCCAGCTCATGTGCGCGATATGGGCGTTAAGCAGAGCGGTTTCCCGTTTGCCGTCGAGGAAATCCATCCTGCCACAGCCTCTCGGCGGCTTTGGTCCCCTGTATCCCAAAACACCCGGGCATGCATGGGTATGCTAGGAAGGAAGGGGCTGTGGTTCTCCTTTCCCTGAGGTCGGGAGGAGACCGTCGAAAGACAACATAAGAATAAAATGGCGAGCACACTTTTGGTTGCACGCTCCCTCCTTGCTCCTGTAGCTTCACACTCCTAAACCTTTCGTGTGGAAGAACACCCCCCCTCCTGATTTTAGCAGATCTTGCTCCTGGGGATCCAGCTATATGACACCATCAAGCAAGCACGTGACGTCATAACCCGTTGGCTTTTGATTGTGGCCTCGCAAAACTGGCAGCCCAGCCGGATAATCCCCGATGGGTTGTTACTGGAGAGAGAACTGGCATCCTGGCCAAAAATCGCTTAGGGCTCTTTATGTGTGACCTTTTGTGTTTGACACACCCGCATCCCTGACACTCCTGGGCCTCGCCAGATGACAGCGCTTGCCCTTCCGATCCCCTGAACCCCGTGGCGTCGGAATCCCCGTTGACCGGAGCGGGGTTTGTCCGGGGAAGTGTGCGTCCTCCCAGGCCGGCCGCCTTTCTCTCTGCCAGGAGGCCCCTGGAGGATGGCGAGGGCGTTCCCCCGGCCCGGGGCGGCTCTCGGGTTACCGAAGGGCGTGACCCTCGGCTGGCTGGGGAGCAGCGTCTGGCCGAGCGACTATAACCTTGGAGAGAGCCATTGGGTCGAAGCAGCTGCCGGAAGCTCAGATCCCTCTCTCTCCCTCTGTGTGTGTGTGTGTTTGGTTTTTCTGGACCAATGTGGGGAAGACACAGCTGGACGCCGGATCCTTTGGAGAAGGAGGAAGGGGTGGGTCGGTGGGGAAGGATGGAGAGGTTCTGACCCGCCCCTGGAAACCTCGGTAGTGGAGCCGCGTAAGTCTTCTTTTTGGAGTCCTTTTATTGGAGCGCTCCCCCCTATAAGCCCGCTCTCAACTCTCTTTGGGTTTGAGCAATGGGTGTGAGCTAAAGGTGAGTAACGCGGATGGAGCGCCAGGAAGCGAGCGGCACAAGCTGCTGGGCAGATCCATCGGGCTTGGAGGTCGCCCACGGCGCGCCTCTGCGCCCCTGGAGTGCCTTGGAAGCGTCCGCGGCGCGGCCGGGTAGATCCTTTGGTCAGGGTTTCATCTCTTTAGCAGCAAGGCTGGCTTGGAAACGGCCTAAAATCCAGGAGGCCGGCGGACTGGTGTGTGGGGAGATCCTAAGGGAAGGGAAAGAGGCGGAGGGCGGGGATGAGATGGGGAAGTTGGGCGAGTTTGGACTCTCAGCTTTGTGGACGGATCCCAGGGCGCCAGGGTGGGCGTCAGGCTTTAAAGGAGGGCTTTGAAAACTGTCCAAGGGAGGAAGGAGGGCGAACCATGCAAGAGGGTGCTGCTGGGAGCCTGAGGTGTGTGGGGGGGGGGACTGTGTTGAAGAGCGTCGAGGCGAAGGCCAAACTTTTCTCTCAGAAGGTTGGAAATGATGGAGGCGAGGGAAGTCTCAGGCAGCAGAATAAGAGAGGGCAGCGGGTGACAGAGTCCCGCTTCGGTTTCATCCACATCTATCTATCCATTCTGTACACATTCACACACCCGCACTCATGCCCAAGTCATTAAACGCGGCAAGACCCTGCAAGCACCTTCTGTGGACGTGAGAGGCCCCACTGCAAGGAGTGTCCCTTACTTCCAAGTAATGGGAGCCAGGAGACCTGCGCATTCTTGCGCACAGCTGTTCAAACGAAACCAATACTATGCCGGACATCTGAAAGCAAGGAAAGAAAAGAAAATCCAGGCGATTGAATAAACAAGGGCCGCCATGGGACTTGGAAAGGGCTGGTTTGGAAAAGGGATTCGTTTGACGCGATTGAAACGACCCACCGCACACTTCTTTGGAAAGCCAGCTCTTCATCCACGGAAATCAAGTGGGTTTGCTTCCAAGTGGAATCAGAGAGTGCAAAAGTGTGGGGGGGGGGTTGGGAGGGGGAGTGTGGGGGAGATGAGGTACGGAGCGTTTGATCTTCCCACCTCAGGCCAGGCACACTCTACCTGCCCTGTCCCCCGTGGGACGGCTGCATATACTGTACAAACACCATGCGGGCGACTCCCTATAGAAAGTGTCCGCCCCCTTCTCCGGACCTCTTTCGACCAGGTGTTTAGATGGTGTAGCTGGTCCTAATAAAAGCCCCCTCTATGTTTTGGAGAGACTTCAAAAGACGTAGAAGTAAATCATTAAGCGCGCCGTCCTGTTCAACCTTCCCTTGCCGCTTTGGCCAAATTTCTCTTGGCTGGGGGAGGAGAATTACACTCTATAACAAGCTTCACACTTGAAAATGTTTTGATGCTATATGCAGCCAGCGGTTTCTTTTTCTCTTAAGGAAAAAAGAAGGTTCCTGTAAAAATAAACCCCTCCTTTTGGAAGGGAGAGGGAGAAAGAAAGAGACCGGCCAGGCCAAGAAGGCTATTGACAAAACATTATTATCAGATGTGGCCGGAGTTCAGTGGAACTTGGAAAGGAGATCGTTCCCAATTGCCCTGAGAGCTACGATATTTTGGGGGTGGGGGCGGGCGGGCAGGAGAGACAGAGAGCTGCCACATACAACCCATCCAGTGTTCTTCTCAAAAAGGCATGTTCTTATTCTTTAGGAAGCAAGGCATGGTCTCTTCGTCACTGGGATTGGGGTGACTTGTTTACGCGGCAGTAAGCGTCCCTGAGTTAAACAGGATTACTTCTCCTGCAAATGCGCGTGGGGAGCGCAACCTTTCGGCACCATCAGTGATGGATACGGAACCCAACGGGACATGCTTGCACCCTAAGTAGGCTTAGGGATGCAGGCTAACAGCGCGATCTTTTGCACATTTACGCGGAAGTAAGTCCCACTGGGCTCAATGGGGCTTAGTTCATAGGGTGGCGGGAGGGACTTCAGCCTATAGGCAGCGCTCCCAAGTGGCGCTAGTATTTCCCTAGCGCCAGGAGCGTGACAGTCAAGTCAAACTTTGCCACAGCAGAACTTACTACCTGAGGGTTTCTTCTTCAGTACTTTGAAAAGCAAGCGGGAGCTAGTGAAGCTGGGAGCAGAGCAACTAACACCTGAGAGGTTAGATGAGAAGCTTGTGGATGACGCGCAACCCGATCCTATGCCTGCTTGTAAAGCAAGTCCCAAGGAGTTCAGTGGGGATTGCGTCCGAGAAACGTGCGCGCTTGCAGCCTGCTTTTAAAAAACAAAACAAAACAACAAAAAACAAAATTAAACTCGTTCAAAATTATTGTTTTTTTTTACAAAAAAATCTTTTATTTTTCTTCAATGCAGGGGAGAGATGTCATTTGTATGATTGTTCAGAGCAACAAGCACTTCATCCGAGACGCAAATATTCAAGGAGAAGAGGGGAAATTGCCATCGCTCTGAGGAAAACTCAGAAATACGTGCACGCCCAAACGAAGATGGAAAGTCTAGGGGAGGGAAATCAGAAGACTTGGCCCGGCGAAGAAATGGACAAGGCGGGAGTCCAGGGCCGCCCCCTTCCCCTAGACCCGTTTTTAGCCATTGGCCTGATAGCTAGAGTAAGTGGGAGACCCCCCCCCCCATCTCCTTTAGAAAGTCAAGGCCAAACTGTGGGGTGTCTTATTCCTAGAGCAGTCAAGTACAACATTTTCCTGTTTCCTAGAATGGACACACGGAGGAATGTGGGTACAGACAGGGAAGACTTCCTGTCACACCTGCTCTGGAGCTTCCTCCCCCCCTTTGTGTGACCAGGTAGAGAGGCGTGACCCTAGCTGACCAGATAAAAGGGCTGGCCACGCAACCATCTCTTGAACTCTTACTCTTACTTTCTTACTCTTGGACTCTCTCTGTCCTGGCTCTTAGCTAGCGCATGGCTCAACCTTCACATAGGATGGAGCCCACAAGCAGAAAGTCCGAGATGCAGCTCAGACTTCTTTTCACTGTAACCACAACACAAAAGCCTGCCTTCAGATTACTGCTGTGAACTGAATGTGAGTAAAACTTTATCCTTTTAAAGATGACCGTGTTGTGTTATTATTATTATTTTAAGAGGGGAATAAAGGGGAAAACTTACCAGGAACAATCCAGACTGGGCAATCCAGACTGGATTGCTTCATTAAATGATTCTAACGAAGCTTCAACTTGCTTCCAATAAGTTGCAAAGGGAATGTGCTCTGCTGTTCACTCACTAGCGCGAGTGAGGAGGGATAATATCAAAATAATATATCCTCTCCTACCTTCCTTAACATTCCCACACAAACTATGGTCGATTTCCATGGAGCTGGGTGGCACAATGATCAGAGGAGCTAAACTGGTGCCTGTAACAGCAAGCAGCGAGGGCAGAAAAGGAGCGTGATGAGAGATTGTGGTGTGGCAGGAGGGCAGGCGGGCAAGAAAAGGTGGGAAGCCGAAGCCTTTCTTTTGCTCCCTGAAGTCCATTGGTGGTGCAGGATATAATTCTTTATTAAACTGAACTGAGAGATTATAACCTCCCCATTCCAGGCCCCTCGATGATTCTAGGCTACATATTAGGAAACCTCCTTTCTCCCTCTTTTTTTTTTTTTTTGGACAGAGAAATGATGATCAGAAAAGCTGCGGAATGAACTAATCAAGAAAACAAAAGAAGTTATTCCAAGCGAGGACAACTAGACAAGTTCCTGGCAGCGCAGCTTTTCCTGGTGTTGGAGTTGCCGAACATCCTTAATCACACACATGA
This sequence comes from Podarcis melisellensis, assembly GCF_964234715.1. Taxonomy (NCBI): domain Eukaryota; kingdom Metazoa; phylum Chordata; class Lepidosauria; order Squamata; family Lacertidae; genus Podarcis; species Podarcis melisellensis. The sequence continues at coordinate 29,320,603 of NC_138531.1, forward strand.
GTTATCTCCCGATGAGGCTTTGCTATAACCATTTGCCATGCTGGCAATAGAGTAGTGGCCAAAACTGGAATAATAATAATAATAATAATAATAATAATAATAATAATAATAATAATAATAATAATAAAAAAAAACAACAACTAGAATTTGCACTTCTCGGGCGCAGACTTGTGCCAGGCGCGCGAGGCGTCCAGTGGGCGTGCAGACAACCGGCAGAGAGAATTGATTTCGGATCACAGCTCATCGGAAGTCAAAGGGCGCTCGCGAAACGCTCCTGTCGTTTGATCTACAGCCCAAATCCCTGCCTAGCAACTGCAATCGCATCTTTCTAACCTCCATCGCAACCCCGGCTTCCGTTTCCTCTTTGGTTAGTTGTGTTGGTTCGCCTCCTGTCGTCTCACAATGGAGGACTGCACAGCTCTGGAATCTTCTCCTCCAGGAACAGTCAGAGATTAGGAAGAGCATCAGGGCAGAAGCCAACCATTTCCTAGCTTGAAATTTCGCGAGAAGGTCAGAGCTGAGGACTCATTCTTCTGCAAGGTTTTACAAAATTGTGGTCTTCCTGCCCCCATGTGCAAGAAGATCAGGAGGCAATCCCTGGGGAGAAACCACCAGAGCTCCTGGCACATCCCAGCCAGTCAATAGCCAGATTCCTCACGTTTCATTGGACAATCTGGCCGACATGGGCTTTGGGTTGAACCCATAGGGGGATCCATACAGGGATTTTCAGGGGCTGCCCAATCTACAGGAGTCTAATAGAGTGAGCAGACCATACTGTACCAGCGTCGCTGCCCATACATAGGCCCACCTAGGAAGGAGTCTCGGGATTGGATTAGGATGGAGAGAAAACGGGACGGAGGGCAGGAAACATACAACCACTTTTATTGAATGCCTGACCTAAGTCTCCTTGGATCGACTGAGTGGGACCTTCTTACCAAAGTCATATGGGGGGATATATAAGCCTAGCAGGAAGTTTCATTGAGTTCAGATGGGACTTACTCCTAGGTGAGTTGACCTCAGATTGCAGCCTTTCCAGAGGTTGACTGAAAGGACTTACTCACGAGTAAACGTGTACATTTGAAGGCGCCACCACAAGCAGCCTGATGCTTAATTGTGGCTTCCGTTCTTCACAGCTGCTTTCCGCTTTCCCTCTCCAGACATCCGAGCGATTTCTCGTCAAGGGAAACGCCCCCGCCCTTGTTTTTATGAGACAGCAGGACAGATCTCCCCACCCAAAGACACACACCTTATTTCCTCCTTAGCAGTGTTAGACGCGTAATAATGCCGGGATCCTCTAGTCTGGAAGATGACAGGTTGCGGAGAAAGCTAAGGGCCAGATCTTTTGGCCCGTCAGCCCGAAACGGGAAAGCCGACGACTAATACCCAAACCACACTGTGTGAAGTTTAGCTCTGGGGAGAACCCCTTTCCCTAGAAATACAGTCGTTCGGTCCCAGCATGTGTCCTTAACCTCAGGCCTCTGATAAATAAAGATCTAGAAAGAGGGGGGACCCCAGGAAGGCTAATAAGCTACGCTCTGTATTAACTCCTTCTTGTATGCAAACCCGATTCCCTATTTATGTGTGTGGCTTGCTTTGTGCCCTTAGTTGAAGACCATTGACTACTGTGGATGCTGGTTCCTTGTGGGGGCTCCAGACATTATCCTCGCGCCACCGCCAGGCTCTCAGTCAATTCAACCATTCTCCTTCCTGCCTAGGAGTCTCTATCCTCCACCCAATCCACACAGTTTTCTCTCTCAACCGCTTTGCAAAACGGGTAATAAATTTGTTGGTCGTTACTGCGCTACACTACAAGGTTGTCTTTGTGGGTTGTTGTTTTTTAGTGTTATTTGTTTTTTGCTACCCTGCCTTTCTGGAAATTGCTTTCCTCCTCCTCCTTGGGACAGGGCTTGCTACCCAAACAGTGGCGTAGCGTGGGGGTGCAGGGGGGGGGCCGCACCGGGCGCAACATGGGGGGGGGCGCACTTGCACTCGCAGCTCTCTGCCCCTACCTGGCTCGAGTGCTAAAATCCATGGGTTAGGGGGCGCAAATTACTTGCCTTGCCCCGGGTGCTGACAACCCACGCTACGCCACTGTACCCAAAGACCGAAAAGCTTGCTGCGCAGCACGTAGAGAGAGGGGGGGGGGCTGTCGCTGGAAGCTAGCAAAATTGGGAGGGATTGTGCTGGGGTTTCGACTGGGCTGCTGCTGCTCCTCTCTTAAGGGCACATCCCCGTAAGGAAACACAGGTCAGTCACGGTTCAAAGCTAGGCAAGAAAAGTGGCAGAGATTGTTTCCAGAGGTCGCGCTCCCCGGGGTTAGGCTTAAGGGGCACGGACACACCCACCAGGTCCCACACTTGAAGGTCAGCACTGACCTCTCTCGGCATCCCTCGTCTCCAACCTGAAGCTCAGAACCATTCACCCTGAGTCCCGAAGACACCCGGCGTTACGCCCCGGAACATGCATGATACTTTTCTTTCTTTCTTTTTAAGAGAAAAAAAGAGGGATGAAGTGGCAAAATATAAACCTGGCTCCAATGACCTGCCTCCCAAGCCATCAAAACAGTCTACTTTGCAGCCAAGCTCAACGCCTGTTTACCGAGAAGAGAGTTCAGGCGATTGCAAAGACTCTATCACAATACAGTGGTACCTCGGGTTACATACGCTTCAGGTTACAGACTCCGCTAACCCAGAAATAGTGCTTCAGGTTAAGAACTTTGCTTCAGGATGAGAACAGAAATTGTGTTCCGGCGGAGCGGCAGCAGCAGGAGGCCCCATTAGCTAAAGTGGTTAAGAACAGTTTCAGGTTAAGAACGGACCTCCGGAACGAATTAAGTACGTAACCCGAGGTACCACTGTAATGCAACAGTGCTGAGGAGAAGGGGGAGAGGCAGGGCTATTGATTAATTTATTTGCTTCCTCCCTTCCCGCTACTCAGGACATTTCAACTCTCCCCAGTCCAGTTCTTCGATATCTCCAATTGATAATAATAATAACAATAATAATATTAAAAATGGTACGTTTCATAGGAGAGCCTGTCACTCTAGACTGTTATAGATATTTATAGACTGAAGAAAATGCGAAGTACATATATGGGTCTCTCCCTCCCCACGCCAGTCACCCTCCAAATCAGCATGCATTCGTCACTATAGGTAAGTGGTGACCCACGGAGCACAAAGGAGGGGTAGCTGGGAGCAAGCGGGCAAAGATGCGGGAAGTCTGAGATGGTGGGGCAGCAGGAGGCCCAGCAGATATCTTGGAAAGCTTCACATTTCATGTTGGGTTCGGCTACCCATTAGAGCGGGTGACCTGGAGGATCTCTGCCTGTAAAGTGAGAGGCCGTGAATCAAAATGGGGCTTACTCTCAGGTAAACGTGCAGAAGAGTCGTGTCCCCTGGCCTGCTTGTTTGAAAGAATTCTAGGAGGCTCTCCCTCCTCTTTCTAATTTTGTGGGGACATTCCTCGCTGGGTTTAGGGGCCAATTTTCGTTTATTGATTTAATGTCCTTCATAAGAGTTCTGAATACTCGCAAGACAGAAAGGGAAATGCATCGAAGTAGAGTTTACTAAACACACACACACAAACCCCGATTTGATGAAGTGGGATCTAATCTGCCGAAGCTTAGGCCACAATAAAATGTGCTCCGCTTTAAGGTACCACAAAACTCTTTGCTGCAACGACAAGAGCAGCAGCAACAACCACAAAACTTAACAAGCTGAACAGTGGGACTGTCTTGGAATCCGAGTCTAAACACTGTTGGGAAACTAACCCTCTTGAAATCAGCCTGGGTGGATTCTAGACTCCGGGCCCATAAACCACAATGGCAATGTGGAATGATAGGACGTGGATTCTAATCCTCGGCAGTCCGCCGGGAAGATCTCCGGCTCAACTCTCCCCGAAATGCCTTGGGTGTTGTGGTGGCAAATGCGCCGGCGGTGGCAATTCCCCTGCAGGTCAGGGAGCCTTGCGCGCGAGAACTATATATTGTATGCACATAGCTATCGCCCGCACAGGAGGGTTTATGGCGTCCCCGCGCCTCTAGCTCCCTTGGCAAGCTTTGATCCACACAACTCAAGAGGGGCTTGAAACAATGAGATTAAACGCTGCCTCCAACTTTTCTTCACAAACGGCCTCCTAGAGAGAAGCGCTCAGCTTGATGCAGCTGAAACTTTCCAGGTGAGGACCCCCCCTCACTTTTTTTCCCTCTCCCCTCCACCTCTCTTTTTCTTTTCATGCCTCCGCCTTCTCTCTAGCTCGACGTGAAGCTCGGAGCTCCTGAGCAAACACTCAACTGTTCTCCGCTGGGTTGGAGGAAGGAGGTCTGTGGAACCGCTGGCAGCAGCAGCCCCGGCAGCCAGGCTTTCCAGAACGAATAACAAAAAGGTTACTGTACATAGAAACGTGCTGTCAGCCCGAGAGCCTCAAGTTGTTTGAATGTTGGTTTGGGGGACGTAAATATAGCAGCTCTGCGGTTCCCTCCCGCTCCTCTCTCTGCTTCCCCTCTTTAAATAATTCCATTTCAATTGGAAAAGGTTAGCCCTAGACACGAGGTACAATAATATTCCCCCCCCCCAACAAAAAATCCTTAAGTTCTCTCCTATACTGTATATATATTTAAGCATTACCTTATCCCTTACTTATCGTTTATGGAAATAATGCTTCTCCCCATTGCGCGCGCGCCCCCCGCGCGCCCTTTTCCTAAAGGGACATGCAATTCTGCGGGTGAACTTTGGCTGGACTTTCCTTTTGCATCCCACACAGGGAACAGCCGTGGGTTCCCCGGGCTTGCAGAGGAGCCGAGTACTTAAGGTGAGCAAAAAAATTAAATAAATATGCCACAGAGAAACTGTGTGCTTTCTTGACCGGACTTGCATCTAGGGAGCTGGTTTCCAAGCGCAGTCCTTTCTCAAGCTGCTGCATGAGAGGGTGGAGTGAAAGAACTCTTTAAAAATAAATTAAAAACGCGATGAAATGAAATCGAGGTAAGGAAGCGCGCTCAGGTCTCACGAAGGGCGCCGTCCTGAGACTCCAGAACCTCGTTTCACAGAGCAGGGAACCTTTTTGTGCATAAATCATCCCACACCACCCAGACCTGTGCATTTGGCAGCCGAAACTTTCCAAGCACACTTAAGAAAAACATCCCACTGTGGTCTAAGACTGTAACCTCTGCTCGTCATTTAGCAGCTTAAAGATCACTACTTTTTATTTATTTTTATTTTATTTTATTTTATCAGAGTGCAGAACTGAGGCCCAAGTCTACGGCAACAGAAACAGCTTTTTTCCTCCAACACTTGCTTCAGATCTCAGCTGTTTTATATACACATCCAGAGGGGGACTAGTGCAATTTAGGACCACGGCGGTGGGGAGAATCTGGTCGCAATCCTACCATGCGCTTACTGAGGCGCGTGTGAAGGATTGGCGCTGATGCAAAGTTTCTGAGAACTCTGGACATCTAACTGCAGACTCAAACACTGGGATGTGGGGATGGTGGCGGAGAGAAGTGGATTATGGGTTTACACATCCATTCTAAACGCTTGGGAGTTAGACCCCCCCCCACGCCCACCCCACTCAGTTGTGGCTCGTTCCGCCCAAGCAATCTGTTCTAAGATTAAAATCAGTTAAAACTCGGGCGGAGTTCTCTCCAACTGCATCCCGGATTGTAACTCTGCTCATGGGCGTAGCTAAGCGGGGGGGGGGTGCAAGGAGGGGCAGCTGCCCCCTTAAATAAATATAAATAAAGAAAAATGCATAGCTAACTGAGGTTCTGCCCCCCCCCCCCACAAGAGGCCTGCCCCTCCCAACAAAAATCCTGGCTACGCCCGTGACTCTGCTGTATATTCTTCTCTGGTCCTACAGTCTCAAAAGGGTGGTAAAATTATCTTGGTTTTAAAGAGTCTGCCCTTCATTCCCAACGCATGCTTTCTCCTAAGGGACTCCACATATGTCAGGCCAGGGAGTCTTTCCCAGTCCTAACTGGAGACTCCAGGGATTGGATCTGGGATCTTCTACACGCAAAAGGATTTCCCAGAGCAGCGGCCTTCCTTTTCACTGCCCCCAAGCTCATTTTCTGTCCCTCCAGCGTAGAGAGAGGAAGGGACGAACGTACCTACATCTCTCCTCAGTACGGTAGAACTACTGATAACGTTCCTAAAATCAGGCACCCCCAAACTCGGCCCTCCAGCTGTTTAGGGACTACAACTCCCATCATCCCTGACCACTGGTCCTGTTAGCTAGGGATGATGGGAGTTGTAGTCCCAAGACAGCTGGAGGGCCGAGTTTGGGGATGCCTGCTAAAACTCATCCATTTTCCTCCTGTTTTTATGACAGCCTGTGCCAGAAGGAAATGGGCAACTGCTGGTTTTCTTTTAACCTGTGTTAGCCCAAGGACCTACCCTCTGTATGGACCCATCCGGATGAGTTGAAAAGCCGTTATAAAAGAATACTGAGCTAGAAGTAGGTTAATTACCTGCGAGGGAAAGTCGAGCTCTTTGCAAGGGAGGGACTCAAGTTTACAACCCCACCCCTCGCTGGCGTAAAAGTTGAAAGCAGTTGTCTCTCTCTCTCTCAAAAAGGGCAGAGAAAATGAGCCCAAAGCTTTTAAAACAAAGTTGTACACATTGATAGGAATGGAAAAAGAAATGGCAAGGCAGATTGTCAACTATGCATTCGATGAAAAACAACCGAACCATTGCAAGGAATAACTGAAAGGAACGCGTCGTCAGTGATGCTTAAAACTAAAAAACTAAAAATAAAAATCTCGGAGTTGGGAGGAAATCCCACCACACTTTAAAGCTTTGGTGCATTTGGGGGCTGCTGCAGTCCATCCCACAAGCTTTTGTAGGTGTGCAAAGACTCTTGCTTTCTTCAGTGAATCCTACACAACTGTTACAGGATCCCTATGCATCCAAATATTCTACCGATTTCTAATATTAGGGAGAGAGAAACGGGGTGGAAGTGGTGGTGAGATGGAGACAAGTTTGGATATTAGCCAAGAGAAAAGTTTCATCTGTCACTGCCACCCTAGTATCCATCCCCATTCCACATAGTAGATTATGACTCCTCTGGAAAAAACCTTTTAAACACAAACGCAGTCCCCCGTCCCGCAACTCAAAGCCTGTTTAGGCAGATACATTAACAAAAACATCCCATTTCAAGCCATTCTGATCTGTAATTAAATGGTGCAGCCGGCTTGTATTCACCGGTGGCTTTTACAGAAGTTGCAGTGATCCAAAGTCAGGTTGCTGTGTCAGAGAGTGGCTCTTTTATTAATGAGAATACAAAAAAAGGGGGTGGGGGTGGGGAGGAATAGGAGAGGCTTGCATGTTCTTAGCCCGGCTTCAATTTAGTTGCTAAGCAACCCGTTTATGGTAATTCATCCGCGAAATTTAAATCTCTGAGAAAAGGATCCTGCGTTTGGCTGAATGGTCGCCACGAGCAGAACAACTTGTGGGAGAGGGCAGCAGCTGCTACTTCTGGCCAGCAAGCCAGCCAGGCAGAAGCAGGGAGGGGGAAATAATGCACCGTGCCCCCCCCCCACTACACACACACACACACCCCCCTAGACCCCATGCAGAATGAGCTCATTGCTCGCCACCTCGGGGGACAGCGGGGAGAGCTTTCTTCACAATCCAGTACCCAAAGCGCGCGCGCACACCCCCCCCCCATCCTGAGTCCAGATGGCCGCTGGGTCCTCAGCACTTCCTCTCTTCTCCTCCTTCCTTGAGATCCCCACACCCCCTCCCCACCCTTCTCTCTGTCTCCCTCCCTCCCTGCTTCTTAACGCGCGCGCCAAGGCCCATTGCACTTCCAAGCAAGCCCATTCATCCACCTGATCTTAGCCACACATTACTCAAACTGCGCAGGGTATTTCCTCTCTCTCTCTCTCTCTCTCTCTCTCTCTCTCTCTCTCTCTCTCTCTCTCTCTCACACACACACACACACACACACACACACGCAGGCATTTCCACTGAAATACTTAAAACACAACCGGAGGGTTGCACAGTCCTCCCGGCAAAAGAGATCTAACCCAATTCTGTAGCCTAAACACAAGACGCCTTGGATATTGGGCTGAAAGAAGGAAGACCCGTTCAATCTTTGCGCCGGATCCATCAATCCAGAGTGAGCGCCACCCATGGCGCCTATTCACCAACAGGAAAGCTCTTTAGAATGACACTGACGTCCATAACCTGGCATTGAAGGAACGAGAATATTTGACCTTTTACACCCTCTTTAACCTTCCATGCTGTGACTACAAAAGAGCATTAAACACTCGGGAAAGTAGCCAACCACCTCTCGCCACCCAGCGCCGGAGTGCAAATCAGAGGAGTTCAGTGAGGCTGGCTTGTAAGTTCTTGTAGGGTTGCAGCAGACTTAGACTGACATCTGTGAACCACGCCGCCTTGTTAAACAGCGATGAGTGTTTGGGTTTTAACACCCCAGGAAGAAGACCTGCTCTCCTTTTCAATGAAGCTCACTGCTCCGCCTTAACTGTAGGGTTTTAAGAAACGGCTTACACCTGAAAGCATGCAGTATTTACCAGGAAGCGAATCCACAAAGTTCAAAGGCGTTCGCTTCCTTGTAAGGATTTCATCATCATTATTAATGAAAGATCTGCCCTGGCAATTGCTATTCCTTCCCTTCATTCTCCCCGTCCCTAGAGGAGGCGGCAGCCTCCGCCCTGGTTTCCTTTAGGCTGCCATCCTCTAGGCGCTTACCTGCGCAGACCTGCATAGGATTGCGCTGGGAGTCTCTCAAGCCCCTGGACGGAAGGAGAATGGGGAGTCGTGACGTCACTGCAATGACCAAGGGTTAGAGGGGGGGGGGGCAGGACTGGCTTGCAGAGGCAAAAGGAGCCGGCCAAAGAGCCGGGCTTCGTCTCTGGAGGAGCAACGCTGCCCATGGAACGCAACCAGGAAAACCTTCACAGAGCAATCCTTCTCACGTCCAGCTAGAAATAAACCCTATTTCAATGGCGCTTACTCCCAGGTGATTGTGTATACATATATAACTGCAGCATTAACGACCCCCATTTCACACACCCCCCACAGGCTCAAGTGGCCCAACAACCCACCCCTGGTAGGAGTCCATGGATTTTAGAGAACTATGGATTGCGTGTCGCCGTCTGTCCGTCCCGTCCCCCCAAAAAACACCACCCCGCCACTTCTGCCCGAAACAGGCGCGCGCGCGCGCACCCTCCAGCCTCACATCCATTAATCTGGCAGGCTAGGAAAAAGGGAGTTTGTGTCACTCTGGGTCAAGTTGTCAGCGGCTGACTGGCTAGCTGAAGACTGCCTGTCAGTCAACACCACATCTTCCTGCAGCTGAGACATCAACACCACCAAGGAGATCTTCCCTTGCGCTAACTTGAAACTTGCACCCAGTTTTAAGCACCCCCCCTAAACAGTAAAGGGCAAATATTTGTCTAGCTTTCCCCAGCCGCCCTCCCTCCACCCACCCGCCGCACTTTGGTTCCTTTTCGCCTTCCCATCTTGCCACCCTAGACCAATTTCCTTGAAACAGCCAGAGGCTGGGACTTGTGAAATTTGGTCCATATCCTAAATAATTCATTCCAAGCCTGCAGCCAAGGCCAAGACTTGTTGCATCCATTTTAGAGTTTGATTAATCACCCTGGAACTCCATGCAAACTCAACTGCTAGCGTCCAAGGAGCTCCCCGCTTTATCGCTAAAAGCTGCCACTCGCAGATTTATTTTTCTTCTATTTATATGCAAATATGTCTGCGTCTTAAAAGGTGCGCGTGTGTGAGAGTGTGCGCGCTACACACACACACACACACGCTCACAATCTCTATGAAGATATAAAAATGTCCTTTTGTCTTTAGCTTGAAGGTGCTGATCATTTATTACAAAAATAAACCAATAAATACAACAATATATTGTTGCTTTTGACAGGATAAATATTTTACAAATATATACTCTTAAAAAAAACAAATATCAGTGTTAAACTTAAGGAAAATATGACACTTATTGATAGAACTATCAATAATATATACTGCATTTCTTATTAGAGCCGATTGTTCTTTAAAGGTTCAGTTGAAAAATGTTCATACAAAACAAGTTCAGACCATAGCAATATGAAAACGCTACATGGAAACTATTTTCCTTTTTCTTTCTTTAAAGGCAAGCCGCTGTGATTTAAAATGCGTGGTGGAGCTTGTTGCTTAATATTTTTTTTAAAAAAATGCGGTCAACAACAGTGGAATGACTAGTTTAAATACACTTGGAAATTATTTATTGCCTAGGGATTTGAACGCGGTTGTGATTAGAAGTCAACTAGGCAACTCGAGAAATTGGGGGAGGGGGAGAAGAGGTAGGAAAAGGCTTCAGAAAAGGGAACGTAAATTATTATATTTCAGAATCACGCGGACTGGTTAAATACAACTTTTCAAAATATTTTTTTTTCTTTACTCCTCTCTCCTTTTCAGAGAGGAGGAATGTGGGGGAAAGCTTAAAGGGACCCACCAACCACAGAATACTGGATTTACACGTGAATACAGTGCTTAGGGTAATTTAGAGATTTGGTAATATAGAACGTTATTTTCATTATTTACATATTATATAACCCTTCACTAAAGCCTCTCGTTTATGCGTCCCGTGGCCTTGTAACCCTGAAGCTCCTATACACATTCAGAGGGTTCAATTTGAAGACGTGGGGGGCGGGAGGAGAGAAGAATAGCAAATCACCTTGGTAGATTCACCTTTCTGCCTTATAAGGATGCAGAGATGGGCATATTTTGCAAAAAATACCTGCTTCCGAAAAAGCGACTGACCTTACAAAGCAGTTGCAAATATTACCTTTCTAACAGAAAAGAGCTTGAGGCTCACTCTTAACCCCTTTGTTCTCATCCCAACCCATTAACCAAACAACAACAACTAAGACATGTAAACAGATCTCTGTCCTGATTTTTTTAAAACAACAACAACACCCCACGCCACTCAATCCTCTAGTGTGAAAAATAGGATTCTATCTCCTATGCTGATATTTCCCAACAAGTATAAGCAACTTCGTGGCCTCCCTACTGAAAAGCCTGTTTTTTCTTATTTCCCTCGCGAGCAATGAAATTGTTGGACCCTAGTTCTCTCTCTTTCTCTCCCCCCCCCATTTTCGGTGCCCCCTTCCTCTGGACCACCTAAAAGAGGTAAAATTCTGCACTAGCGTCCCACACTCCTGTCTCCCGCCCCCTCTTTGTTGCCTATGCTTGTGGTTTAATTTGGATTAAAAACAATGCATTTTAGGACTCGGCTGTTTAGCTGGCTTTGACTTGACCTAAAATTGAGACTTATTGAAAAGGAGTTAATATTATTTCCTGGTTCTAAACTATTATACCACACATCAAGTGAAAGGAAAGGAACTAACGCTCGATTGAAACCTTATGTTCTTCTTCAGCAGCTTCCACCTCCCACTCCATATTTTTCTGTTTCTACACAGTGCGCGCCGTGGGACTAGCTCTCTTATCTGGGTACCACAACTCAAATGCAGATTTCCAAAGGTGGGTTTGAACTTTTCAAACCTCTCCTGACTCCTCTGCTATGTATACGTCAATGGCTATAACAATAACAAACAGTTATGGTAACCTAGTTCTCAGTAGTGCAGCTACTGATATCCTTAGCTTCGCCAACGCTCACGTTTATTATAACTGGTATGGCTGCTGTATAGAGTTAAGGGCAAGCACTTAACACCTGCGCCCATTCCACATCCTGCACGCATCCCTAAAGCAACAACACAACAATGGCAAACTACCAGAACCCTGGCTAAAACTCGTGAGTACTTCCTTCTTTTTCTGTACGCACAGCAACACACACATTTAGAAGTACCTTTTCTTAAATTATAGCGTTTATATTAAATAAAAAGTTACACATATAAAATGTTTCCAAATAACATACAGTCTTTTTTTTAAAAAAAGCATCCTATGCATTATATTTTGGAAAAGGGACGGGGGAGTTAAACTGTTGCAGATGATCGCTTATATCACCTGATAGGAGATATCTACTGAGCTAGGGTTGCAACTTAAATGAGGAGTCAGACAATGGCCTTCTGTTCTAAAGTCTTGGTTTATAATCCCATTACACACTCTCAATACATTGATCTAAAAATACCGTGGAACTATATATGCATTTATAAGGAGTTGACCTACTTCTAAAAAAGCTAGCCTGGCCAATAGTAAATGGAGGGGGGGGGGTTTCTCCTCCGTTCCCTGTTAAAAACACACACCACAAACAGACTATACAGAACGCAGGTTGGTTCTATCGTTGAGTCTCTCGTTTGGAAGGTTTTCAGTATTTCTTAAGAAAACTTAACTCGACACAATTTCGTATGCATCAGACAAAGACTATTTCATTCTAACAAATTTATTTTCTCAATCAGCTCTTACGGAATCACTACTCAAATTAAATTACAATCAAATTATCACATCAAAAGATACCCTTATTACCTAATAGCTGTCCGTATTTTTTTTTTCATTTCATTTTTTTAAATTTGTGCTCGTCTGAAAAAAACACGTAATACAAGATCTGGGGAAAAAATAAATTACCGTTTTGCAGCAGTTCATAGGTATTCTGAATAAAATATTAAAAGAAGTCATTTAATGAAAATATAAAGCAAATTTTTTTTTAGATCAACAACGGATCTAAACATTTCTCTATTGCTGTCTTTTTTCTCTTTTTTTCTTTTTGTTTGTTTGTTGAAAAGTCTGTTTATTAAAACCTACCAAAAACACTGCGAGGAAATGGCAGTGTTATATAATCACTTCCACAGCACCCGCTTAATCAAGTTGGCAACGGATTTAGGAGAGAGAAGTTCAGATAAGTGCAGCTGCAGATGCCCAGTTCCTTTTAAATCCCTTTATCTGAATTAGTCCAGAAATAAAAAATATTAATAAAAAAAATATTAGCAGTGAACTTTTTAAAATTAATCTTCCAGGATGATTGGCAGCCATCAGGAACAGCCCTGAATTATTCCCTTTATGTCGCTGTTTCCCTTAATTCATGCAAAATCCTTCTACGGAGCTCCAAGTTTTAAGGACCAACAACCTCGCTTTGCTTCTCTCCCCCCCCTCCGGGTAGGAGCCCCTCCCTCCAACCTCTTTCTTTTCAGGGTCATCCTTCTATTTGCGGGCGGTTCTTTCTTTCTTTATTCCCCCTCCTCCCATCTTTCTCTCGCTCGCTCTCTTTCTCTAGATTATAATATATAAATTTGTTTATTCCCCCCTTCTTCTATCCAGTCTGCTTGGCTTTTCATTTAGTGCTGCGTGCGTTATTCCTCCCCCCCTCCTTTCCCTAAACCTAGCAAAAAAGCTACCGGTTTTTCTCTTTCGTTATTGTTTTCAAAATAATGCTTCTCCTTCGAAAGTAGACTCCTTCCCTGAACCAAATTAACGTAGTTTGGGCAAACAAACAAACAAACAAACAAACAAACAAACGACCACCCCCTCCCAATAGCTCTGGAACTCAAAGAACATATCCTAGCGTTGTTTTTCTCCTGCTTGAGGCCTACCCTCTTTTGACATTTCCATTTTACGTATTTTATTTAAAAAGTGTGTGTGTGGCGGGGGGGGTGAAATAGAGAGAAAAGTTTCGGTGAACCTCGCATGAAAGTCCTTTTAAATGGGCTCGTGGTGGGTGCGGGGGGTGAGGCTCGGGGAAGGAGGAGAAGAGAGAGAGAGAGAGAGAGAGAGAGAGAGAGAGAGAGAGAGAGAGAGAGAGAGAGAGAGAGAGAGAGATGGGAGCGCAGAAGAAGCTGGGTGCTGTACGATCGCTGCCACCACGATAACAACCGGGCATAATTTAGATCTGGTGTTGTGGAGTCGCTACAGAAAGGAACAACATCCGGGGTTGGGGGGGTTGTGTGTGTGTTTGTTTGTTTGTTTGTTTGTGTGTGTGTGTGTGTGTGCGCGCGTTTGGGTCTCCACAACGCTCCCTTTCTCGCCGTAGCAAGGAAGGATCTCCAACTATCTCTCTGCAATGAAGAAGGCTAAGTGTTCCAGATATGTGTGTTTAAAATAAAGCAAGCCAGGGAGCCTGGGTCTGGGCTGTAGGTGCGTGCCGGTGTCCTTGTGTGCGTCTTCGCCTTCCTTCTCCCCCTCCCCTCCCCCACCCCTTCTCTCTCCCCCCCCCCACCGCCTTGCTCACCTCTCCCTCTGCCTGCCTGCCTGCCTGCCCCTCTGTCTTCTCCCTAAGAATCCCTTTCTCACTTTTTTTTAAATTTAAAATTTGTGGCGTTGCTGTCGTTGATGGTGATGATGGCGACTGTCTTTTTTTGTTTTGTTTTGTTGTCCGTTCCCCCTCCACCTCCCCACCACCCCCCACCCCCCTCACTGCACGCTCGCCTGGAGTCCGTGGTGGGGCGGCGGCGTATCGGAGTTCACGTTGCCGACCTGCGAGTAGACGTCGTCGGGCGTCTGCTGCTGGATCCCCGGGGGGGTCATGCGCTTCTCTTTCTGCCTGCGGTTGCAAAACCAAACCCTGACCACCTCCTTCTCCAGCTGCAGGCTGTCCGCTAGGTTCGTAATCTCCTGCGCCGAGGGCTTGGGGCATTTCAAGAAGTGGCTCTCCAAGGCCCCCTTGACACTCACCTCGATGGAGGTCCGCTTCTTCCTCTTGCGGCCCTGAGCCGCGATCTTGTCGATGCTGGTGGGGCTGCCCGTCGACGAGTCGGCTTCCTCCAGCCACTTGTTCAACAAAGGTTTCAGCTTGCACATGTTCTTGAAGCTCAGCTGCAGAGCCTCGAAGCGGCAGATGGTGGTCTGCGAGAAGACGTTGCCGTACAGGGTGCCCAGCGCCAAGCCCACGTCGGCCTGCGTGAAGCCCAGCTTGATCCGACGCTGCTTGAACTGCTTGGCGAACTGCTCCAGGTCGTCCGAGGTCGGCGTGTCCTCGTCCGAGTGCGGGTCGTGGCTGTTCAGGCCGCCGCCCCCGCCTCCGCCTCCGCCGCCGCCGCCTCCCCCGTGGTGCGGGTGCGGGTGCGGGTGGTGATGGTGGTGGTGGTGATGGCCGGGGTGCTCTCCCAGCTCGGGCGTGTCTCCCCGCACCAAGCCCGGGTGCACCAGGCTCTGGCTGCCCGGCGGAGGGCTCAGCATGCCGTTGACCGTGAAGCCGCCGGGCTGCGAGTACAGCAGAGGCTGCTGCTGCTGCTGGCTGGCCATGGAGGGCAGGTGCGCGCCGGCGCCGGCGCCCCAGTGGCCCTGGTGCGGCGGGCCCAGGTGCGGCGGCCGGTGGTGCAGCGCCGCGCCCGAGTGCAGGTCGTCCCGCCCGCCGCCTCCGCCGCCGCCTCCCTTCACGTCGGGCTGCTGCTGCTGCTGCTGTTGCTGCTGCTGCTGCTGCTGTTGCTGCTGCTGCGGGCTCCCCGTCATGCCGACCGGGCTGCTGGCCCAGGGAGAGCCGGCTTCCACGGCGGCGGCGGCGGCAGCTGCGGCGGCGGCGGCGGCGTGGGGCAGCGCGGTGACCCACTGGTGCGCGTGGCTCAGCATATGGCCGCCGTTGCTGGCCGCCATGGCGCCCTGCATGAAGTCGCTCTGGACCATCTTGACGGACGAAGGGTCGCCGCGGTAGCCGCCGCCCGACACCGACGTGACGGCCACGCTGCCCGGCTGCATGCCGCCGCCGCCGTCCGAGTGCACGATGGAGCCCGCCGACAGGATGCTGTTGGTGGCCAGGTAAGGGTTAGACGCCGCCGTAGCCATCGCCGACGCTTTCCTGTCGACCCCTCCACTGCGCTCGCCACAAGCCGCCGCCGCTGCTGCCGCCGCCGCCGCAGCCCAGTAGCGCGCCACCAGAATCCCGCCCGGCTCGGCTGTTTCCTCAGCTCTCCTCAGCCTGCCCGGCCCGCCGGCCGGCCGGCCCCGAGGCGGGCTCCGTGCGCGCGGGTGCGCGCGCCGCCGCCGCCGCTCCTCCTGGGCTCGCGGCTCCTCTGAGGGGAAACACTCGCCACACGCAGACAGACACACACGCGCGGCCGCTTCTCCTCCTTCGCCGGCCCCTTATTGCGATTCACCTGTTCGGGGTTGCCTCAGCGGCGAGAAAGACATTACTGAATCCCTCTCCCTAGATATTGGTAGAAAGAGGGAGGAAAGGAGGAAAAAAAAAAGAGCGGGAACCGCCGAGGGGAGGGAGGGAGCGAGGTCGGCAACAACAACTCCCCTTTTGGCTCCCCTCCTTCACTCCCTCAGGAGCATATTTTCTCCCCTCACAGTTTCTGGGTTGTTGTTGTTGCTGCTGCCGCTGCTGTTTTCTTTCCCCTCACAGAGAAAGTTTCTCTTCTCCCCCTTCTCCCCCTCCTGTAAGGCTTTGTATGGGGTGAATGAGTGCGTGTGGGCTCCTTTCTTTCGCCCCTCACGCACGTCCCCTCGCACACACTGTCTCTCGGTCTCTCTCTTTCGCGGCGCTTCTGTTTCTTTCTTTCTTCCTCTGGCTTTCGTCCCCCCTCTCTCTCCTCTCTCTCTCTCTCGCGCGCGCAAGTTTTGTTTATGTCCTAAGAAAACTTCTGGCGATGCTGGCGAAGGCGGCGGCGGACGAGGCGACGGAGCTGCGGGCGACGCATCGCCTCAGAGTTGACGCCCGGCCGATGCGCCCGGGTCCCTTGGAAACAAGAGTCCTGCTCGGGCCACCTTCTTGCGGGAATCTGGAGAAGACATGTCGCTTCCTTTCCCCTTCTCTCCCCCCCCCCCCCGCTTTTCCTCTTTGGGGAAGGGATGGCTTGGTGGGTGTGGGTTGTCGCCCCAGTCGTCGTCGTCGTCGTCCTCCTCCTCCTCACATGATAAAAGAAAGCAAGTTCGACAATATCTCTTTGGTCACCCTTCCCTCTCTCTCCTCTCGCCAAGAAAAGTTTAAAATCGCAGAGTTCTCTGTAATTCGAAAGGGATGACGAGGGTGACGAAGATCCAGCGGTCGTCTCCGGGAGGAGGAGGAAGCGCCTGGGCGCAGGGGAGCCGCGTGAGGGTGGGCGCGCAGAGATGGTATCCTTGAGCCGCGAACTCCGCGGGGGAAGTTGGCTGCCAGGCTCGTGAAGCGTGCTCTTCTGCTGGTGCTGGAGTACAAGCCGCTCTGCTCTGCTCTGCTCTTCCCTCGCTGCTGCTGCCGCCGCCGCCTCCTCCTCCTCTTTCTCCCCCCTTCCTCCTCCTCCTCCTCCTCCCCCCTTCCTCCTCCTCCTCTCCTTCTCTTTCTCTCCCTCTGACAGCTCTCTCTCTGTCCCTCCCTCACAGAGCGGGGACTGTCGAATGTTTACCCTCCGCCGAGAGCGCGCGCACCACCACACTTTCCCAAATACAAGGAAGTCGAGCGCGAGGGCCCCCGCTGATTGGCTACCCGCTGAGTGATTGGCAGGCCCGCGATGACTGGCTCAGGACGCGAGGCCCCCCTTCCGGCCGTTCCGATTGGTTGCTTTTTAATTTAGGCAAAGTGTCGTGGAGGCTTGGAAAACTGCCCTGCCCCCCTTCTCTTCTCTCCATCACCACCCCTCCTTTGGTCTCTCTCTCTCTCTCTCTCTCTCTCTCTCTCTCTCTCTCTCTCTCTCTCTCTCTCTCTCTCTCTCTCTCTCTCTCTCTCTCTCTCTCTCTCTCTCCTTCCTACTCACAACATCTTAACTCTTAGAGCCCAGTGAATAAATCTGAGTTCTCCCGGCATTGAGCTGAGAAGAGGGAGGCGGGAGAAAGGAGGGGGGAGGGATGAGAGAAAGAGGGGGGAAGGGAAGAAAGGAGTGTGTGTGTGTGTGTGTGTTTGGGGGGGGCGGAAGAGAGGAAAACCCACTATCTAACACTGTGCTTATTTTTACTTGCATGCATATGATTCCTCTTATGGGCGCGCTTAAGCCGTATTATCTGCAACCAGCCGTGGCACACGGGGGCTGCCTGCATTCACAAAGCCCCCAATCTGAAGAAAGGAAGAAAGAAACAACAAACCCGGAGCGCTCTCCCTGGTATCTTCCAAAGTTTTCCCTCCCTCCCCTTTCTCCCCTGTTTCATGTGCCTGTTTCTGCATCTGTCCCCCCCCCCCCCCGCTTCCCAGAGGCACAAAGCTGCAATCGCCAGCAGCCCTCCTTAAGCCATGGCAGTTCCCACTGAAAAGCCTGCGCCGGACAGAGAGGCTCAGGCGGCCGGCTCTCCTCCTCCTCGTTGCAGGCAACCGGCCCCACACTTCTTTGTTTTACAGCCTCGGTTATTCCGCATCTTATGGGAAGTACAATGCCCCTCATCTCTCTCTCTCTCCATCCCCCAGCTGAGGGAGTATGGATGCACGCAGCGCTCCGAGGCCTCTCCAAGCAAAAGGATGCCTTACCTTTCAAGAATACCCAGAAAGCTCCTTTTAACCATTTGTCTCTTTTAAATTACGTTAATCCCACGGTTCTTATTTTTTAATATTTTTTTTTGGGGGGGTGGTTCATTTCAAACAACGCAATGCCTTTCCAAATGGCTCTATTCCCTATCACTGTATAAATGCAATCATGATATGTGTGTGTGTGTGTGTATAAAAATAACACCGACGCCGGCAGCATTTTGTAGGATATAGACTTGACTCTATGAAACATTTTATTATTGCTAGTCCAGCCGAAAGAGTTAAGGTGGGCGGAAGAGAGAGCGAGAAAGGGAGGGAGGGAGGGAGGGAGGGAGGGAGAGAGAGAGAGAGAGAGAGAGAGAGAGAGAGAGAGAGAGAGAGAGAGAGAGAACGATGCGACCAAGCGGAAACGCTGCACAGAGGCAACCTCAGTGAACCAAGGAAAAAAGAGAAAGTGGCAACCCAAACAAGGGCAAATTAAACACTCCTCGGGGAATTCCAGTGAAATAACACCATTCGGACATTCAAGGAACGCATCTTGGCTAATGACGGTTGCGTGTTTGTGCGCTGTTGTGCTTACACACACACACACACACACACACACACATACAGCCTGTGGCCAGGCACTCAGAGCGTGGATCCCCTTCCACATTTGTGAGTGTATAAGCTGTGCGCGCGTGGGTCTCTCTCTCTCTCTCTCCCCCGTGAAAATATGCACCGGCGTGTTTACATTAAGATGTGCAACACAACGCCCCCCGCCCCTCCCTCCTGTTCATAATTTCACCACAGAAGAACCCAGCTTAGGTGAATTTCAGTGTACAGCACGAACTGCATACATATCCCCGCTAGCGAGGAAGGTATGCGGAGCTGGCGTGATGGGCAGATTAGCTGGAGGCTGCTAGCATTTATTTAGGACTCGGTCCAGCTCCTGCTTGTACAGTAAAAGATACCATCTTAGGTAGGTTTAGAAAAACCATTAAGGTGAAGTATACAGATCTGAAGAGCTCTGGTAACTGAAAGCCTAAACATCCAGAATTCTTCTCCTTTGTGTTCCCCTGTGTCTCCCAGACTTTTCCGCCTTTTAGATATACACATACAGATGAAGGGATCTAACACAGATTTCATTGAATAAATCGGAGATCTCCAGGTGCAGTCGGTTTGAATAGTCCGTGCCAGAACCCCATGTTTTCTTTTCCAGCCGATTTTGCTTGGATCAGGCTCAAAAAACCGAGTGAGTCTCGTGGTTTTGTTTACACTGAATGGGGAGGATAGGAATGGTGCCATGGGGCCGTCTTTCATTAATATACAGTGAGGATTTTGTCTAAATTACTGCTATGAATTTCACAGTACACGCTTTCAAAAGCCGTCTCAGGTGGCCCGATGAAACGTGATAGCGCCTCTGCAGACCCACTTCAATAATAGTAATAATAACAACAACGACAATAATAATAATAATAATAATAATAATAATAATAATAATAATAATAATGTTTAGGGGGGAATTCCCCCCCAAAATATTGTTTACCCATTAAGCAAACTATCTTCCTGGTTGAGTTTAGAGGGGATTTTTTTTGGGGGGGGGTGTTATTTATTTATTTAAAATTCAAAGTTAATCTTCTTCATCCCTCAACAATTCATTCCCCACCCCCACTCCCCTTTCCTTGTAGAGTGTGATTGCTTTGTCTGAGGGGGGGGGGGTTGGGTGGAAATCCAAAGTATAACAAGGGGAGAACAGTTAGTGCTGATTTTCATTTGCATAAATTTTCATATATTTTGGTGAAAATAATAGACTAGTGGAGAGCTGGGCTTAGTGGAATCAGTGCGAAGGAGAATCTTACCCGGGATCTTTTCGCTGCAGTTGAGAAGACGAATTTTCTCCTCGTCTACTAATCTCATAGCCGAAAAACACCCCCAAGCACTTAAAATACAAATCCTCCAAGTCTCGGGGCTCCTTTCGGTAAGTTTGCGTTTCTCTTTTCCTCCCTCTTTTTCACTTGTTTTAACTCTCTCTCTCCCTCTCCCTCCGTTCCTTTTCCATAAATGTCTTCTGAAAGCGCGCCTGGGTGCTCTTGTGTTTGGTGCAAGACTGGGAACCTCTGAAAACTCCCTGGATGGAACAAAACTCCCTCCTCGCCTCAATTTGTTTTTGTTTCAAAGACAGATACTCTCCTCTCAGACACCTTAGTGGAACATTAACCTGGAGTCATTCTAGCGAACTGAAGCCACCCCTCGCCGGTAGCTACTGCTGTACTTTTTGGGGGGGGGTGTGGCACTGGTGTGTAACTCTTCTGGGGGGAAAGAGATTGGAAGTTGACTTGGAGCGTGGTTGTTGTTGTTTGTGATGTTGTTATTGTCCCCCCTCTCTCTCCTTCTGCGCCCAAGGGGTCCAGGCAAGGCAGAGAGAGACCCCCTTATAGGCACCTGCTGTGACCCAGAGGAAAATAAAACTGGGGTTGGAGGAAGAGGAGGAGGAGGAGGAGAAGGCCAGCGGCCGGTGATGCGCCGAGAGGGTTAATGTTGTAACTAGGGAACAGGCGGTTAAGCACAACATCTACAGCTCTGTAGTGAAAGTCCATCAGAAAGAGTATAATCAATCAAAACTAACCAGGACATCCCTTCATTTTATTCTCTAAGGAGGCTGGGGCCGGAGTATTAGAAGGAAGCAGGATTCACATTGTCTCTTTGCCCCTGATACAGGCGACACCCCCCCCCGCCCGGCCTCCCTGAAAAAAAACAACACCCCACAACCCAGGCCCTTTTTAGCCTTTCTTCCCTAGGCTGGATTCCATCTAACTACCTAGAAAAAACTCTTTTTCTTGTGCCACATATTTTATTTTTAAACAGTGCTGTTTTTGTTGTTGGTGTTGGAGATGGCTGGCTTTGGGTGTCCTAGAGAACTTCACTCGCTTTTCTATAAATCCAGTTCGGGGCCGCCTTTCCCCATTTTTTGTTTCTTTTCTTTTCCACGGGAATTCATGTATTGCCCTCTTCTTAAATCTTGTTTCTTTCCCCCCCCAAGCCTTGTTATCTCCAGATAGCCCCCTTCGCAACGCAAGCCCTGACTCGGATTTTTCTGATTCTTATTACAACTGTTATTGCTATTATTAATAATAATAATAATAGCGCAACTGCCGATAGCAAATGGGCGAGAGGGCTCTCGTCGAAGTGGGGAGGTGTCGGTTTCAGATGGGGGTGGAGAAGCACCGCTCATTTCCCCCTTCTTGTTGACGCGCTCAGCTTCCCTTTTGACTGGGGTTAACTCTGTGTGCTCCATTGGAACAGATGCCGCGTAAAGCTGCTCGCTCAAGATCATTTGTTTCCTTGATGGGGGAACATTTCTGAGCGGAACATATTGGTTGCCATAGAGAAAGAAATAAAGGAAGAACACTAGTCACATTAAGCTATATGTTTGTGCACTGGGCTTTAGATAAAAGGGCCTCGGTCCAGCCAAGGAGAAGAGAAGCCAAAAAGCGGAGCTTTCCCTCCCCCCTCCACCTTCCTCCCCCCCCCCCCCAGCTTCAACTAAAACTAACTTTATTTTGTTTTGGACTTTTACAGTCGTAACATATACGCTAATTTTATTGGTTGTCGTTAATTTTATAAGATACGGTTTGCTGAACAAAATAGAACTTTCGAAGTGCTCGAGCTGAGAGAGACAGGGCCGAATCCGGTCGGCAGGGGGCGCACTGACGCGGCTCTCGAGCGGGGGAAAGTCGAAGACACTTTTGCTGAGCGGCTGTTGAGGTCTAGCAAAAAGTTGTTAGAAGCAGCGGAAAGGGTAGGTTCCGCGTACCCCAGCTTCTGATATATATGTGTGTGTATATATATTTCTACGTCCGTGTCTGTGCGTAATCTCAAGCACCAAGGGCGTTCGTCTTCCTGCCCTCTTCCTCTGACCGCAAGAAGGGGAAAGGAGGCTGGAAAAAAAGAGAGTAATATGCAGGGTTTTTGTTGTTGTTATTTTTTTAAAAAATAAAATAAAATAACCCAAACCTAGAATTTATATAGAGCTGTCATAACCCCCAGCAACGGGAAACCCAGGAACCGAGCAGTAATGGGAAACTTGTGGGAAACTTCTCAGAGAGTCATCAGTCACTGGCTATAAGGTGGTGATTTGGAGCACGCTGCTAACCGAGATCTCAGTTTCACCTAAATAAAAGGAACCAGTTTAACATTAAGAGGTAAAAGAATGAAGAGGAAGCGGGCATGTTTGGTGGAAAGAGGTGTGCTGCAGGGTTCTACCAAACCCAGGAAGTTTAAGGCCCCCTGGAGAGCTGGGAAAGGCATCGAAGGGGCTTTTCCCAACACATTGTAACGTTTATTTGCTATTCTGTACCTGGAGAAGTATTCTCCCAAATGAATCAGGCGCCCAGAGTTTTCCTAGGCTCCTCCCTTGTCCCTGAGGATAGAGAGGAAAGCAGCACTGCTAAGATGAGCAGTAGATGCAAAACCCACAGAAGGGTCTCGCAGGCTGCCCCGATCCAGAGCACACGGTTTGCACCATCTCATTGGGGTTCAGATACTCCCCCATAAAAACTCGGAGCTTGGAAGGTCAACGTGCTGTCCGGTTCCTGGTTCCTTCTGCCCGTTCCCCTCCCACTTCCAGTGGCTTGAGCGAGGGCAGGTGGTTGGAGAAAGCGGCTCTTGGGCAAGGGCTGCTGAGACCCTCGCCGTCTCTCCGTGACTTTTGTTCCTGTTAACTTTCTTGCAGGCTGTCTTTCGACACCTGCAACACTTGGTAGGGTCACCGCGTTCCTGACAGGAAATATGTACCATGAACTCTCTCTCTGTGTGTCTTGGCCTCGGCTAAGGCTAAGACCCTGCGCGCATTCCCCTGGGCGTGAGCCCCATTAGACTCAGTGGGACTCACTTCCTACTACAGGAGTGCGCTGCAAATCTGCCACCCGGTTCCTTAAGAGAACAGAAACGGGAATTGCTGTGCGGATATATGAAAGGGTGTTTCAGAAGTACTGTTTGCATACCACTCTCTTTCTAAGGCGGGAGGGAAAGGAAAGAACGTTGCTCTGCTTTCCTTAATGGGGAGAGTCTGAGATAGTTCCCCACCAGCCCTTTCCCCGGCTGAAGGTGACCAAGTCGAATTTCAAAATTCTTGGATGGGCTTGTTAGTTGCGCTTCGGGTCGCTCACACAAGTTTCCACACTGACGGATCTGGCAAGGGAAGCGACGACAATACCCCAGACTATTGTGGTGTGTTTCCTGAACGCAATTTTCTTCACAAACGCCAGCATCATTTATCGCTGTTAATTATGCAGCTGATGAGTGCCTGAACACGCGATTTTGGATCGGAGCAGCAGTTTTTAATATCTGGTATCTGGAAAACATTGGCCTTTCCTCCCCACCCCTCCCATTCCCCTCCTTCCATCCTGTCCCAGCTTAGTTCTTGATCTGTCTTTTCTCCTTCCTTTCCCCCCGCCTTCGAGTGAAACTTTCTCATGTATATGTGGCGGGGAGGAACCCATAACCCTTCAGCCTTATTCCTGGCCGCCGACATCAAAAGAGGGTAAAAGCAAACAGAACCTCCTGGATGCAAAAAATGAAAAATAGGAAAAAAAAAACCCCCACAGCAACAAGTCCATTTGGCAGGAGTTACTTATGCATGTGCCGCACACATACACACACAAAGAGAGGGAGAGAGAGCCTATAAAAAAAATCAAGAAAATACCAATGCTACAAATGATGTATTTATTATTTTACCCGGTTGTAAAACTCATTTACAACATAAATAGAGGAGGAGCGTTTTCACATTGGTAGCAGGTATTTGCCGTGCTGAGGATTCATCCACTTAAACTGCAATCGTAATCCCACCTACTCGGGAGTCAGCCCCATTGAAATTCAACAGGATTTACTTCTGTGCTGGCACGTTAGGATTGCAGCCTTAAATGCAAGGACCACGAGGTGTCCAGTAGCCTCGGAGAGCCAAGTTCCTTCTTAGTGTTCAAATGCCTATTTTTTAAAAAAAAATATTTAAAAAGTATCTTCTTTCGGAGTGAATGATGGTGACGGTCAAGTTGCGCCTGTGTCCGGTTAGGCTTCCTAGACTGGGCCTTTTGGGATGCTACTCCCCCAACTTTACAGTTCATAGTTCTTCGTAGCCGGGCTGGTCGATGATGGTTTAGGACTAGGAGGAGGATGAGAGTTGCTAATCTGGGGGAAGTAAGGAGGTGGGGGTGGGTGGGTGAGGGAGTTGGGGCAAGGGTGTGTGTGTGTGCGCGAGAGAGAGAGAGAAAAAATACATCCCTGTTACGTTGAAAGAGTGTCAGGCACCATAAGAAAACAACAGGCCTGCTCTTTTTATCCATACATCTCATTGTGAGAGCCCCAGGCTGAGCTTTGTTTATTGTTTGGCGTCCAACAAAAGCCTTTCGGGTCGTGTAATAAATTAGAAGTAGGAAGGCAGGAGCTGAGCAGGCCACGAATGTGGCTCGAGGAGAAGAAAAGGCACCTTTTTGGGGATACTCGCTCCTTGCCATTACGCAATGCGATTGTCCTTGGGAGGCAAACGCGGGTGGGGGTGGGGTGGGGAAGAAGAGGCGAGCAAGGGGGTGGGGTGGGGGTGGGGGGGTTGATGAAGCCGCCACCTCAAACGTGCCGGGCGGAATGGAAAAGTTAGCCGGCGAATAGATGGAACAATATCTCCTCCTCTTGGCTTTTGAAACTGGCTGAATGCGGGCGGGCGCGCTCGCCTGGCCCGAGATGGAAATGAACCTTTCGGCGCTTCCAAAGAAATGAAATAATGAAAATAAAAATCCATAGGGCGAGGAAGCTCCCCACACCCCACTCCCACGGAAGGGAGGTGGTTGTGGGGCGTTTCTAATCGCCCAGGTAGGAACGTGATACAAAGGAGGCTGAAAGTATCCGTCTCCTTAAAACGGGCCGGGCTGGGCGGGGGCGAAGGGAGAGCAGCGAATTTGCAACCCTGAATTCTTAGAGGCTGGAGATCATTGTGAGCTGCGGAGCTGCCACCTCAATAGGCTTCCCCCACGTTTTTGGTTTTTTTTTAAAAGGAAAAAGCAACATTAATATGCATTACATAGTGGGGTGAGTTGCAGATTTTGTTTTGTTTTGTTTCAAGGCGCAGAACGATGGCAGTTTGGGGCTTATGAAATGCTGTATTTTTGTTGTTGTTGTGTGTGGCACATTGGAAAAGAGGCGCCGATGAAGTTAGGCAGCCCCGCTTATTATTATTAGATTTTCTTTTTCTTTTCTTTTTAATTTGACATTTGAACTTGCCTATTGTCTGAGGATCTCGGTTCAGACTGCAGTAGGTCAAGCTAAAGGCTGCTCTTTTTGGAATTTCACAGGAACGCGCTCAGGCCGCCTGCTCGCCTTCCGGGAAGGCGAGAGGAGCTGTAGCCTTTGCTGCTGGGCTGGGGAGGAGATGGGGGGCGGGGGGCCTCTTGCCAGCGCCGCCGCCACCCCAGTCGAAAGCAGGACAAGGCTGCGATTCTCAGCCTGACCTCTCCCCTCCAAATGCATATATATGTACATACAGTTCGAGAAGGGGTAGGGAATGGGTAATATAAACGCTGCTAGGAAAAACAACAACTAGCCACCATATTTGGTGAACTCCAAGAAGACCTATGGAACAACAACAAAAAGTTAGGATCAAAGAAGAGTTTCTTCCTCTCTGGCGGATTCCTGCCCTTCTCAAGTTTGGCCAGGAACAAAAACGTTGTTATTCTGCAGCTAACTAGCTGGGGAGAAAGGAAGGAACCTGAGGTGGCAAGCGGCTTTCTGAATTTCTGATTTAAGAATGGCTAGCCAATCCCGCTTTTACTCAGAGTAGGCAACAACCACCCTCCTGAAGATGGCAGGGCCTTACCGTGGTGCGCGCTCTCTCTTTAAAATATTTTTTTTGCAGTTGCACATGTTTCTATTGGTGCGAATCTAGTCCATCCCCCCCCCCCCGCTAAGATGAATCTGTGTGAATTGCTTTTAACTTCTGCCTCTCTACAGAGAGAGGCGCAGGACTGTGGTCTTTCTCTGGCTAGCAGCCACTGCTGCCTCTCCACGTTCCTCTCCACCCCCCAAGGCCAGATTCTTCTTCTTCCTCCTCCTCCTCCTCTTCCTCATGGCCACCACTTTCCCCTCCAGCCCCGCCGAGCTGCTCAGAAATGGCAGGGGGCCTGGAGCAGAGGAGGCAGCGGGCAGGGCGAAGGCGCAGCCGCGGAGGCGCTGCGAGCAGAGCGGCGGGGCAGGGGCCAAATCGGCGGGAAAGGCCCATTTGGACGAGAAGGACAATGTGAGACCACCTGGTGGAGTCGATGGAGTCCTCTCTCTTCAGCCTCCTTCTCCCCACACGCTCCTGGAGTTGCTTTGGACAGGGTGGCAACTCTACACACACACACACACACACACACACACACAGAGAGAGAGAGAGAGAGAGAGAGAGAGAGAGAGAGAGACCTCATTTTGTGAGGGGAGCTCGTCTTCCTCAGGCTTTGTCACGGCGCCATGAACGCCAACCGCGCGCTGCTTCTCCCAGCTCACCAGAATAGCCTTTTCAAAGCGGGGTGGGTTGGGCCCCAATGGGCTTTTCCTCTTTTTTCTCTGTCCACCCCCCTCTTTTTTAATTTTTAAGGAGTGAGAGGGTAGATTTCAAAAACCCCAACTGGCGCTCGGCTTCTGTGAAGAAGCGCGTGGAAGGCAGCCTCAGAAAGGTTTGCTTTCCCTCAGAAAACAAAAGCCCAATGTTTTCCTCAGGCCGATTTGTGGCGACTAGCCTGTACCATGACTGGCGAGTGTAGGAGGCGGTAGCCGAGCTTGTTCTGGAAAGTTGAGGGAGCCCCAGTGGA
This sequence comes from Podarcis melisellensis, assembly GCF_964234715.1. Lineage (NCBI taxonomy): Eukaryota > Metazoa > Chordata > Lepidosauria > Squamata > Lacertidae > Podarcis > Podarcis melisellensis. Next base: position 29,347,700 of record NC_138531.1, read on the forward strand.
CCTGTGCGCGTTTCTGTGTGTTATAACAGGAGGAACTGGAACGGGTTCCTCAGCTTACCTGAACGCCCCCCCCCACCTCCGGTTTTGTTCCACCCACCCGCCCTACTGCCAGTGGAGCAGGCTGCCGGGAAGGCTATTCTACCACAGACTACTGCTTCTGGCAGCAGGGCAGGAAGTATTATTGGCCGTAGCTGATTTCTGGACCAGGAGAGCTGAGATCGTTTTGCTGAGGGACCTTGTGGTGGTGCTGGGGACACCCACATACCAACTAATGGTGTGAAGGATGTGTGTGTGTGACAAAAGGGACATCGATAGAGTTATGCGAGGGGATATGGGATATGTGTGTGGTTGGGGGTAGAGGGAGAAGGAGAAGGAGAAGGAGAAGGAGAAGGAGAAGAAGAAGAAGAAGAAGAAGAAGAAGAAGAAGAAGAAGAAGAAGAAGAAGAAGAAGAAGAAGAAGAAGAGAGCCGTTCTGGGGCTGCACAATTCTTGGGGTTGCCGCCTGGGCGCGCTGACGGGCGTGCGCACAAACAGGAGGCCAGGATTGCGGTCCCCCCCCCCCGCCGCCTCTTCTAAAAATGTTGCCACCGCGTCTGAAGAGGCGACTTTTCTCTCCCGCCCAATTCCCCCCCCCCGCCCGCAATCCCCGCCCAGCTCCTAAAGGTGAGTGCAGATTGCAAGAGTTGCTGCTCTGTTTTTTGTTTGTCAAACAGGAGGCTTCTCCAGGGAGAAGGGCATTTGTGGAGGGATCCCAGCGCAGGATTACATTAATCAAGGCATTATTTCCCCAGGGATGCGCGGCGCAAATTAGAGTAAATCCTAATAAAATTGGATCGCCGACAAACGGAACGCTTAAAGTAATCTGCTCCTCCTGCCTGCCTTCCTTTTCTTCTCTGTTATTTATTTTTTCTTCGGGGCTCACAAATCTTTTAAAGGTATAGCGCTTGCCCTGCGCGGACAGATACCCACCCGCGCGCTTCTGCCACAGGCCGCCTTCATTTCCACAGAGCCTCTCTATAGAAGGGCTGCTGTCAGGGGCCAATTAGTCTCCACGTCTCGGAGCTCCCACTTCCAAAGCGGCGGGAAATAACATCCCCTCAGCCTTCTCTGTGAGGCTTCCCTTCTCCCCAGCTGTTATTTAGTCGAAGTTTCCCATCGGTGCCACCGTGGAAGGGGGCAATGGCGGCGGCGAAAAGGCCGGGCCTCTTCCTCTTTTTAATTTTTTTTCCTTCCCCTCCGCCTGCCTTCGGTGTCCTGAGGCCGAGAGCGAAGCTAGCTAGCCCCAGACCGACGCCTCGCCGCTGGCGTTTCTTCGCAGCGAAGTTGCCAGAAGGTGGATGAGGGGAATGACGGCGGGCGCCAAGAGACTAGTCCTCTGCGAACACCAGACATTAGAGGAGCGCGGGCTGTGAATGTGGAGAGCTGTGGAGTCTTCTCGCTGGAAACTCTTTAAACAATAAAGAAATGAAAAACCGTGTCTCCCTCGTGTGTGTGTGTGTGTTGACGGGAGGGGGAAGGAAAGGCAGACTTTCACTTTAATCTTTTGGATTTAATCTCCGCTTTCTCTCTCTCAGTCTCTCCACCCCCGTCCCTCCAGGGAGGGAAGCCGTCCATCCCTCAGGGAGCTGGCAGTAGCCGGACCTCCTCGGACGACGGAAAGGCAAACAAGAGCGGCAGATGCGCCTTTAATTGCTTTCCTGGGCTCTGCCTGACCCTTGCTGGAGGCTTCTGGGCTGCGAGAGGGAAAGAGAGGCAGAAGCGAGCGAGCGGGCGGGAGAGCGAGGAAGGCAGGCAGGCAGGCAAGCGGGAAGATAAGCTTTCCCCCGACAGACAGCGCCAGTCCAGTCAAGCTAAACACCTCGCTGAGGGAAAACTAGCGCGCGCGGCGTGCCAGGTAGCCCCACCCCACCCCCACCGCCTCAGGAAAGGCGAGGAGCCCCCTCCTCCCGCCACCCCACATTCCCACACGCGATGTTGCCAACGCATCTTTCCCTCGCTCTCTCTCCCCCCCCCCACCCCGCACCTCCCGCCCAAAGCGACGACGCAACCAATTGGCCAACCTGAGTCTCCCATTTGGGCTGGTTTACTTTCCAGAGTTCAATTCTCCGCCACCTTCCCTCTCCGCCACACACCCCACCACCACCACACGCGCGCGCGCGCTGCCTCGGACGCCTCCTTCCCTTCCATTGCCCTCCCCACCCCCAGCCGCCGCTGCCGCCGACGTCGAGCTTGGTTTCCTCAGGGTCGAGGGTGGTGCTGGCGGTGCCCCCCCCCGTCAGGAAAGACGGAGGTCTGAGGGTAGGGGAGGGGGGGTCTCCGTTTTACCTGAGGGAGGGTGAGCGGAACCAAAGAAGGAAGGGGGGAAAGAAAACACACACACACACACACACACACACACACACACACACACACACACACAGCCTGCCGTTCCCCTTCCCGCCTTCTCTCCGCTCGCTATCCAGCCGGACCATTGGACCGACTAGCCCGCCTGCCTGCCTCCGCTCCGCAGCCCCTCCGCTCCCGCCTCAGCCGAGGAATCCTGCCGCCGCTCTTGCCGCTCGCTTCTGCCTGCCGCCGCTGCCTCTAACCCCGGCCGTCGGCTAGGCAAGGCTGGGCTGGGCAGAAGCGCGAGGCGCGCAGCCCCGGAACTCGGCTCGCCGCCGCCGCCGCCGCCGCGCGCGAGTCACCCCGGCTGATGACGGATCATTAAGAAGAAGTGGCCTTAGCGTCCCCGTCCTCCCCCCCCCCCGCTCCCTGCTCCCCGCCACCTGGCGCCTCTCTTTTAGAGCAGAGGATGCGCGCGGATCAGTGGCGGAAGAGGGGCGTGCGCGCGCGCGCGTGTGGAGATGGTGATGGAGATGGACCGGGAGAGGTAGGCGAGTGGGAAGCGCTCCTCTGATCCCGACGATCCCCCTCTCCATCTCCTCCCACCCCCCACCCCGCATCATTTTAAAAAGCAGCCCTTCCCTAAAATTTGGTACCCAAGTTTGACTGCACTCTCTCTCCCCCCCCCCGCCTCCCAGCCATCCTCCTCCTCTCCCGATCCCCAACTGCAGGCATCTATTTCTCTCTCTATATATATATCAAAGGAGACTTCACTAGTTTCTCCTTGACAGGGGCTGATCTGTTAACCCAGGAACTACCTAGAAGGTTGGTATCATTGTGGAAGAAAATCCTTCATTTCCTGTGTGCTCAGTAAGTTTTTTTTTTTAAACCAACAACCCCCCTTTCCCCCAATTTATTCTGTCTTGTTGTACATTTGCTTTGCTTGTGAGGTTTTAATGACATAAAAACACTAAATGGAAAAGGAGACATTTGATTTTTGTGTTGGTATGCTAGAGTTTTTTTTTTATATATCTATATCTGCATTTTAAAGTTGTGGCGTTTGAAGACTTGGTAGAAATGTGGAGAACATTTTGTAGCTCATATATGGAAATACTGCATTTACTGTCACCTACCAATAAATCTGTGATTTATTTCAATCATGAAAATAATTTGTGAGTTGCTTCCAGATAAGTATATATAATGTGTATTATTTTGTTTTAAAATCCAAAATACAGGGAAGGATAGACAAAGACTTACCTGTTACACATTAAATATAGTTCTGCATTGAAACAGATCACAGTTTTGTAATTCTATTTGCATGCCACCTTTGAGGGAAAATACTTTAAAAAAATGCATTTGTAATTTTCCCATTGTCTAATTATAAATTTATTCAATGCATTTTTTTCTAGTGTATATTAGCAAATAATTTGGCAGGTAGTAATTATCATAAAGTTCCTGGCACTTGTTCACTGGTTAACATAACTTTTCAACCTTTTTAGGACCATTTTCCACTTAAGGCTAGCCATATTTGAATTATGTTTGGCTGCATATATATCCTAGCAGGGTCTGATCTTAGAGTTAGTCCTTATTCATTTATTTAGAAATTATATTGAAGTAATTTACCTTCAGGCATCAAGAAAAAAAAAATGATCTGATCTCGGTAACCAAGGATATATGAAACATCTCACTGAGTTTTTCCAGCTATATTTTTGAGGCAATCACACAGTCACTAAGGAGTAGTAGTAGAAATTTAATAATGAATTCAACAAGGTGCTTATTTAGTAAGATAAGTGAGAATGAGGCTAGCATTTTCATATTTATGACTAATTTAAATAGAGCTGCTAACTTACAGAAGGCTTAAAAAACATATACCCAACTTCATTCTACACCCAAACACATGTAAAATAAATAAATAAGCAGATCCCCCAGTTAGGCTAGAAAACATAGGTGCGAAGAAAAAATAATAATGCATAAGACAATAATGTAAACTTGCATATCCTGATACATTCAGCATGGTTCTGGCATAAGTAATTTAGTGCAGATCCGTTTGCTTTAACCACACAGATATTACAAAATGAATTAACAGAACAGTTGTACTGAGGGGGCGGAACCCCATATTTTCCCTTTGAAATATGAAGTGCAACTAACTTGAAATGACACATGGAAGCCAGTGAATAAGTCATGGGAAATATTAATATTTGAAATGTATTGTATTTAAAATTAATCAGAACTTCACCCCACTCCACTTTAGCTACCTTTCTCTTATCTGTAAATACCTCACTTTGGATTCCATCAGTTTGATTCAGCATTTTGCCATATTTTTAAAAGATATATGGAACCATATCTTGACACCTTGATCTTAACACTTTGACTGGGGAGTAGTTCCCATTGATTTAAATGAAATTTATTTCCAAGTTGAGTGGCTTAGTATCACAGTCTTGATTTTTTTTTTAAATAAAAACCCGCAAGCCTTTGAAAGTCAAATGTAGTAAGAATGACACAATATTAGAAGCAGTAAAAACTAGCAACAATCCAGCACAGAATTTGGGGTGCATAAGCCAAAAGCATGTCCAAATCTGTGTTGGGTGGTGATGCTTAATTTTATTTTACACTTCACTAAAAGGAAAAGAATTTGGAGGAGTCAATGAACACAAACACAACACTCCAATCCATTCTTATACTATCCATAATGTAACAACTATTATCTAATGTATTTTATAATTAGACTTATGTAGAAAGGGATGACATGTTATCTTACCTATATAAATACACCTTATTATGTGTAATATCCAATATTCCCCCTCTTCCTATATGTAATATATTTATAGTGCAGCACATTATTTTTGTACATTACGGCTATAAACCAATTAACTGAAATTCCTCAGTAAGTGGTGGCCTCAATACAATACATTGCTTAATATGCTGTCATATGTTGCAACCAGCACAAAGGAAGAGAACACTTTTTTGTTAACGTATTTCACAGCAAAATGTGGATCTGGGTTATGAGGTTTAAAAAAGTGCATTTGCAATTATTATTACTATTTAGTGCACCTTATAGAAGCAAAGTGATCGGAGCAAGAGCTTCTAGCAAAATGGCACAAAGGTTAAACCCAGAACGTTGACAGCCATAAGGCAATCAGAATTTTGCCATTGATTCCAGTGGGATGGCCTTGTGTTCTTATTAGGTGTACTCATGATATCACTGTTCATTTGCATCACTTTCTGGCCTTTCTTGGTCTTGTAGATTTAAGCCTAGCTCCTTTATGTATGTATTCATTAGGTAGGACTAGTTTCCTCTGGACTTAACTGTTAAAAGCAACATGATACTTCTTTGAGCTGGAAGAGAAACTTTTGGTTCCACTCAGCACTCCAGCCACAGTGTTTCAATAGGGTCACAGTTGGGGCCTTATCTTTATCCTGCTGAAGTCTAAGAGAATCATGCCTTGATGATCTGGCTTCTCAGACCTAAACATATTTTCTGGAAAATAAACACTGCAGATTTTTTTTTATTCCACGTATGTGTGCATAGAATTTCACTTGAGGTTTGTCTTCCTTGTCAGTGAGTGTGTTTAGTCAAAGCATTAGGAACTCAGTGTCATGGTGTTAAGCTCACAGAAAGTATTTACAAGAGTGGCCCTGGGCACTCGTCTCCTTTACGTAAAGGTTTTATTTAGGAAGCAAGCAGAAACGACAATAGAAAGGGGAACACGTGCAAAGACCTGCTGCAAGGAGGCAGAGGACTCAAATCTAAGATAGTATCACATGATGTGGCACACTGTAAGAAATATTTGCTTCTGCAAAAACATGATCGAATTCGGATAAAGAAAAAGACAAAAAAAAAAAAAAGCATTTTAGTGGTTTATTTTGCACTTCACCAATACATACAGCCAGATCCACAGCATAGTTAAAGTAGTGTATTTGGGTTTAAACTAATTTAATCCCATTCATTTGAACAAGGTTTGTTTTAGCTTGTAGATATATATGTATGTGTGTGTGTGTGCGTTCTATTTAGCGACATCACATTTTCTTGCTTGTTAGTGCAGATTATATTTTCCATACAGTAAAAATGTTCTTTATATTTTTAAACCTACAAGCAGGATGTAAACACATTCTGTATTTAAACATTTCTTGGTTCCGTCAAAGAGTATGCTCACAAATGTCCTGTTCATCAGATTTGGAATTAAAGTGGAGAGCTATGAGGGAAGAGAAAACAAACTCTTTGCAGTACCATATCTGTAGCTTCTCAGCATCTATATGTATGTGTGTGTATAAATACAATTACGTCCATTAGTAAAACATAATATCAGTTTTGAATATGAATCTTATTTGTGATTTTTAAAAGTTATTTAAATTCTTATAAATGGTAAAATTATATATAATATTATATTCAGGGAAAATCCTATTAAGGAACAACAAAAAGAGCCATTTATGTTAAACCTATTAAATAAAAGAAGGTACAAATTATAAAATTTTAGCATCTAGAATACACACACACACACACACACACAGAGAGAGAGAGAGAGAGAGAGAGAGATGAAGCAATCACTTTATACATTTAGGAGATTAAATCCACAATTATTTTGCCCTTTTACAGATAAAACATCAATTTAGCAGTCATATTTAGATTCCTCCCCAGTAACTGAAATATTGTGTATTTTTTTTTTTATGGGGAAAACTTGATTCTGAAAAGTAACACTCTGTCTCACATCACACATACAAATCCATGCTGAATTAGTCTTCTTTGCACTGTCAGATACTAAAATATCACTATGAGGAAATAAATCATTTATTTGAAGCCCATTCTGTTTTATGCCAGATTCTTCTAGCTGCATTCATTTCGAAGTATTGGTTTTAACCTACAACGGTTTCAAACCTGTGTATCTTAAGGCCTGTTTTTCCTCCTGACCACTAAGATTTGGGAAAGAGGACAACTGCAGGTCCCATAATTCCATCGTGTGTTCTGTATTTAGGCCCAGCTCTTTGAAGTTCTCTACTTTGAGAAGCCTTCAGAGCCTAGTGTTACCAATATTCAGAGAAATAGTTTTCATTTGAAAATGCATTCCATTTGATTTTGCTATGGTTAACTTTCTCTCGCTTTTACTGTGGCCTCTATTTTGTGGTTGTAATGTTACTGCAATAATTTTGACAACCTGGGATTTTAGGATAGATAAATCGGTAGATGTATACTTTATGTCAGGCTGTCCAGTTACAGAGAATTTGCTTAATTTTTCAGAATCCCTATATAAAAAATGAAGTGTAGCAAGATCACTGTGGGTTCACTTAAACAAATTGGTTTGCTGTTTATTCCAGTGCTCATCTCATGCATGCAAGCAGAAACCATTTAGAACCCATCTAGCACCAATTTTAACAATTTGAATGACTCAAAATCAGCATACATGAAAGTATTTTATTTTTGAGATCAGTTTCTAATATTGCGTTTAAGAACAAGTCTTTATTCAAGAATTCACATGTAAGCTTTGACTTCCCCTTACCCCATGGATACTATCTATGTTTACTCAAAAGTAAGGCATTCAGTTCAATGGAACTCACTCCCAAATAAGTAGATATAAGATTTCAATCTTAATGGGGTGTAAAGCAGTTTAAAATTTCTGAAAAAGGCAGGCAAACCTTATATAGGGCCTTAAACCTGGATGTTGTAATGTAATGTACATGTACTCACATGGGAAAGCTAAAAACACACAGGTCAGGATTTGTTCCTGTCTTCTAAATAATGAAAGTACATATTGATGGAATATAACAACTGATGATCAGCCTAAGACATGAAGCAAGTTGCACTGATTTTCAAGTAAATGTTTGTTTGGTCTGGGATACCAATTTGGTCTGAACAATTTCAGAATAAAAAGCTAACATTACACATAATGAAAGAGCATTGCTAATATCATCCTATCTCCTGAACACTTCTTTTTGATTGCAAGGTCAATCTCATTTGTATGATGTTGGTGACATACATAGAAATGAATACAGAACGCTTGCTAGTGGAACTTCCAACTGTGCGGGATTTTTTATTTTTAGTTAATTTTACTTATCAGTTGTGTCAGTGCGTTCTGGGGGTGGGAAGCTAATAGTCAAAAACAAGGTTTGTGTGTGTGTGTGTGGAGGCAGTGCCACATACAATATGTGAATTAATCACCTAGTATTTACTGACATTATGGAGTTTTGCTTAGCTAGCTAGATATATGAAAATACAGACCCAGACCTGAAGGATGGCTAAAATTTCAGACCTGTTCACCTTCATCGGAAGAGTGTGAAAGTAATCAAGAAACAATATTTCCACACTGTTGTTTTCTAGAGTTGACTCTGAGTTGTGTGCTCTAGGTCTTCATCAAACTCATTTTCAGTGGCGTAGCGTGGGGGGTGCAGGGGGGCCGGCCGCACCGGGCGCAACATCTGGGGGTTAGGGTTAGGGGGCGCAAATCCATGGGTTAGGGGGCGCAAATTACTTGCCTTGCCCCGGGTGCTGACAACCCACGCTACGCCACTGCTCATTTTTGTTCTAAGCAAAATGGCTGGGATTCCTAGGAAGCCTGAATGCATTCATGAAACTATGTCCTGAGACTAGATTCTAGAGAGCTACTGGGGCCCCAGGGCCTTGTACTTCCCCAGTGGGCACCTCCAGTTTGGATAGCAGATCACCATGTCGTATGTCAGGGATTGGGAAGCAATGGTCCTTCCAATGTTGTTGGGCTCCCAGTTCCCATCAGCCTCAGCTTCTCCAATGTTCAGGGATACAGCAAGATGGAGTCCAATAATGTTTGGAGGGTCTCTGGCTCCCCATTCTGAATCATAGAGTTGGAAGTGATGCTGAGAATTATCTCGACCAACTCCCTGCAATGCAGAAATCCTTTGCTCAATGTGGGGTTCAAACTCACAGCCCTGAGATCAGGAATCTCATGCTCTGCCAACTGAACTTTCCCTCGGGGCAACTGAGCTATTCTGGTCATAGGCATTTAGACTATCAGTGAGCAACTTATACTCAATTAATCGATCTTACGTTCATGTCAACATATTTTAAACCAGGTGTATGGTATAAGTTAATGTCATTTAGGGCATATGGTAAATAACAAACATCCTCCGCAGGCATCATGAGTTTAAAAAGGAAAGCATTGAACAACATTTTCTTTTTCTCCTCGATGTTTGTATTTTGAAAGATTTGCATTTTTATTCTTTTTTAAGGAATGTGACTGACTACTCAGGTGAAACATTCATTATAAAGCACTCACTGTAAACAAGATGAATCAGGTCTAGAACAATTTTCCCCCCTTCCCAAATTCTTTTGGTTAAAGAAGTCAGTTATTACTTGTCACAACAGTAGGTTAAAAAGGCAGACAGAAATGTAATTTTAAAGTTAGCAGTTCTTTACATTATACTTGAAGAACAGTCTCACGGGGGAGAGAAAAAAAAAGACATGGTACATTGTTCTCTATGTCATTTGTTTAAATGCAAATTTCAGGCGCTGACTTAACACCAAAAAAAGAAAAAAAGAAAGGCGGGTTCTGCAGTAGCACTGGTGTTAGAGACCCCCCCCAGCATATTAAGAACCAGTGACAAAGGAAAATTTAAATTCACACAGCTGATATTCAGATTGCTTGTTGCATGTTACAGCTTTAATTCCTCCTTATTTCTTTTCCCTTACTCATTATGGCTAGTAGTTTAACAAGCACTTTTTGTATGCAAAAACCTTATCCTAACAGCAAACCTGTGAAACAGAGCCTTACTATGTCCATTTCTCTGAGAGGCCTTGACTTGCCCATTGCCACTCGGTTACAATGACTGATTTCAAATTCAAGCCCATATATATATATATATATATATATATATATATATATATATATATCTGATATATATATATATATCTGATCCTGTGTCCACTCCAACAGACACTGATATTATTCAAGCATATTTTGTAATGCTTATTTTATTTTTTTAATGTTTGGGACTTTTAACAAGTAGAGCCCATGAGCTGTGACACCGTATGCGTCTACATTTGGAAACTTCTGACATCTCTGCCAGTGACCACTTTAAAAACAAAACAGTCCATAATATATGCAGGATAATTTATATATATATCATCTATGTACCCTATAAATGTATAAACATATTAGATAAGTCATCCTTAAAAGAATAGCTTGAGTCAATATATTTATTTTTTCTTGGATCTGTAGCTCACCTGTGCTCCAAGTAGCTCATGGTAGCTGGCATACACAACTCTCTCCCCCTCTCTATATTATCATCACAACAACTTTGTCTGAGAGTTTAGGCTGAGAGCTGGGGACTCACCCAGTGAGTTTCATGTTCCTGTCGGGACTTTAATCTCGTCTTCCAGGCCCTAGTCTAACACTCTAACCACCACACCTCACTGACTGTCTAACATTTACACATCTAACTTCAAAGTAGATCCTAATATAACATGTACAAATAACATGATCTTCCCACTTCTCTTACAGAATAAGTTTGTGTGCATGTTTACTTATCAGCAAATGTTATTGAGTTGAATGACACTTACTCCTCCCAAGTAAACATTATCAGGGATAAGTTCCACGGAATGCAGTGAGGCTTACTCCCTGTATAGGATCAGGCTATAAGAGAACAATTAAGACTACAATCCTATACAATGCTTTAACTCAACAGGGATTGCTTAGAGCAAAGGTCAGCAAACTTTTTCAGCAGGGGGCTGGTCCACAGTCCCTCAGACCTTGTGGGGGCCCAGACTATATTTTGAAAAAAAATAAAATGAATGAATTTCTATGCCCCACAAATAACCCAGAGATGCATTTTAAATAAAAAGGACGCATTCTACTCATGTAAAAACACGCTGATTCCCAGACCGTCCGCGTGCTGGATTTAGAAGGTGATTGGGCTGGATCCGGCCCCTGGGCCTTAGTTTGCCTATCCATGGCTTAGCTATATAGAATTGTTCAGTCCACGACAATAAAATAGTCATATAGTTCTAAATAGGGAAGTCCCAGAGTAGCAGTTGGTGGGGCTTCACTTGCATAAATGATCTAAGGCTTCTTGGACTGCTTTTATTTCATGGAATATAGCCTTGTTTTGGGCTTCTAGGGCTGTAATGCACACTTTACAAGGGATTAAGTTCAATGCGACACAATGTGACTTTGAAATTAATAAGGAGAGGAATTCACCATAGTGCTATGACAATTGTTTCATTAGCACAAGAATTTCAGCTTGCCAGATGGAACAAGACTCCGTCTCCTCTCTGGGTAAACTATTCGGGGAGTGTGTGTTCTCCTGGACACCCCCCCCCCCCGAGAAAATGTGGTGTGTGTTTGTGGCAAATGGGGAGGGGGAAGGAAAGTGAGGTAAGCCCCAATGCACTAGTGGAAGTCTGTGTTCTGGCTTCTGCTAGTTGGATTTGTTAGTTGAATCCAGTCCAATGTGGTTAGAGCAGCTTTATACATAATATTTTTCCAACACAGAGATAAGTTCTACATTCAAAAAAGAAGCACACACTTCTGTACAAAGTGCACTGCAAGAACTTCTTTAACTGATGCACGAGTTAGCAGTCCATTCTGTGTGCCGGTGCAGACTTGATTCATGATGTTGCATTATAATCTCTCCCTCTGATTAGGAAGAATGAAATGTGTGAAGGAGTCTTTAGCTTTTAGAACAGTTCATATATATAAAAAAATATGTTTGACAGCTTCCCTCCCACCGAAGGCCTTCAAAGCAGCATGCAAACATTAAATTAAAACACACACAGAGGCAGTACAATAATCAATCAGAAAGTAACAAAAATAAATTAACATAACAAACAAAAAACCAATGCACGCACACACAAATACCAAACAAACCCAAATATCAAAATAATGAATGAGGGGAAATTCCCTGCCAATCAAAGTCCTCATGAGCAGGGCTGGCTCAAGACATTTTGCTGCCTGAGGGAAAGGAGAAGATGGTACTCTCCCATTCTACATACGTATATATGCTAACTTGACTGCTACTTACTTCAGCACTGGCAATGGGATAGTATCCTCCACAGCATCTGAGGACAGCAGGCTAGTTAGGGGGATGCTGCCTCCCAGCTTGGGCCACCTATGAATAATGAAGAACCAGCCCTACTGATGAAGCATAAGTTTCCACTGAATATCAGAAAGCCTGTAAAGTGGGAGGAAGAATCTCCTGGGGGATGGATTTCCAAAACCTAGTTGCTGCCACAGCCCCCCATCTCATACCACTGCCAGCTGCACCCCTCTGAGCAATGGGAGTGGGGAGGGGCTGCATCCTTAACCTTTGCGAGAGTTCGTTATGCTACTGTTTCTTTAAATGTGATGGGGTACTGCTGGTGGCGCTGTGGGTTAAACCACAGAGCCTAGGACTTGCTGATCAGAAGGTCGGTGGTTCAAATCCCCACGACGGGGTGAGCTCCCGTTGCTCGGTCCCTGCTCCTGCTAACCTAGCAGTTCGAAAGCACGTCTAAGTGCAAGTAGATAAATAGGTGCCGCTCTGGCGGGAAGGTAAACGGCATTTCCATGTGCTGATCTGGTTCGCCAGAAGTGGCTTAGTCATGCTGGCCACATGACCTGGAAGCTGTACGTCGGCTCCCTCAGCCAATAAAGTGAGATGAGCGCTGCAACCCCAGTCAGCCACGACTGGACCTAATGGTCAGGGGTCCCTTTACCTTTACCTTTACCAAAACATGGTCAAAGTCCAGATTGGGTTTGAGTACCCCCTACCTTTACCATCATACTTCCATCCTCTCTCTGAGAGATGCACTTGGAATAGGACCTCCACTGACAATCTTAGTGGGTAGACAAGTTCATGTGGCATAAGGTTATCCCTTCAATATCCCGGTCCCAAATGTTATAGGGCTTTTAGAAGCCACGAGCAGCAATTTGAATTGTACTCTAAAAAATAAAAAAAAGCCACGGCATGGGCTTAAAGCAGTTTGGCCACAGTGTTATGCACCAGTTGCTATTCCTGAAAACTTCTGAGAGGAAGGCCTTTGTAAAGACAATTCCACACCAACCATTTGATGTACTAACTGAGACACAGTCTCTCTCTCTCACACACACCTATGCTCTTTATCTGTCACCTGCAGATTACCAGCTGTATTTAACTTTCCCCCCATAAGTTATTCCGGTGAATTGCCTTCAGCAAACGCTTTTCACAGCATTAGGGCAGAACTAGGCTACAAAAGAATATTAATCTAATACATTCCAGAATTCAAATCCATGTGATTAATAAGCATTATCTATAAATAAGGCCCTAATGATTCTTTGGCAATGTTGTAAACACAAGAATCAGAGGCAATTATTGTCATTATTGTTCTGCAAGTACTTTCTGTGAATACCAAATGGATATTGCTGTCCAGCTTCTTGGCAAATGTATATCTAGTAACGAAACAGATGTCAGCCAGCCTGGGCTGCCTTCAATTACACTTGCCCAATGCACAGGGTGTGTAAAGGAAGAAGGAATCAATTTATTGAAGGCAAATAACCTGCTGGTTGAAACTGTCTCCCGGTCCTTATTAACCCACTTAAAACGTACGTTTTACAGTAATGCTAGAGAACTCATTTTCATCACCCTGTGAAGCAGACTGGATGTGCAGTGACCATGATTATTAGTACAGAATGGACAGTTGGATCATGGATGGATGGATAGATAGATAGATCGACAGATAAACAGCAGCAAAAATTGTCCTTGCCTTATCTAATACATGCAATGGAAAACTGTAATGAAGGGTGAAATATGAAAGCTGTTTTAGCATGATATGGAAAACAATGCAGACCAATAAACAATATTTTTTACAAAAGAGAAAGGTCTGGTTAAGCTTTCTGTAGAGCATATAGCTATGCCATGGTCCAAAACTCACATTTAATTCTTACAGCAAAGGATATTTTTGTTGTTGAATCCAAGTTATTAATTCATTGAGCCCTTTTAATTGCAAAGTATTTCATATTCTTTATCATTTCCATCCTCAACAGTTTCGTGGGTAAGGTAATTTTGAATTTCCATTTTTCAGAAAGAGAAATTGAGAAATTTGCCAAATTAGTCTAGATTAGTGGGAGAACAGACCTTCCCAGCATGTTAGAAGTGGTATGAGCACACATTGTCTTTCCTTGGGGGTGGGAGCCTCAGAATGAATGGAATGTGTGTTGAAACTACTCTTAGCACATTTAGTAATGGCTCTGTTTAGATGCATCTCTGAATTGAGGTTTAGCATTGCATACATAAACATCAGGCTCTTTTTGTCCTCCTCTTATGTGGCTGTGAGGAGATCAGAAGCTTTTGTTTCCATTTTCAACTAACCACAGTTACTTGTTGCCCCACTTCTCATGTGACACTAAACATGAGCAGGAAGGAAAGAGTTCGTTTCACTTTCCATGAAAGCTGGCTTGTCATTACGCCTGAACCAGAGATCAGAACAAACAGAGATTTGTGGCTGTCTGGCTTATTTAATTAATCAGAATTTGTTTTAAACCACCATCGCTGGTTCATAGGCAATGACAAATCAGGGTGTGTTTTTTTTTGGGATTGTGAAATGAATTCTGTCAAAAGCCTTCTCTCAGCTTTGTGGGAGAAGGAAAGGGGAGAGGATAGTTCACCAGCCTGAGACTCACATCATCTGCTTCATGTTTGTGTGTGTAACCTTAGACTAGGGAAGAGCAACCAGTTGAAGTCCCAAAGGCCTCAAGTGGTCTCTCCCAACTCTACAATTCTATGATTCTAAGTTACGGTATCCACCTCTGCACTAAATCATGGTTTAGTGCTATGTGCAAACATAGCCACAAAGTCCAAAAGCTGTACAAATTTAAGCTAACTTCAAACCTTGATTGCTGGTGCTGACTTGTTTCCCTAAACAATAGTTATGTTTAAGCAAAAGGCCTGTATTTAAACATAATACTCCATTATTATTATTATAATATTTTTTTTTAAAAGAAGAAGTAAAAGGATCTGATCTTCTCTTCGTCAAGCCAAAGGAGAAAGTATGGGAGACTGCATGCCCTTGACCCTTGTGCATGATAACTGCAGACATAACTATTTGCCTTTGCCTTTAGATGATGGGAACAGGATTGGGGCAGCAGTTTGGATGCTGATTTCACCCAGCCCCATGGGCCACTTACACAGCTGGCTGGGGGCACCTGTACCTGTCAATCACTTGGCAGCATCATGATTGCAGTGGAACTTTGCCATTTGCAGACCTGCTTGAATTCAAGATAGACTGAAAAGGAAAAGGGCCTTTGAAGTGATCAGCTCCAAGTTGAGCTTCTGAGTGGCGCCAGTCCCAGCAAGACTTGCATTGGGCACCATCTGAAAAAGCCCTGGATGTAACTCCCACTTGCAGAGGAGCATTTAAGACTCTTGATTGCTCCTTTGGAGCAGTGGCTATACCCACTCTAACTGGGGTCATATGATGTCACGTGTAGGGCAGCTGGGGAATAATGACCTTTGGCCAAATTAGGATCCCTTCTGGGTCTAGTTGGGCCTGTGAGCCAGAGGAATCCCCCTGACCAGGTTAAATACTGACCAGGTATTATAGCATTAGAGATACCGACCAGAAATAATCTGTCATCTTTACCATAATATATGCAGCACCAATTTTCATATTAATAGCTGTCTGAAGAACTTTGACTTTTGATATCTCACACGATCAATCTCAAAAGCACCAGTGGGAAAAAAAAATCATTATACTTAGCTTCCCCTTAATTTGGTTGGTGGGGAATTGCCATAATATTACTACAGCTGGGATTATTGATGTTAATGGCAGACAATAACATTTCAGAAAGGTTTTTTTTTTGGGGGGGGGGGAACTGGTGGCAGGTACCATAATCTAGTTGCCTTCACATATATTATCAATGGGCATAGCTATCCATAGAACATAAAACTTGGTTGCATTCTTGATCTGCCTTTTGGACCACATGAGCACACCCAAGTTTCTCTCATTGGGGCAAACAGCTTGGAAGCAGAGGGTGTTTATTGGACAAAATGGCACAAATAAGTGAGAATAATTGTTTTGTGAATGCTTTCTGAATGGATTTTTTTAATAGCACAGGCATGTCATAGACCTAATTGGATTCAGCCCCCCACCCCCCAGCAGCTTCTATTACATTTTAAAAACATAGGTACAGTAAGCTGCCTTATTCCTAGTCACAACATGGTTCTATGTGGCTCACTATTGTCTATATTGACTTACAGAGTCTCAGACATAAGCGTTTCCCAGTCCTAGCTGGCAGTACCAGAGGCTGAATTAAAGATCCAAAAGGCCCTTAAAGAAACAAACCATGGGAGAACCGAATCATGTGCCTTCTGCTCCATGCCTAGTTTGGCCCTTAATTGAAACACCCTCCACCTGCCTGCCTGCCTTCTTCGTACAGGAAGCTTCTGCCATATATTGCTTCACTGATGAGTGAAGTTCAGACTTAGCCCAATGGGTAAATGGGAAAAAGGAGTATTATTATTTTTTGCATTATGGATGCACTGAATTCTTTCTTTCTGGTATTTTGGGCATATCAAGCACAAGGTAGATTATGCAGACAATGTGTTAATTTTTAATACTTTTTTTTTTGCATTCATAGGTATGGCCTGTGCTTAGTTTGCAATATCAAAGGCATGATGAAGCCCTGTAGAAAAATAGAACTGCAAGCATTCCTCCATGGAAAAGTAGATTGCATGGATCCCCATCAGCTTCTGACACAACAAGGACAAATTGGCCTTGTAGCCCTCCACCCCAGGCTGTCTCCCATGTATACTACTTTTACCCTGCATTTAAATGCACACCCAATATACCGCAGACTGCCTATTGTTTCATTTAATATGTACCGCAAGCCACTGTCTTCCCAGGGCAAGTAGGATGAGGTTGTACAAATGTACAGAAACATGAACAAACTTAAATAAGTAAAATAATGGCAGATGTCCAAGTATGGGCGGTGGGTTATGAATGCAGTAATCCTGAGTCAACTCATCCCTTAGGTTAGAGTGAGTTTTATACTCCTTCGCCAAACAACTATCATTATTCTTGAGAATGTGGTCATCTTCTGTTCAGCACAATAGCAGTCATTTACACATGCCATGCTAGAGTTCAATATCTGGGCCTGGAGGAAAATGACTGGCAGTAGCAAGATGTAGCAGGATTCTTGCTCAACACTGACTGGCATCCAGTTGGCCAAGAGTGTCACCATCTTTGTAAGCTGTCTATAACCTGACTAAGCCACTGGGAGGGAGAGGAAGAGGAAGAGGAAGAGGAAGAGGAAGAGGAAGAGAGTCCTGTGTTGTGGCCAAGAGACCCTGGAGTATGTTCTCATTTCAGGCAGGACATCAGCCAGGTTAAAAACACTTGCTACTTCCAACCTGCCAGGCTTCTGAGGTCACCCTTGCCCAGAGCTAAATGCCAAGAGAATCCTATTGCCATCCCTGCTGCTAGGTTAACAAACCACTATGATGAGCAAAGGAGGCTAAGGTGGAGGGTCCAGTGAAGGGATTCAAGACAGGAGTTTGCAAAACAGACAAAATTACAAACTTGGAGAGTCAACTGTGCCCAAAAACACAGCAGGAAAGTTGGAGTATTGGCAAGATTCATGTTTGGGCAAAGTTTTTGTGGGTAGCTTTAATGAGAGTGAATGGGATGCGGGTGGTGCTGTAGTCTAAACCACAGAGCCTAGGGCTTGCCAATCAGAATGTCGGTGGTTTGAATCCCCACGATGGGACAAGCTCCCATTGTTCAGTCCCAGCTCCTGCCCACCTAGCAGTTCAAAAGCACGTCAAGTGCAAGTAGATAAATAGGTACCAGTCCGGCGGGAAGGTAAACAGCATTTCCGTGCGCTGCTCTGGTTTGCCAGAAGCGGCTTAGTTATGCTGGCCACATGACGCGGAAGCTGTCTGTGGACAAATGCCGGCTCCTCGGCCTATAGACTGAGATGAGCGTGCAACCCCAGAGTCATCTGCGACTGGACCTAATGGTCAGGGGTACCTTTACTTTTACTTTTAATGAGAGAGAGAGAGAAAGAAAGAAAGAAAGAAAGAAAGAAAGAAAGAAAGAAAGAGAGAGAGGGGAGAGAGGTGTGAATTTCTTTTTTTGGGGAAAGATTTAAGCATTTACATCTGATTCTTTCCTCACAAAGGGTGGTGTAAATTGGGGAAAATGTACATAAACGTTTTGCACACACACACAATATAAATCAACACAAGCAAGATATGAAGGATCCTTATAACACTTCTCCGAGCTCCAGACAAGTCACAAAATGTATCCGAGATTATTATTATTTTCCTGTTGGCAAAATGTGCATAATAGGTTGACTATGCACCTAAAAAAGCAATTTGAAATGTATGTGTGAAAAGTGATAGTGTCTATTTGTGCAGTACCCATATTATTGCTGCTCTTATTCCAAGCAATGCAAAGGAGAAGGGTGCGTGTGTGTTCTTCTGCAACCGGCAAGCAGGATATATATGTTTTGTGATTACAATAAGTGCTAGTTTGAACATGGTGCAGTGTTGGGGAATGACACTCTTTCTTTTTAATATTAATGCTATATAGTTTCTCTATTTAGTTTATCTTTCCTTTTAAATCATACTGCTATTTCCCCTTACATTTGAATATTGCAGAAATTGCTTAGCTCTTGTTTGTTATATTCAGAAAAGATAAACAAAATTCATTTGCTTAACCTTCTTATCGGGATGTATATTTAATAATTAGCGAGCCACAGTCCTCCAAGACTGATCCAAGACGAGCTTCATTTACCCAATGGCATCCTTCCTTTCCTCCAAGAGCTCATTTCTGCTTTACACTAAGCCTTTGAGGTAGGTTAGGCTGCTCATTTCCGTAGGTTAGGCTGAGAAAGGACTTGCAAAAGGCTACGGATCAAGTTTCATGGATGATCTGGGGTCTGAATGAGGTTGCCACCTGCTAAATCAATACATGTAGCCACTGCAGCACATTTGCTTTCTATGTATGTGAACAGGATATGTCTTATTGATTTCCAGAGTTTTAGATCAGGCCAAGTGCCCAGCTGTGAGGAAAATGATAAAAGGAAACCTTTTCCTTGCCCGTTTCCATACAACCTGTTTATTGAGAATTCATCCTGGTTTTTGTTTGCACAAAGTTTGCAGGAAGGCTGTATGATGTTGGCTGTTTATTAAGCATCAACTCTGATTTGCTTGCACAGAGATTATACCATGTCACACCATACAACTATTTCCTCACACTTTCCAGTGCATTTCCCCATCATTTTAATTTCTGTAAAAGATCAGGTTGTGTTGTTGTTTTTTTGTGGGGGAAGCAGCTATGTTGTGCAAGAACACCAAATCCATTTTAACGGCGCAACCTGAATTTTCTTGTATGCAACTGAATCCCACCCACAAAATAGAAATGGCCTGGATGCATGCCTAGACAAAGCTCAAATGTGACTACTAGCAAGGTAGGTGTGATATAAGTTGTTAGAACAGCTCCCCTTTTATATATAAATCCTCATGCAGCGTACTCCTGTTATTCAGAAATATTCCACGAAGGCAAAAAGTGCAACGTGTAAAAGGATAAAGCTGAAGTATAAGCTCTAAATTAGCTATACGATGTATTTAGGTAGGTGAGGAGATAGATAGATAAGCAAATTAGCTAAAACACTGATGGAGTACAAGATGCTCTTTAACATGCCAATTATTGACTCAATAGATTGTTACGGCTTCCAAGCTATTAAGGTCTGCTGTGTCAATGTGTACTTGGGGACTGTTTAATATGCAGACGGATGGTATGACAGGCCACAACTACTATTGTCTATCACATCAGTCGAAATACATGCATGCATACTTTGTACACTTGTTAATGATGTTGTGCGTGCATAGCTGATTTTAAGGAATAATAAGACTCCAGCATTTCTTTTCAGTCCTAAGCTCCCCACCCCAAAGAATTCCCTTTTTAGGGCCTGAAATGGATACTAAGAGTAATTCCAAGTAATCAGTTCCTATCAAATTTGCAAAATTAACTATTCCATTTTTGCATGTGCAAAAGGGATCAGAACGTCCTGTTTTCTGTTGGAAGAGTGTCAGGTTTGTCCTTTGTTTTGTTTTTTATGGGGAGGGGTAAAAGAGAAAATCTTTTCTTTATTTCATCCATAATCTTCTTCAGTAGTAATTAAGTAAGCTTATGCTCGCTACCTAAGAGAACTGTTAATACAAGATAAGTGGCATGACTTTTTTTTTTGGTAAAATAAATATGAAGTAAGTCTTTGATTACTTACTAAGTTGTGGTATCTGTAACTTGTTTTCACAATGCGAAAAATGGTGAAGTATAAGATGCAATATGAAAGACTCATTTGATCATCATAAACAGGGGAAATCAGGATTTTTCATTTGGTTTTCAACAACTTTTTATTCATTTATTAAGATAGGCGGAACCAAGTCTTGTGTTTAATAAGACACACTTTACCAATTTGCAAGCCAAACATAAAACTACAATGAAAACAAGAGTGAATAAACTCTGTCAGAAAAATATTTTGGGGAGCTGCTTGTGTAAGTATGGTGCCAATTTCTTAATCTTTCAGACTTTTAAAATCACATTTCTATATACATAAGCATCTAGCTATGCACATCAGCCCACCCTTGGAGCAGGCAGACTGAAACATACATTGTCACGGTTATAAACTGGCTGTTGATTCTGAGCACAGTTTAAAATACTATTTTTGATGCTTAGGATGTATTGTTGATGTTGTTGTGGTTTAGTCGTTTAGTCATGTCCGACTCTTCGTGACCCCATGGACCAGAGCACACCAGGCACTCCTATCTTCCACAGCCTCCCGCAGTTTGGTCAAACTCATGCTGGTAGCTTCAAGAACACTGTCCAACCATCTCGTCCTCTGTCGTCCCCTTCTCCTTGTGCCCTCCATCTTTCCCAACATCAGGGTCTTTTCCAGGGAGTCTTCTCTTCTCATGAGGTGGCCAAAGGATTGGAGTCTCAGCTTCAGAATCTGTTCTTCCAGTGAGCACTCAGGGCTGATTTCCTTCAGAATGGATAGGTTTGATCTTCTTGCAGTTCATGTGACTCTCAAGAGTCTCCTCCAGCCCATAATTCAAAAGCATCAATTCTTTGGCAAATAGGGTGTATTATAGTTATATGATAGCAACTACAGTACATATATTAAAAATATAGCACTGTTTATAAAATCATTATTGCTTCAAATGTTTCCAGCATCCCAAACAGGTTATGGGGAGGTTTGTATTAAAGGTCAATTTTAGTCCTGGGAAGTGTAAGTCCAGGGCTCAGGAAGAGTTCTTAAGATGCAAGCACGGCTGGTAGTCCCTGGCATCGTGTAATATATTCATCTCTCTGCACAACAGTTCAAAAACAATGATGAAAAATGGAATAATATTCAGAGAAGGATCACAAACATGATAAAAGGTCTGTGAGGGTAGTGAAATAGAAAAGAAAGTTGAAGGAATTAGGTATGTTTAGCATGGGGGAAAGAACGAAAGGATGATGATTAAAGGAGTTTATGTTGACATCTTTTGAAATACTTAAAAAGGTGTCACAAAGGGGAGACAGAAAAACGTTCCCCATCTCCATTGAGGATAGGGCGAAAAAGCAGTGGATTTAAATGGCAGATTTAGATGAAATATTACAGAAACATTGTGGACACTTCCAGATGTGGCTGTTAAGCGCTCTGAATCATGACATTTGGAGATCTGTAACTCACAGGTTCTGGATGTTAATGCTGCTGGCTCAGGTGGCTTAGCAGGAATAAAAAAGGAAACAGATACTGTGGCTCCGAATTCATGTGGGGGAAAATATCTCTGCTTGGGGGAAAAATATTGTGTACTTCCTGGGCCATCGCTCCTGCTTTTGGCGTGTGGCAGTGGTGCAACGAGTCTCCCTTGCAGCAGAATCTCCCTTAGTGGTGGCGGCGGTTCATAAGAAAGTTATGTTAGATACAGGGCATTTTGCTCTGTGGCAGTTTTCCTTAGCTCCTCTCAGTGGCGTAGCGTGGGTTGTCAGCACCCGGGGCAAGGCAAGTAATTAGCACCCCCTAACCCGTGGATTTGCGCCCCCTAACCCGTGGATTTGCGCCCCCTAACCCTAACCCCAGATGTTGCGCCCGGTGCGGCCGGCCCCCCCTGCACTCCCCACGCTACGCCACTGGCTCCTCTTCCTCATTTGTGAATGCTTTCCAACCCACTCTGTACAAGCAGAAATTGGAGGACTACTGATCATCACACCCAAAGCACACTAAGGGTGGCACGCAGAATTCCAAGTTCCACATGCGCCAGCTGGGTAGGATGAGCTGGAATCACTCTACTGATTTAAAGAACATGTGCACATGCACATGTGTGTGCACGCACATGCGCACACACAGAGCAGATGGGCTGTGTGCAATGGCCTTCACTGTAACTTCCAACTATGAAGTCACTGCTCAAGAAATGTTGCATGCACATAGGTAGGGTGGAACATTCGTCGTAAGTTTTAAACCTATGGCGATTGGTCATGAAACAGCACTGTTAAGTCCCCCAGGCCTCCATCCAGTCAGGGTTGCTTTATCATTAGTAAATAACAGACGGCGTGTCTAAGTGTGTGTCACATTTTGTTATGTTCAGCAGTCATGTGTTGAAAGAAGACCTGTATATTATAGTGATCTCTGCTGTGGGACACATAGCAACTCCATTGGCTCCCTGTGAGCAGTGGTGTAGTGTATATGGGGCCCACACAGATGGTTGCCCTGGGCGCAAAATTTTTGGGGCACAAAATTTCAACTCCCAGTGCTGTCTCA
Source organism: Podarcis melisellensis (assembly GCF_964234715.1). NCBI lineage: Eukaryota > Metazoa > Chordata > Lepidosauria > Squamata > Lacertidae > Podarcis > Podarcis melisellensis. The sequence goes on from NC_138531.1 coordinate 29,370,751, forward strand.
GTACAGCTGCACGATTCTGTTCCTGGGCTCTGTTGCTGGGCTCTGTTGAAAACAGCATCTCCATGCAAACCAGGATGTGACCTCACCCTCCATGGAATGACGTCCCTCCCTCACGTCCACCCCTCCATGCAGCCCCGGGTGCTGACAACCAGTGCTATGCCACTGCCTGTGAGTGGAGGGTGGAGCATCCTTTCAGGAGAGTACCGTAGTTGCTGTTGCTGTATTATCTTACAGTTCAACACTCTGATCACTTGTATGGAAAGAAGTTGTCTGGGAGGGCTAAACTTCCCTCTTGCAATGCCAGTAGGTAGAGATTGCTGTTGTTTGCAAGGAAGGTTACGTTGTGCTCACTTTCACGTGCTCAGATTGAAGCACTACCAACACCCCAAAGGAAGGAAGGGAGGGCAGGAATTGTAATACAGATGATCAGTTAATTTTAGCAGCAGAGCATGATGACAAAGCAATCTGTTTTTTTATGTATTTAATTGTAGATTTTATTGTTGTTAGCTGCATTTTGGATGGAAAGGTGGGATATAAATGTAGCCAGCTGATATATATGACTCCTTTTTCTTCCCTTTTTTATTTTTAAAAAAGGTCCTTACCCCATCACATTCCCCTAAAGTCATGTAGTACTTGAAATAAATAAATGGGAAATCATATTTTAATTTGTAACAGCAGATCGAGACAGGAAATTTGTAGCTTAACACATATTTTTTTCCTGTCCATATATGCCTCTGTTAAGCCTATTGTATCATATCTTATTTGGATTTGTGGGCACCCAAATGAATCTGACTTAATAGCTAATGAGATCTAGTATACTTTTTAAAATCCATCATCTGGGCGCTAAAATAATGAAAGCAAAAATCAGCCTAAAGCATTGTGTGTTTCCTCACTTCCCTGTGCTGCTTAAACATGGATGGATTTTTAATAATTTATTTCTGTGGTTCCTCTCCAGGGAATAGTTGCCAAAGGCTTTTCATTTTGTGTTCGATGCTTGCATTAGAAGCTTACAAAAGATGCACACCCAATTTACGCACGTGCAGAATGGCACACAAAGAGCATCTTTGTGTGTGTGTGTGAAATATGCAAACATAAATCTGGGTTTAGAGTGGGCAAGGGAGAAAGAAAGCTGGCGCTGTAAACACTTTGCTCAGATGAATGTTCCGTGGAGGTAAATAGGGCTTGCTTCCATGTAATAACAAGCTAATTTGTATAGTGTGTAGATGGAGAGCATGCGATGTACAGGTGTAGGTCTGGATGTTACTCTGTGGATTTCAAGTTAAACCTGTTCATTCCACTGACAGGCTTTCATAGATCTGAAGCAAAGCCCAGTGGCAAGAACAGCCTTTCCCAATTTGGGGCCCTCAGTATGCTTTGGACTGCAACTTCCATTAGTCCAAGTCAGATATCTTATCCAGAACCTTTAGCCATTAGCCTGATTCTTGAACCTTTAATTTATACGTACCAATGTTGACAGTGCACAAATAAATACAGGGCAACAATTATTGGAAGAGACCACAATTTTTATTTTTAATTTACATTGGATAGAAGACATACATAGCTAGCAGTACCACTGCCATACTACTGTGAAAGATCTTCCATAAGTTGTGGGTGCAGCTTTGTAACCCAGCAGGGCTCTTAACCAAAGCCATCAGTTCAGGGATCCCTGTGTTTATAGACCTTTTCCACTCAGATTCCTTCCCTTAAATTCCAACTCATTCTAGTAGGTGAGAACACCAAATTCCAAATTCTGAAAAGTAGAGTGAAGGGTCTAGCATTTGCCCAGTCTGTTCCAGTTTGAAAAATTGTAGTTTCTCTTTGTAGGATTTATTGGGTTTTATATTTTATTTTGGATGCAGAATTTTGGTAGAAATGCTGTGAAGTGAGGCAAGAACATCTATATTTGAAGACTGCTGGGAAGTAATGCTATTGCTTTAAGAGAGGGATGCTATGGCCTAGTCCTTACAGATGGTGAAACTACCTATTGCACCCACACTTGCTTGCCCTTCCTTCCTTAAAAAACTATGCAGCTTCTTATGGTTGCAGCTTGATAGGTGTGTGTGTTTGTGTGTGTGTGTGTGAGAGAGAGAAAGGGTTTTTTTTTAAGAAAAATATTTTTATTGAAAACTTTTAACAACACAAATTATCAATCAACATCACCAATTACATTCCCCCCTATTTTTATTCCCTCCCCTCCCCTCCCTCTCCCAGCCCCCCCAAGACTTCCCTCAACTCCTCTGATTTGTTTATACATAATTTTCTCTGCATATTATAGAATTGTACATATTGTTGCCTTATCCACCGTATGTTCTACTAATAAATATGTGGATGTTTATTCAAAACCTGCCAAGGAATCCAAATCATTTTGTTGTCCTTTAAAATAATTTGTAAGAAGTTCCCATTCTTCCTTGAAGTCACTGTTGTCCTTCTCACGTAGTTTGCATGTCAGCTTTGCCAATTCCGCATAGCTCATCAGTTTTTCTTGCCATTGTTCTTTTGTTGGGATTTCCTCATTCTTCCATCTTCGTGCTAACAAGACTATTGCCGCTGTTGTAGCATACATAAATAAGTTCTTTGTTTTTCTTGGCAGATTTTGTCCTAAAATCCCTAAGAAAAATGCTTCTGGTTCCCCCCCCTCAAGGTCATTTTAAACATCTTTTTCAACTCATTATATATCATCTCTCAAAATTCTTAAACTTCTCTACATTCCCACCACATATGATACAAAGTACCTTCTTTTTCTTTACATTTCCAACATGTATTTGACCCAGTTTTATACATTTTTGCCATCCTTACTGGTGTAACATACCATCTATACATTATTTTCATATAGTTTGAGAGAGAGAGGGAGTTTAACCCCTTTCCATGTACAATTTTCCTGATCAAAATGCCTCTCTCTGTTGTAAGGAAAGAACTTGGGGAGGTAGCAGCTATGTGTATAAAAGAGACAGAGATTTTGATGGGGAAAACAATGCAGGGGAAAAGGTTAGACATCCCCTTACCCTGCTGCTGTTTTGATCAAATTGGCCGTCCACTGTGACTGCATTTCATTTAAGGAAAGCAAGGTCTCCAGTCAGGGATCTCTCCCGCTTAACATTTACTTTCACCCGAGAGATTAAATCTGCATTGACTGTACCTCCTCAAAATGCTGGAGGGAACTTGCATTAAGAGAAGCAGTCAATGCAAATAGATAACTAACATGTGAGGGAGAAAGTTAGGATGGGTCCATTTCCTTCTGTGTGTGAGGATACACTTATTTCATTTAGATTTATTTATTAGGGATCTATGGCTTAAAGTGGTGCCACCTCATATGCCAAGTGAAATTAAAACAAATTAAAATTAAAATTTGATATATGGATATTTTTTCTTTGCTGAATTTCACACTGTTGTAAAGCATTGCTCTGGCTCTGGTGGGTAGGTAATAAATGCCATTTGAATTGGAAATGATGTTGGGCAGTCATAGTGAATGAATGCTGTGATAAACAGGAATATCAGTACCTACAGATTTTAAAGGTAGCTGACCTGTTGTACCACATGAACATCTGTCCTTAGTACAAGTCAGGTCACTATTCCATGTAGCCCAGGCATGTTGAATTTGGCTAGCAGTAACTTCTCAAGGCTCCAGGCAGATGTTTTCTCCTGGCCTCTTGCCTATTTTTCTCCCTGAAGATCCCTGCAGATTTGCTTTTTGTCCCCATATTCTTTGGATCATCACCTTGCGGAGGTTGCATGGAACTTTTTGCTTAGATGCCCAAAGGATCCACTCTTCTTAGATTTTGTCCCAGGGCGATTGGAGACACAAATCATGTCACAATTTAGCTTTCCAGCTACCCACATCCCCTGCCCTCTTACCTGAGATACCTTTTAAATCAAAGGAAGCCAGGAAATGAATCTGACATGTTCTGTATGTGCCATACATTGTCTACCGCTGGGCCACAATCTCTCTTCCACTTTTTTTGTCTCAGTAGTTTAGGTTCTTATCAGATTACAGTGGTACCTCGGGATACATACGCTTCAGGTTACATATGCTTCAGGTTACAGACGCCGCTAACCCGGAAATAGTGCTTCAGGTTAAGAACTTTGCTTCAGGATGAGAACAGAAATCGTGCTACGGCAGCGCGGCGGCAGCAGGAGGCCCCATTAGCTAAAGTGGTGCTTTAGGTTAAGAACAGTTTCAGGTTAAGTACGGACCTCCAGAACGAATTAAGTATTTAACCCGAGGTACCACTGTAGATGGTTTTTTTTTGCCTCAGAACAGAAACAAATTGAATTGCATGCAGCCCTGCCTCTCACAGTCTTTTCACCAGTAACAAGAATATATGTTGAAGAAGAAAACTTTCCCCTCAAGGCTTTCCCAAGTCAAGTCCTTACATGTGCAAGAACTACCCCCACCGCCAAAAAAAGTCATCTTTACAGGTATATCTGGAGATTCTTTGTACATGCAATGCAAAATACTTCCTCCTGCAGATGAAAATTTGTTTCTTACTTTTTGAGGCCACCTGCTGTTTTTACTGTCAGGGCTTCCAAGCCTATCATATGCCCTTCATTCCTATTATGGAGTCATCACTTGTCATAGACTGAATTTTCCAAAAATGCATAAGTATGAGAGAAAGTATCTTCAACCAACAAAAAGAATTCATGTTTGTCTGTCTTTGGAATTGTTTGATGGCTTTTCTTTTTTGCTTTTCAAAAACTGGGAGGGAAGACGCGATTGACATTTTCTAATAACGAAAGTTTCCACAAGGAACAGATTTCTTTATTGCCAAGATATAATGGGTGTTTTTCTTTTCTTTCATATATATATATATATATATATATATATATATATATATATATATATTAAGCGAGACTCTTCACTTCGGCACTATAGTTTAAAAAAAGTGGTTACACCCTACAATGCAGTATTCGTTAAGCAATTAAGTTACTGACAGGCTTTTTACATTATTTACCATGATGAAAATATATGTTTACTCAACCTGAGTACAAATCAACACAAGGAGGCAGAAGTTCAGAGTAAATTTGACTAATGATGTTGTGTTTTCATCCTTGGAAATAAGAGGGTGGGAAAAAGCCTTCCTGCTTTTGATGCTGTTTTGTCTCTGCTGGAAGGGATCCGAAATGATCCAAGCTGTCATGTGAGAGCTCAGTGAAGCTGAGATCCCCCTTGATTGCATCTGAGTGCCACTCTCAGATAACTACTGCCTCCCAAATAGAGATATGGCACACTTGTAAATGGTTAAAACAAGACACGACGGAGAGGAATGGCAACTCTGAAATCAAGGCCATTTTAGTTTGATATTTGACCTACAAAATTGATAAAGTTCTGCCTATAATACCCATATCTTCCAATCAAAGCTGTTAATGATCTATGGTTTCCTTGTAGACTCGTTCCAGGTTTCTGATCATGGGGTCTTTGAAGTTTCAGAAGTCCTGTGTGTTCCAAAGTTATTCAACATTCACAACCTCGTTGGTGGATCCATTATGTGTGAGCATCTTGATCATTCTCTAAGACATGTTTTCTTTTTAAGTTGTTCTGTTTTTGAAAGATGAATTTGCCTAAACATGAGGGGATATGAATATTTGGCAAAGTGTAGAAGACCCTGTTAAATGTATTAAGGGAGCTTTCTTTATAGAGCAGAATATGTTACATAACTAAGAAATTAGAAGGAAATTCACTTCTACTCATCAAAGCTAAACCAAAGTACTGTTCCTTTGATAAGAAACTGACACAGATAACCAGATCATCACCGGTGTCCTTGAAGTTCAGATAAGCTTCTGTGCAGTAGATGAAGGTTTTTAAGTCTAACATTGTCAGGGAGAATACTGGTGTTTACATTGTACAGAGTAACTGAGGTCCAGAAAGTAGTATATGATTTACTGCACAGGCCCAAAGAATTTATGCTGAGTCAAAAGCCAGAAAGTTCAAATGAAACCTTTTATATGGAAGTGGCAACAATAAGTAGACTTTATTGTTGCCATTGTGTGGCTAAACTTGATATACATCTTAACTAACTAACCAATTAATTTTCTGGATTTATATCCCATCTTGTCCCCAAAGGGTAAAGGATGGGTTACATCAATAACATCAGAAACTAGTGGCAAAACAAAATACAGGACATATATACTAAAATTTCTAATAGCTTACAAAATGTACTTGTGAGTCACTGCTAAAGATACATTTTGCTTCAGTGGCAGTTATTACTGTTCCTATGGATGCATGTGAAAATAGGTTATGTATTCTCTTGTGACTTTTAATATGTCATTTCCCCCACATGCGGAAAAATAACTGTATGTGTGCAATTTTGAGGGTAAAAATGGCAGGATGGAAGGAAGTCAAACAGTCATCTTCTATTCTCTGGTGACTCTTCCATTCTAGTCTGTAGCCACCCCCAAGACTCCTTTTCAGGAAAACAAATAAGCAAAGAAGGGGAATAATTTCTTGGTGTTATGTCTAGCTTGGCTATTGCATTCAGCAATGTTGCAAATAACACCTAATGACACACCTAGAAGTAATACCTAGACTTTGACTGCAATTGTAAACCCATGTACCTGAAAATAAATGTCTGTGTGTGCCCAGTCTAGTACAGAATTATAAGTATACACTTGTGGTCCAAGGTAATAAAAACTTACTTCGTTGTTATATGTTTAGGTTCCTGGTGTCAATGAACTTCATGGACTTGCAGAAATAGAAGAACGGGGAAAAGTAAGGCTACCTGTGGTGTAATTAGAATTATGATCTGTCCCATTGACAATGATTTCCATTTAAGCATTATTAAAATCTTGATCGAGAATATACTTTCAGTCTAACTGGAACTGGGCAATTTATTCTTAAATTCCACTATAATATGTACTTCGTTTTTCAAAAGAGCTGTGCCTTCTGGGAAACCCAGAACTGATTCCAACTATCTGTCTTAAGCAGATCCAAGAAATGTTTGCATGAAACTAGATGCCGGAAGCCAGAAGGCCTTTCATAGGCACACTTGTGTGATGAGTCGTCTCCTCCTTGTCACAAAGTTGCATCATTTTTGGCTATGGCCTGCGTATTTTTGGAATGCAGCATTGAGAGGAAATAATTGGCCAATCCTGAATTTTAGCCAAGAGTTCTGAACTCCTACCTAACTCTTGTCTTTCTTCTTCATATTTGTCATTTCAATCTGCCAGCGTTTCAGTCTTCCAGCCCAAATTCTTTCTATGCAATTTAATAAAGTCCTTTTTTTTTTGGGTAGTAATATCCCAAATGTGTTTTGGAAAATCGTATGGAAAGTCTTGTAGAAGGCGTATGAATAATTGCGCTCACAACATGTCTGTCAAACATACTGGGGAATAATCAATTAAGTTTTGCTCAGAGTAGACTCATTGAACATGACTAAAGGTAAAGGTAAAGGTACCCCTGCCCGTACGGGCCAGTCTTGACAGACTCTGGGGTTGTGCGCCCATCTCACTTAAGAGGCCAGGGGCCAGCGCTGTCCGGAGACACTTCCGGGTCACGTGGCCAGCGTGACATCGCTGCTCTGGCGAGCCAGAGCCGCACACGGAAACGCCGTTTACCTTCCCGCTGGTAAGCGGTCCCTATTTATCTACTTGCACCCGGAGGTGCTTTCAAACTGCTAGGTTGGCAGGCGCTGGGACCGAGCAGCGGGAGCGCACCCCGCCGCAGGGATTCGAACCGCCGACCTTTCGATCGGCAAGTCTGAGTAAAGTGTATTTAAATACCACTCATTGTGTGTATGAAGATGCTTTAATCTTCAGGGCAAGAACCCATTAATCACCTGGAACAGCAACATTACATAACACAGGGATAAGCATAATTCATGTTTCTACAGTGTATTCCTATGTGCAGGTCCTCTTGTGTTCAATGGGGATTACATTATTGTTATTTAAAATTTTTGGTCACCTTTTTCAAAAAGCCCCAAGGCAACTTGCAGAAATAGAAAATGTATAAAAGAAATATTTTAAAATAAAAATTATAAACTTATACATTTTGTAAGTTTAAAACCAGTAAATAAACAACAACAAATCCATATAATACTAAAAACATGCAGCCCATAAGCATCAACAAAATCAAATGTTAAGTTTAAAAGAATTTTGATTTGGAAAACCATTAAAGTGATTTGCACTGAAATCCAATTGGGGGATACGAGGAAGTCACTTAACAATGTTAATAAGATTAGTTTTAATAAGGTTATGATTTATGTTTGTCTGTTTGTATGTTTGTGTGTTTATAATTTTGTGAAAATCAATAAATTTTTCTGAAAACAACAACCCAAAATCAAATGTGTGCATGGTTAAGTGCAGCCTTAGTGGGCTGGATGAATTGGGCTACCAAGTAAGTCTCTTATTTTTAGACTGTCACAAAAGTGTGACGCTATTGTGCACACCTGTGAAACTGGAACAGAACAACTCCCCAGCTGAAAAGCTGAATATTGTGTTATTATTATTTATTTAATTTGTATACCACCCTAAACCTGGGGGTCTCAGGGCAGTAAGACTCTCAGAGACTTTTGAATGTATAAAGTGATATAAAGTCTAACAAATCAAATTAAAATTAAGTAGAATCAATAGAAAAGAAACTGTGGACCAGGTAAGAAACAATATTTCAAATCCACAGAGGTGGACAAATTTAGCAAGAATGTTGAGCGAAGGAGACGTCAGAGATTTGCTTCTGCCTACTCACAGTGATTACAACAGAGAAATTCCAAGCTGAATATAAGATTGTGCGCATGCACATTTAGTTGGTTGTACTTTGAAACAATGCATCGTAGCTCAGTGGCAGAGAATCTTCTTGGAATGCAGAAGTCTCAGATTCAATCCCTGTCATCTCTAGCCCTTGTCCCAGAGAGCTACTGAACTAGGTGGAACAATGGCCTGATTCAGTAGAAGGTAACTTCCTACGTTGCTATGATTCACTTACGGCTTTTAAGCATGAAAGCCAAAGCTGTACTAATTCCCAGCTGTGAATAATGCAGATTAGATACTCATTAAATTAACATTGATAGCCTATCTGATGGAAACATCATTGCTGGATTAGTGTTCTTGCACTAAATCTGAAGGGCAAGGTTGGGAGTAGAGTTTTTTTTTTTTTTAAAGTACAATGATTTTACACAACGAAGATTTCTGGGAGCATCTCACCCACGATCCTCTAACTTGTGATCTAGTGAGTACAGTTGCCACGTCATGATTCAGATGCACTGAATCAAATCATTTAAATCCCAACAAAAACCCTGTGTAAATGTTCTGTCATTCAAGAAAAGAGTGCAGTACAGCCATCCCTCTGCACAGATAGACTTAAGAGACCATGGATGCTTAATGTATTAAGAGTGCAGAATACAAGCAATGCCAGCAACAAGATATATGCATCAATATATGCATTTTCCCCATTCTTAATTAAGACGGGCGCAAGTGGTGCATAATAAGGTTGCAAAATAAACCTTGAAAGTGAGAACCTTGACAGCTGTCAGTTATTGGCTTTGTAATGCACTACGCTGTTCATGGAATCTAATTAGTTGAACTTGGCTCAGTGGAACTGGATCAGAAGGCCCATGTGCAATGTTGCTGCTTACCAAAATAATAAATTATCATCCTAAATTGCATCACACTAACTGTGTAGCCATATTATATTTCAGGATTATTTCTGCTACTGTTCCCCTTACTTATGCTTGATTGATGAAAGAGTATTAATCATATCTCAACACACAGTGGAAGATGGGATTGTGAGATTTGGGCAGTGATTTTTTAAAATGTGAAAATAAAACATGGAGTCAGAACTTCAGTTGGTTGTATATTGCTGAAGCTCCATTGCAGATCATTATTTTATATAACAGTCTTGAGAGTGGCTATAGAATCATAGAACTGTAGCATTGGAAGCCAGCATGAGGATCATCTAATTCAATGCCCTGCAATTCAGGAATCTCAACTAAAGCATCCATGACAGATGACCATCTAACCTCTGCTTAAAAACCATCTTCCAAGGGAGTCCATTCCACTGCCGAACAACTCTTACCACCAGAAAATTCTTGCTGATGTTTAGCCGGAATCTCCTTCCTTGTAATTTGAAGCCATTGGTTCAGGTCCTATCTTCCGAAGCAGAATAAAACAAACTTGCTCTACCTTCCATCTGACAACCCTTTAGATACCTGAAGATGGCTATCATATCTCTCCTCAGTCTCCTTTTCTCTAGGCTAAACATACCCAACTCCCTCAAACGTTGCCCACAAGGCTTGGTTTCCAGACCCTTAATCATCTTGGTTACCCTCCTCTGAATATGTTTCTGCTTATTCATATATATTTTTAAATTGTGGCACCTGGAACTGGACATGGTTCTCCAGGTATGATCTGACCAAGACAGAATACAACAGGACTATTACTTCCCTTGATCAGTAGTTGATACTTCTGTTGATGCAGCCCAGAATAACTTTGACTCCTGTTAAGCTTGTGGTCTACTAAGACCCCTAGATCCTTTTCGCATGTCCCAGTGGCAAGGCCAGTGTTCTCATCTTATATTGGTGCAGCCATCCTGCCTAAGTGCAGGTCCTTAGATATGTCTTCAGCCTTTGAACACTGAGTTGATTTGCAGAAAGTCTCATGGTCAATTCCAGACATTTTTTTAAAATATTTACTTTTATGATTTTTCCAAATTATTACAAATCAAATCAAATTACTTTAATTTGATACAATTTCTTAAAATCAGGTTTCCTGCTCCTGTTGCAAACATTTGTCGATCATTTCCTCCTGCAGCTGCATCATTTCTTATTTAGTGGCCAGTTGTCACCCTTCACTCGCCGACACATCTTTAATCAGATGGATGAAGTGGTAGATGATGTGTCTGAGGCTCTGGAAAGCTGCTGCCAGTCAGATGGGCAAATAATCTGACTGGGTGTAACATAGCTTCCTGTAGGGTGCGGCTTTCTCCTGATTGAAGTGCAGAGTGTTTGAGAACCGGAACATTAGCAGGGAAACCAAAATGCTTGTTTACAAAGTTATTGTACTACCAACCTTACTGTATGCTTGTGAAACATGGACCACTTATAAACCCCATCTCCAACTCCTCAAAAGAGTCCATCAATGGTGTCTCCGAAAAAATTTACACATCACTTAGGAAGACAGGCTAACTAATACTAGTGTACTGGAAGAAGCAAAGATCACCAATATTGAAGCAATGATCTTCAACATCAGCTTCATTGGACTGGTCATGTGCGGATGCCTGATTATTGTCTTCCAAAGCAACTACTCTATTCTGAACTTAAAAATGGAAAGCGTAATGCTGGTGGTCAACAAAAGAGGTTTAAAGACTGTCTCAAGGCAATTTTTTAAAAATGTAGTATAAACACCAACAATTGGGAAACACTTGCCTGCGAGGGCTCCAACTGGAGAACAGCCTTTACCAAAGGTGTCATGGGCTTTGAAGACACTCAAACTCAGGATGCAAGGGAGAAATGTGCTAAGAGGAAGGCATGCTTGGCAAATCCACACCATGATCAGTTCCCACCTGGAAACCAATGTATCCACAGTGGAAAGACGTGTGGATCCAGAACTGGCCTCCAAAGTCACTTACGGACTCATTGTTAAAACTGTGTTTATGGAAGACAATCTTACTCGGCTACGAGGGATCGCCAAAGAAGAAGAAGACTCTTAATTTTAACACATTTTGGGCTGCCTTTCTTCCTCTTTTCCTAGTTGCCTTGTTGCCAAATTAAAAACAACAAACCTTTGATACATGTTGAAAAATTGTGACTAGATTACTAAAACCGACATTGTGTCCATTGGTTGATACTGATACAGCCTACTGCTGTAGGTTGTTATCAACCAGACTTTGAACTGTTTCATTCTCCTCTTTCCCCTCAGAAAAGGAATCCTAAACAGACACACAGACATCATGGTGATGGTGTTTCTGATCCAAAAGGGCATTACTGACTGAAAACTAACGCCTTCTAATACACCACAGAATTCTCTGCCATGTAGAATAAGGAATCACACCGTGGTTCCTTACCACACAAACCTATGTAGAATTGGTTCTTCAAAGACAGAAAGTGTGATCTATCACAATGAACGTTCTATGGATACTTAATATATAAAAATAATAGTTTCTCATGCCAAGTATCAGCTCTTTATCCTAGTAAACATATTGCAGTTGGGAAAGAAATACATACATCTATATTCTCAAAGGAAATACTAATCTGATTACTGTTGTTGAATTTAACTCTCCTTTAAAAGAAAGACAAAGTGGTATTATTCTCTCTAAGATATAGCAACCAAATAAAGGCTCCTTATTTTTCAATGCAATTTTCTAAATAATGAGGTAAACATTAATCTCTGCTAAGATCTTCACTGCTCTGGGATGATCGGGGATGATCGAGAAAGCCCCCACATCTCTATTAGCAACAGTTATCTGTGCTTTTTGGTGGTATAATGCAATCAGAATATTGCTCATCGCAGCAATTTGTAGACAGGTTAAGTAAATTAAATCACTCAATGTCTCTCTTTTTAACAGCTCTAAAGTTAAAAGTAATCTGCAAAGAAAATACACAGTTTCAATTGGTTTGTAATATGTGTTAATGATCTTTGGTAAAAAATTTCTGATAACACACTACAATTCCCTCAGGGACAGGCTTGTGAATAAGTGGATTTTTTTTTATAAAAAAAGTCTGAAATATCATTAGCTAGTGATTTCTTTGAAATAAAAAAAGCTGTTAAAGAATAAATTGCTTAGGTATACAAATGAAAAGGACGATCTTTTATAAGGATAATATATGTTGCCACTATGCATTCTGTTGTACAAGGAAATAGTTGAAAATCTGACTTGATACAAGGAACACAGTATCAACCCATAGATACAATATTGGCTTTACTGACCTGTTTAACATGTTTTAGGCAGAAATCCTGGGAGTAAGTGTCACTGGGCTCAATGGGGCTTACCTCTGAGCAAATATGCATAGGATTGCAGTTAGTCATGTTGGCATCATAGCTTTTTTTTTTTTTAAAAAAAAGGCTAGCCTGGGGAATAGTTTTTATTCTTGAGCTATAATGCAGCAGACACAAGTGTAACACTGATTTTCAGCTGCCTGAGAAAGACTTTCTTATTTCAGCAGGTATTTCAGCAGGTTTGTATGATGAATTTTAATTGTTCTTATTCTCTTCTAGGAATAATTGTTCTTATAATTGTTCTTATAAACGTTTTTGTTTATACCACTTAGAAAATCTAAATATTCACTGGTATATATTATCTATTGATTCATTATATTAATTAATAATAATAATAATAATAATAATAATAATAATAATACAATAAATGTATGAAAGAGGAGTCCTAGCCAGATGTCAAATTCATCTAAATGCAGAAGATCCCTGGCTCAATCTCTGGCATCTCCAGGTACGACTGGGGAAGTTTTTGAAAACCTGGAGACCCGTTACCAATCAGTCTAGGTAATACTGATATCGACCAATGGCCTGATTCAATATAAGGCAGCTCCCTATTAACCAGTACTACAGCCCAGACTAAATGCATTCCTTAGCTATTTCATGCAGAAAGTTGTTCTGACTAGAGCCATCAGGCTTAAAGGTCAACACAGGCAACTCTTTTTAGGAAACAAGAGACTATCCAAGGATCTTTTAACTGCTCTGTTCAGAGTCTGAATCTTAGGCATTGGACACATTTAATAGGAAAGATTAGGCATCGGCAAACTTTGGCCCTCCAGATGTTTTGGGACTACAACTCCCATCATCCCTGACCACTGGTCCTGTTAGCTAGAGATGATGGGAGTTGTAGTCCCAAAACATCTGGAGGGCCGAGTTTGCCTATGCCTGGGAAAGATGCTGCACTGATCTTAAAGCTGTTTCCAAATAGTCTCCTCTAATTAATCGGTTATGGAGACTGTGATGCATACACATGGATCTCCCTTGCCCATAAGAGATTTCTCATTCTATTAAATGCAAGAGGAGTGCCCCACACAAAGGGACAAGTAGATGGGAGTCCACTGCTTCACTGAAGTGAATGGAGAAACACACACAGGGGAGAATACCACAGTTGCATCCAGTGCTTTTTTTCCCCTTCAAAAAAAATAAAAATGTTTAGGGATACTGTCATTTTGACGCAAGAAAACCACCATTTTATAGTTTAAATCAGGAAAAATAAATACAGTAAATGGACAAAAGTACAAAGATTCACAAAATGTTTAGGGGTATGCGTACTCCTGCGTCCCCTCCCCCAGAAAAAAGCACTAGGTGCACCAGAACAAACGTGTGTGTCTGCAGGATTTAGAATAAGCATTGTGTATTTATAGCAAATTCAGATGCTGAGTTATGATGGCTATGTCTCCAAAACAGAGTCCCTGGGAACCAACAGGTAAGTTTCAGAATGTTTGGGGGAACGCCTAGATTTGCAGAAGAAGAAGAAATATTTAGAGGACATAAATAGGGAGTAGCATCTTCTACTTAAAGCAGCCCAATGAAGATTGGGCATGCTCAGTGGCTACAGAATGCACTATCTATAAGGTGGATGGATGCAGGAAGGGGAGTAAAAAACCAGCAGGAAGGGGAGAGGAGAAACGGACCTGAGCATAGGTCAGTTGGTGGAGCACAAGATTCTTAATTTCGAGCCCTGCATTGGGCAAAATATTCCTGCATTGCAGGGCGGTTGGACTTGATGACCCTCATATTCCCCTCCAATTCTACACTTCCATGATTCTACGATCCTGAAAGATGGTATGGCTGGCTGGAACACTGAACAGGAGCATCCCATCAGGAGCAGCCTTCTGTTAGAGGTGCCTTTTGTGTAAGTGATTTGCAATGCTCAGCGCATGAACTTGCCTTACGCTGAAACAGCTCACTGAGTCCAGTTTGATCCACTTGGATTGTTATCCTGCTGCTCAAAGTGCTGGAGGTGGAGGCCTGGAGCTACTTCAAGCAAAGGGTATCCTGCTACTGATTCAGAACCTATGACTTTATGTGGACAACGCCCGCTACAAAATATAAGCTACTTTTATTTATTATTATTATTATTACTGATTTTTTAAAATTTAATTTGCACACCATCCTTCGTCCAAAGATCTCAGGGTGGTTTGGAGCATAAAAATACAAAATAAAAACATATATTGTTGTCACTTCCCCCCCTTCTGCAGCAATATATGATAGAATGCCTTTTTTTCGCACCCAGCTGCTTGCACCCTTCTTAGCATCCTAAATATAGGATCTGTAAAAATAAATTTCTGAAAAATTCCACTTTTAGGATGTGGCTTAAATTACCAAAAATACATTAGTGAATGTCATGCTGGTGTATCCTTGCCAGAGAAAGCCATTTTAGGAAAATTAAAAGCACCATTCTTGTATGCCCCGGCTATTCCTTTCGGACCACTTTTGCTGCTAAAACATCTTATTGTTTAGACTAGTGCTAAATTCCCATCCCATCAACCTCTGTTGATTTTCTGGGTTTTCTTGCACAATGGTGAGACGTAAGCATAAGAAGATATTCACATTCATTTTATGAAAATCCTCGGCTTTTGATGCTTTATGGCACAATCTGAAAAAAACCCCACACTGAACATATTGTCTTGTCTATTAAATAAATATAAACAGTGCTGCCATGGTGTGCTGCAAAAAGTAATTATATTGCTAGTCAGCAGCCTAACAGTTCACTTC
Source organism: Podarcis melisellensis (assembly GCF_964234715.1). NCBI lineage: Eukaryota > Metazoa > Chordata > Lepidosauria > Squamata > Lacertidae > Podarcis > Podarcis melisellensis. Next base: position 29,386,381 of record NC_138531.1, read on the forward strand.
AGGCAATAAATCCTGATCAACAAACAATACTTCTTCAGTGCTAAATTGGATCTTGGTGGTAATTGAATGTCCTTAACTTAGTATTCTCTTGGATTGGAGGAATATCATTTTCATGTACTCTCTTTAAATTTTCATTAAGGAAAGCTACAGCTACCTGCTGCCTCATCTGGTCATGTTTAATGATATTCTCTAACTCTTCTTTGTACCAGCAGGACCTTCTTTAAATTGGTCAACTGGGTGGAACATTGTTTTCATGAGTTTAATATACTTGGAATTAGTCTTGGAGAAATAATGACATAAAATGAGGTAATATTTCACACACACACACACACACTTTATTTACTTCCTTTTGGCAAGTTATTCCAATAAGGTTTGCCCCAAATAACTACATCTAGCTATATCTGCATTCACCAAAGTGACAGTCTGTGGACTACCACTGTTTGCACTGAAATAGATCTAGTTCCCTGCATTATATCTCTTTGTCACACTCAGAGCACATCAGACAGAATGCTGGGAGCCAGGTTTCTTTCTGTTGGTGGTAGGAAGTATCCACTGGGGAGTACGCAGAGATGTGTTTGGCCTCAGGGGTCTCTGCAATATACAGCCCACCCCCTTCATCACAATGGCAGACACTGTACTAGTGTACAATTCAGATATCCATTTTTTGTTCATTATATTGAAGTTGTGTCTGCGAGACTTTATGTGGATTGTTATGCCTCTCTGTACAAATGGCAGTCAATATCTTATGCAAATAAAGAACAAGAAAATAGTTTTGCAATAAAATAATGCTTTTAGTGGGTGGGCATTTTTGCTCCACGTGTTTAAAGACCTTATAGTGTGAAGAAGAAGGAAAGTAGATTGTATTGTTAACAATAAAGCCTTTAACATGTGGGAAAACCCCCAAAGTCCTGTGTGTATTTGTGTGGTGTTTTTTTAAATGATATTTGTTATTAAAGTTAGTCAGATGTTCCTTAAAATGCTCCCTATACCAGGATATTGTGTTTTAAACGTATGTGCATTTTTATATGAGCAGAAATTATTCAAATACTGTCAACTGTAAACAAACTAGGGCTATTGAATAGGTTTCATTTCAGAGCGATTTAATTTGTGGCAGCTGCTTTCAGTCCAAATTTTACAGTTGAAAGCAGACTGATGTTCCCTTGGTAAATTAGTGCTTAACTTTATTTGTTACATTTGAAATTCCCTCTTCCTCCAAGGATCTCAGAGTGACATTACCTTCACAACAAGCTTGAGAGGTAGGTGAAGCTGAGAGCTGTTGCTTGACTCAGGGTTGCCCAGTGAGGTCCATGGCTGTGGGTTATTTGAACCTGGGTTGCTCAAATCAAGTCCCAATTCACCAGCACTACAGTTCTAAATCTCTCTCTCTCTCTGCACATCTTAGAAACAGGGCAGACAGAGAGAAATGCCGCACTCATTCTTTGGTGATGCAATGTAACCAGGAGGCAATATGTAAGGGTTCTTCTTAAACATGAGCATCACATTGAGTCATCACTTGATCATTCAGTATTGTCTGTCTAAAAAATATTCTGCTTGAGTTGGCATCATGCAATATGGAAGTCCAGTCTGTGATGACTAATTGGCATCCACACATGCAATAATCACTTGATGCTGCATGCAATGAGTGGTTGACATGCACATGTGAACTGGGGCTAATGCTGCAATATGCATCTGTGGGGAAGAAGCAAACTGAAAGTCAAACAGCTGAAGCAGAACCGGAATGGAAAATCACTTGGATACAACTGAAGAATAAAAACTCAGCAGAATTATGTAATGCAATCTCTCTTTAAAGATTAGACCACTTCAGACTATTAGGAGTGGCAGGAAAGGAGGATGGCATGCTTGGATTTTCCCCAAATAAAAGCATTCCCCCAACAGAAAGCAGAGGTGTCAGGGAAAGGACCCACCCAGCTAAGTCCTTTTCCTGACAAGATAGCTCTATGTGTGTGAGAAGGCAGTTGTCCGTATATCTATCAATCTTGCGCAGCTGTGGCAAGATTTGGCTTGTATCCATATCTGTAGTGTTCGGAAGCAGCCCAATCTGTTTTGGATCCGTTCTGTGTTGTTCCAATTTGACCCAACCCAGTAATGTTAAGGATTATACTGAATCGTCCTGATTCACCTCATTATTTTGGATATATGCAGAGCTGATGCTATATATCTGTATGAAAATTTCAAATGTGCAATTCCTGACCTATAGTCTGAACTGGTATACACCATCGAAAACATGCTTCACTCAATAAGGTACGACTATGTACATTAAAAAGAGAGAGAAAATGTTCTTTTTTGTGGAAACAGTGTTCATCTTATATAATGCACATACCATACTTGATAATTTTGTCATTATATATCAACACTAAATAAATTTAAAAAATCAAAAAAAATCCAAACAAAATCCAAACAAAATCAAACTCTTTGAATCCGTAATGTCATTTTAGGCAGGCTTTGAGGGACAAAGTTCTATCATAAGAATGAGCAGTTGGGCCGCCCAATGGCAGCAGGGATTATTTTTTTACCAGGGGTCAGCAACCTTTTCCAGCCGTGGGCCAGTCCACCATCCCTCAGACCATGTGGGGGGGGGGCGGATTATATTTTTTGGGGAAAAAATGAACAAATTCCTATGCCCCACAAATAACCCAGAGATGCATTTTAAATAAAAGGACACATTCTACTCATGTAAAAACACGCTGATTCCCGGACCGTCCGTGGGCCAGATTGAGAAGGTGATTGGGCCACATCCAGCCCCTGGGCCTTAGGTTGCCTACCCCTGATTAAAACCAACATTTAAAATCCCCTAACTGCACCAGTGCTTTTGATCACCACTTATTATACACGTGTTTCAAACATCAGCTTGCTGCAATTTTATTTATTTTTGATGCATTTTAAAAATATCCCAACCTTACTCCCACAAGAACCCAGGGCAGGATATAAAAATTGTACAGATGATAAGCACAGTAGCACCTGGGCATGATCTCCTTTCCTCTTCCAAACAGATTATCAAGAGCCTGAAAGACGGAAGAGGATGCTTAGAGTATATTACACTTTATTGGAGACAGAAATGCATTTGTGTGTTTGTTTGTGTGTGTATGAGAGAGAAAATGGCGGGGTGAGAGGCAGGGAGCACCACGAAAAGCCTCAACAGGTACACAGCCTGCCTTTCCACACATAGATCCCTGGACTGGATTTTCTTCCATTTAGGTATTGGATGTACCCCAAAAACAACCAGCCTCATGGGTGGTACAGACAGCATTCCACTCTGTGCATGGGAAAAAAGTACTTCTGTGTGTGGATGGTTGCTGAATTGATCGGCGCCCCTGTCCTATATGCAGTTGATGGTGCAATTTGCCCAATTAGGATTCCATTTGCCCCAGAGAGTATCCCAAAGCTTTGGAGTGGGTCAAATGGGGAGGATGTTGATATAACTTAGAGGTTAAGTGAAAATCTTACCTCATCTTCACCACTGAGAATGGCTCAGGAATTCCTGTGCCAAGGGCACTTGGCACAGGAAACGGGAGCATGGCCTTTATACAGAACGAAGTCTCTGAGGAGGAAGTTATACAGTAACTTGAGAAACTCAAGTGCCATAAATCACCACATGGTGAGTTCTGAAGGAACGAAAGTGTGGAAAAAGCAGAGCTACTGACAAGGGCATGCCGCATTTCCTTAAGAGGAGCAGCTGCTTCAGCTGAGGGAAAGGAAAGACCTGATACGACCTCCCTGTGCAAGGAAAAGAAAGGGGATGAAAAACACCTCAGGATGCTTAAAAAGATGGCTACCGGCAAACAACAACTCAAGCAATAATAGCACAAACCTTACGTGGCTGCTTTAGAACTCTCAGAGTTGTTTTCTAAACTCTTATATTTCTCATGGGGAGGGGGAGATAAAACAGTAGAGTGAGTTGCTATTTGAGAATTGTAGTTCAGCTTGTTGACTCAAATCCATTGCTTATCACAAACCCAGGAGATATCATCTACAAGAGAGAGCATTATTTTTTTTAAAAAATGGTTGCACAAGTCCCTTTGTCGCTAACAGCAAAACAGTGGTAGGAAAAAAACCACGCCAGCTGTTTGCCATAAGAAAGGCTGCACTGGTTGAGGACCAGCAGGACCAGCTAATTAAACAAATGCAGAAAAAGCAACTATTTTTCTTTTCACTTCCCCACTTCTCAGGAAGCAGTGAAGAGGAAAGGAAAAAGGAAAGTTTAAAAGTAAAGTAATGGTTTTGTTAGGACTGACTGAAACATCACAATGTTATACAGTGGTACCTCAGGTTACAGACGCTTCAGGTTACAGATGCTTCAGGTTACAGACTCTGCTAACCCAGAAATAGTACCTCGGGTTAAGAACTTTGCTTCAGGATGAGAACAGAAATTGTGCTCCAGTGGTGTGGCAGCAGTGGGAGGCCCCATTAGCTAAAGTAGTGCTTCAGGTTAAGAACAGTTTCAGGTTAAGAACAGACCTCCAGAACGAATTAAGTTCTTAACCCGAGGTACCACTTTTGAGGTGTTCAGGAAACTTTTTCAAGCTGGATGTTAGAACAAAATGCGGTGAGGGTGGGGAAAGCAAGCAAGTCCCAGAGTCTTCATTTTATTAAGATGGTGTGCAAGAGGAGTTGTGCAAACTTATAGCCTCTAGCAGATTTTAGGCGGCACTACAGGCTACTGTGCCAAAGAAGCGTCCTTGCTACTTCCCTAAACAACACCCATTATTCCTTTGTTGTTTCTTGGCAACCCTGGGTGCAACCTGAAACATACTTGGTGCCTAGCAGAGACTAACCTGATTAAATCTTCACAATGGCTACAAACTGCAGACTTTGAAACATTAACAAAATGCACTCTCCCTTCCCTATCCCAACCTGTTTCCTTTCCTTTTTAAAACATTTTAAAAACATTTTTTTAAACAAAAGCTCAGGAGAACTGGAAAGCTTGCTCACAGTTCTCTGACCTGTTGTTTGGCCCTTAGAAAGGTATTAATCTGCTGTAGCTTTAGGGTGAACATGGCTATCTACATAATTTTTGTGTGCTAGGTTTGAAGGTTGCACCTGTGGACCTGGTTTCACTCTCAGGAGACTGCTGGTTTTCTGTAACTCTCAGTACAACAAGATAACAATAACATTCAGTGGCAACCAGTGGCAGCTCACTCACTACTGAGGTAATTTTGTCGAAACCCTATATGGCCAATAATGGTTGCAGAAATCGGCCTACACCACAATGTGTTTGGAAGGATATGTGTTTACAATGGACAGATGCTCTACCACTGAACTATGGTTTCCCCCTCAAACCCTTTAAAACAAAAGTTGGCCAACTTAAGGGCAACTTTCTGAGGACTGTATATAGGTGGCAGATTAGACCAGAAGCAAAATAATGGGCAGAGCAATAAATGGGTTGTATCAAATTTAGGACTCAGCAACATTAGTTTCAAAAAAGCCTTTTAAATGCGTTATAACACTGTGACACCAAATGGTGCTGTAGAGTTTGATCCTTCGGCAACGTGATTTTCCATTATGAGCTTTACAACGCGTTTTCCTGAAAGGTTTTTTTAAATTGTGTCTAGATCCAGCCTCAGTCACTGCATGGGCAGAATGATTTCTGCAAGTGCAATGGAACTTTACTCTCCCTCCTTCCTCCAGCCCCACACCAGATCTGATCTTGGGGATTCCCCCAACCCTCCAGGGCAGATTTGGGGGGAGGCACAAGGTTTGTGTGCGTATGGGGAAGAAGAGAGAGAGGGAGTTCCATTGCAGTTGTGGAAGTTGTTCCATTCATGGAATGATACCACCTGATGTGACTTGTACCTTTGAATAGCAAGCTAAAATCCCAGACACATAAAACTCATACATACACACATCCATGTACACCCTCTATCCAGGCAAGCAAAAAGCATTGTTACAGTTCAGGGATATATTCCACTTAGGCACAAACACTTGAGGAGGGCATGGAGCAGAACTACTGAGGGGTGTCACCTGAGGAGGATGTACAGCTTAGAACAGGCATAGGCAAACTTGGCCCTCCAGATGTTTTGAGACTACAATTCCCATCATCCCTGACCACTGGTCCTGTTAGCTAGGGATGATGGGAGTTGTAGTCCCAAAACATCTGGAGGGCGGAGTTTGCCTATGCCTGGCTTAGAAAGAGCCCTGAGGAAGGAACAGAAAGAGTTGGAGGGCCACATTTGGCCCTGGGACTTACATTCCCCACTCTCCTGCCTTAAAGATACTACAGAAATAATTGCCTGAGGGACAGTCATCTGTTGCAACAAAGAAAGAAAGAAAGAAAGAAAGAAAGAAAGAAAGAAAGAAAGAAAGAAAGAAAGAAAGAAGACGTCATTCTCTTCAGACATTGTTGGGTTGTAAGAGCTTACAGTAGAGGTAGAAAACAGCCATTGTGGCTACTAGCCATTTATAGCCTAAGTCTCCAGGAATTTTTCTAACCTTTGTTTAATCATCCAAGTTGGTGCCAACTCTGAATTACCAAGATGTCTGCAAACATGACAACATGGCAACATCAACCCTGCCATGTGGGAATTCCTTGCAGACAACCACAGTGCCTGGAGACAGACAGGTCATGAATCCATAGCAGTGACCAGAGGAGGAATGACTGCTGAGAGCCAGTATGGTGTAGTGGTTAAGAGCGGTAGTCTCATAATCTGGGGAACCGGGTTCGCGTCTCCGCTCCTCCACATGCAGTTGCTGGGGGACTTTGGGCCAGTCACACTTCTTTGAAGTCTCTCAGCCCCACTCACCTCACAGAGTGTTTGTTGTGGGGGAGGAAGGGAAAGGAGAATGTTAGCAGTTTTGAGACTCCTTAAAGGGAGTGAAAGGCGGGATATCAAATCCAAACTCTTCTTCTTCTTCTGCTGGAAGGAGTGCAGAGAGAAGAAATGTCATGGTGCATCTACAGCGGCACAACCAGATGCCTTTGTCTGCCCCAGTTGCAACCAAACATGTCTCTCCTGTATTGGTCTCTAGAGCAAGTGCTTCAACTTTCCAATAGTTTGACTTCATCCCCAAAGGTGCACTCCTCCATGGTTTCTGACAGATGGATGTCAACAAAAAGTGCTGCTGCTGACCACTGCCCCCTGTGGGAGCAAGTTTCATGGTCAAACTATGCACTAATCTGTTTTATATGTTTTTACTGCCCAGTCAGTCTGACATCAATACCAGGGAAGATTCTGGAGCAGATCATTAAGCAAACAGTCTGTGAGCACCTAGAAAGGAATGCTATGATCACCAATAGTCAGCATGGATTTCTGAAAAATAAGTCATGTCAGACTAACCTGATCTTGTTTTTTGACAGAATTACAAGCCTGGTAGATGAAGGGAACGCAGTGGATGTAGCCTACCTTGATTTCAGCAAGGCATTTGACAAGGTGCCCCATGATATTCTTGTAAAGAAGCTGGTAAAATGCGGTCTTGACTATGCTACCACACAGTGGATTTGTAACTGGCTGACTGACCGAACTCAAAGGGTGCTCATCAATGGTTCCTCTTCATCCTGGAGAAGAGTGACTAGTGGGGTGCCACAGGGTTCTGTCTTGGGCCCGGTCTTATTCAACATCTTTATCAACGACTTGGATGATGAACTCAAGGGTATCCTGATCAAATTTGCAGATGACACCAAACTGGGAGGGGTGGCTAACACCCCAGAGGACAGGATCACACTTCAAAACGACCTTGACAGATTAGAGAACTGGGCCAAAACAAACCAAATGAATTTTAACAGGGAGAAATGTAAAGTATTGCACTTGGGGGAAAAAAATGAGAGGCACAAATACAAGATGGGTGATACCTGGCTTGAGAGCAGTACATGTGAAAAGGATCTAGAGTCTTGGTTGACCACAAACTTGACATGAGCCAACAGTGTGATGCGGCAGCTAAAAAAGCCAATGCAATTCTGGGCTGCATCAATAGGAGTATAGCATCTAGATCAAGGGAAGTAATAGTGTCACTGTATTCTGCTCTGGTCAGACCTCACCTGGAGTACTGTGTCCAGTTCTGGGCACCACAGTTCAAGAAGGACACTGACAAACTGAAACGTGTCCAGAGGAGGGCAACCAAAATGGTCAAAGGCCTGGAAACGATGCCTTATGAGGAATGGCTAAGGGAGCTGGGCATGTTTAGCCTGGAGAAGAGGAGGCTAAGGAGTGATATGATAGCCATGTTCAAATATATAAAAGGGTGTCACATAGAGGAGGGAGAAAGGTTGTTTTCTGCTGCTCCAGAGAAGCGGACACGGAACAATGGTTCCAAACTACAAGAAAGAAGATTCCACCTAAACATTAGGAAGAACTTCCTGACAGTAATAGCTACTCGACAGTGGAATTTGCTGCCAAGGAGTGTGGTGGAGTCTCTTTCTTTGGAGGTCTTTAAGCAGAGGCTTGACAACCATATGTCAGGAGTGCTCTGATGGTGTTTCCTGCTTGGCAGGGGGTTGGACTCGATGGCCCTTGTGGTCTCTTCCAACTCTATGATTCTATGATTCTAATGTTGTCTTTTTAAACTGTTGTAACCCACCCTGGGACCTTATGGAGAAGGGAAGACAAGAAACTGAAACAGTAAAACAACAACCTAAAAGACTAATAAATTCATTATGGCATAAGCCAAAATAGAGGGCTAACTCTTCCCCTTTTGAAAAATGGTTCCTTTCCGAAGAAACATCCTAAACAAATTAATCCAAAGCTTTTCATCCTAGTTTAATAACAGCTCTTACACCAAATCCCAACTCCAAAAGCCAAAAAACTACCTTGAACAGCACTCTGGAGTGTGTTTGGGATACGAAATCATTGGCACTGAGTTCAATGTCAGGAGATCCAGAGTTTTAGCTTTAGATGATGGGCTCTGGGAATATCCTTAGATGTTAGTATATAGAATGATACCACCGATAAGATGAAAAATGTCTGGCAGGTGGAAAAGACATAGTAGCTTTGCCATTTATCTCTGCCCCTTCATGCCCAGTAATAAATCAGGTCATGAATGCTGCTAAACGTATTGCTGACCAATCTTTGATTAAATCCAAAACTACCAAGGAATGAATCTCAATGCACCAACGTTCAGGGTGGTTGTAATAACCCAGCACATGATGCCAGAGAATCATTCTCAGATACATTTTACAACCTAGCAGCCCTCAGACGTTTCCATCTTTGGTTTGTTCTGACTGCTGAGGGATAGCTGTGGGAAGATATTTGGTCAGTGAAACTCCTAGGAGAGTTCCTGGGTGAATCCTTAAGTGAAGCAAGAAAGTCACTGGAGGAGTTCTGGTTTTTCTGTGAGGGAAAAGAGTTCAGGAATAAGAAAGAATTACCTAAGTGACATTTAGCTCGTAGAGTGATAACATTTTTCTCTAGAAGGCGAAATGTTTGCAACCAGAAGAAAAAGAAGAATCTGGAAGGATTTCATTTACTAAGATAAGGAAATGTTCAAATTGTGATTTAGGAAATGTTGCTGAGAGAAGTCGGCTGAAGGTACCATTACTCTCTTTCCTAGAGTTCCCTTTAAATTTTGTTAATTCTTCCCACTAAGGAATTGATTAGGTTTTCCATTGTACACATGTTTACACGGGTAGAGAAATTGACACAGGATTAGCAGAGGGTACCCAGAAGGGAAGTTATGATTCAGAATTCATAGCAAATCTTTGTTTACTGGAACAATGCAAATACATTTTAAGCTAGTAGCTCTAATTGATTAATGTGAACGGGTTTATCAAATTGGTTTTGAATAACCCAGCACCTGACAGTAGGCAAAAGAGCTTAATGGTGTGTAATGACTGGATATCTTAGCTGAGACTTTGCTGCCATTTTGAATTCAAGCGAGATGGAGGGCTGGGCATTTATTTTATAATATTGTATTTATCATCTTAAATGGTATTACATAAAAAACCAAAGATGGGAGACAGAAAAAACCCAAACCAATGACACAAAACTATGCAGGGAAGCTATAAATTAACAGAACTGATATCATGAATAAAATATGTTAATATTTGTGTTTTTAATGGAGATTTTAATATGATGTCATTATTGTTTTTGAGTTGTGGATTGTAAACCTCCTTGAATTTCTTTGAGAATTTGTTAGGCTATAATTTTAGTCTAAATTAAAAAACCCCAGATAGAAATAAATAACAATCAAATGCATGTTTCCAAGATAAAACACAACTAACAAAATGTAAATATTAAACAAGATAATAAATGGAATCGGAAGCAAAAAGTATAAATGACAAGTGAGACTTTGCCAGTACTGGAACTGAAAACTCTTTAACCATATAGAAATATTCAAAGACCCATAGAATCAGAGCTGTACGGGTCCACAAGAATCGTTTAGTCCAGTGTTTTCCAAACTTGGGCCTCCAGCTGTTGTTGGACTACAATTTGCATCATCCCTGATCACTGGTTCTGCTAGTTAGGGATGATGGGAAATGTAGTCCAACAACAGTTGGAGACCCAGGTTTGAGAAATCCTGATCTAGTCCAACCCCCCTGTAATCTTTTGCTCAACGTGAGTTGACTAGGATCAATATGTGAAACGTGGTTAGAAGGACACAGGGCTCTAATTTGCTTTGAAAACTAATCTTCCAAGCATTTATAAATAGAGCTAATTTTTCAATGAACCTGTGTACCTAGTTCCTTGAGTAACTTCTTGAGAAATAAATCCATTTCACTAATGGATAAGATATACCTGATTCTTTCTATCCTGTCTCAGTGTGCTGGAATCAGTACATATTTCTAGTATGGAGCTATGAATACAGAGAGGTAGGTGTTTAGCTGGAGGTGGCTGAACTGAAAGCACTGGCTATGTGAGTGCGCAATCTTTTGCAGGATTAGTAGGCATGGTGCAGCTGCTCGCTTCAGGAGCCTGCCCACATCCAATATGATCTGTTTGTATATTTGCCGCTGGTACAAAGATGACTTAGGTCTCCAATGCTTTCTCACCGCAAGCGGTAACACACTGTAAAGTGGCCTATCCCTGGGTCTTTGTTTGTCACAATGCGAATAGTTGTTAACTTAAGAGCTCTAATTTATGACACAGTAATGATAGGATGAAGGTGCACCAGAAGCTTGTAAAGCTAGTAAAACATAGGTAGATATAAAACTACTCAAGCTTCTATCGCACTTTCAAGAAAATGCACATCTGATTCAATGTAAAGGAGTTTCTGCACAGCAAGCGTGTCGTGTTCATGGCCTTCCATGAGTGTCCTGACCAGATGGTTTTACACCCTGCTTGCACAAATAGACCCCTAACTAAATTCAGAGAGATCACATAGGGACAGTTGCTTAAAAGTCGACCCAGTTCCTGTGGTGCCACTGTATTGTCACCTCAGAAAATCGACTTTTTGTGAATCAAGTGCAAATATCGATACTGCACAGGAGAGCATTAGTCAGTGCTTTTTTTCCTAGTCCCAAAGGTTCTGGAACACACTTCCCTGAGGAGACCCACCCCAGAGCCCAAAGAGGATATCTTCGGACTGGTGTGTGTGTCTTTGTGAGCCAGAGGCAGCCCCTGTCAGCCTCCGTTTGTGGGGCTGCCTCTGCCGCCTTCACATGGGTGGGCTTCCTTTTTCTCCCAGGAGAAAGAGGCGGCCTGTCCATGTGTAGGCTGTGGAGGCAGAGGCAACCCTGCAACAGAGCAGAGACCCATCTAATGGCGTAGCATGGGCAGTGGTGTAGCTAGCCACTTGGGTGCCCGGTGTGGTGCGCACACCCTGCAGCTGGGGGTGGGGTGAGCTGCCTATGAGGGCGGGGTGAGCCAAGGCAGGGCGCACTGTGTGGAGCCTCTCCACAGCCTTCCCCTCAGCTGTAGGTGGTGTGCAGATGCAAGCCCTGCGCTGCGCAAAAAAGCAGCATGTGGCTTGCAGTCAGTCCGGCCGCCATCTCCCTCCCAGGAGAGACGCATGGCTCAGGCATGCTGCAGGCCCCGCAGTGTGGTGCCCAGTGCCCCCCGCCTGACCCAGCTACCAGTGGCATAGGAAGGGGGCTGTGGTGGCTGCAGGAGTTTTTTTTTTAAAGGGTCATGAGCCCAATTTTTTATTTTATTTTTAATACACATTTTTGCCATTTTGTCACCCCCCTCAGTGATGATACCCAAGGCAGCCTGCACCCACCGCACCCCCTCCCTATGCCACTGAGCATGGGGGCAGTTGCCCTTGGGGGCAAAATTGTTAGGATGCATAAAATCTCAACACTTGGTGTTGCCTCCAAACAGCTTCATACTTCCGCTGCTGGACTCCGTTGAAAATGTCTTCTCCATACGAACCAGGAAGTGACCTCTCCAGATGATCGAATGACTCTTCTTTTCTTATCTCTGCTGCTGCAATCTCCTTGGTGACGCAGATGCTGTAAAGCAGTCGAAGGCACATGCATACTCTGTCTGTTTCCCTGCCTCCTCACTCCTCCGTGTGGCCCCGCGTTCTGGCAACCCATGTTACGCCACTGGACCCATCCGCTGGGAAGCTAGTGTAGCAGCTCTGCCCCACACAGTGGCTCACTTCTGTGCCTAAAATAAAATGCCCACCATTACTCAGTAGCTGCATATATATATATTTTGGCTTTTTGGTGGGGGCCAAACATTCACTGCTAATCATAATCCCACATTTTACGTTTCCCCTGCTGTCTGCTCAAATTTTCATTCCGAGAGTGGCACAGTGCACACCAAAGCTGGCACTGAGAAGGACAAACAGCTTAAGGAACACTTTACAGTCTTTCCTTCCTTTGAGCAAAAGTGGTAAGAAGGCTTCCCTGGCCACTTCTGCTTCCTTCCTGGCCTGCCTTTACCCTGAGACTTGAGAGGGGTTGTGCTATTTATTATGTGCTGGGAAGGGAAGGCGAAGAATGTTGCCATAGATGTATGTGTGTGTGTGTGCGTGTGTGTGTGTGTGAGCAGACACACACAAACACACATTAGAAACCAAAAATAAAAAAGGAAAAGTAGGAGAGATTGAAAAGCAATTTCCTTTTAAGGTGTAAATTCCTCATTTTCCACATAAAAGTACAGGAATTAAGTGCTAAATCCTACTTTACCAGTTGGACCCCTGAAAAGAAGTGCAGAAAATAGAGTTACTGTTTGGCTTCAATTCACGTCTCCTGAAAGCCCTCGTATGCAAAATTACACTGAAATGGCCCGGATTTTTTCAAAGCCATCCTGCTGTTTGGGCTGACTTTTAAAAATGAAGCCTTGTCCAGCTTTATTTGTGTGGGTGGTTCATATTTTGTTCTGCCTGCTCTATATCATTTTCCTTCTCCTGCCATTAATCTTCGGTGACTATTCCATAGGGCTGTTTTACCCCCTTTTCTGCATGTATCGCCCAAAGTGAAATTCGCAGGCTGAAAGATGAACATTCTCCCTGTATTGGTGTTTGCTTCAAAACCGGGCGGCTTTTGTGACCCAGCACACTGGGGTGTCTTGTTTTTGTTTCTGCTTAAGAAAAAGCTCGGCTGCAATGTGAGGAGGTCAAGACACAATTTGACAATTGTATGCTGCATAACCTGGGCAAAAATGGGTGGCTTATTTCTCTGAGAAAGATAGTGCAATTAGTGTGTGTGTGTATGTGTGTGCACGCGTTGGGGGAGGGAAATGAATGTGAGGATTTTTTAAAAAATAAAAAACCCATTAAAGGCAAAAATGATAGGCTACGCACGGTGGTTTGTGTATAGCACAGGGCATGTGGGAACACCTCAGATTTCGGTTTAATGCCCTCTAGAGGCCTACACAGAAGCCTATTCTGTTTCATAACAGTGAAGCTTTTGATCAATTAAAGAGCACGTGGAAAATAAATAATCCTTCAATGGGTTCCTAGGAATGCTTCTGGGAAGGATAGTGCCCTCCCCGTAAGGCCTTGAAGTGGTAGATGATCTAATTAAATGCACTGAAGTATCTAACTATAGTAGAATAAACATACTATATTTAAATAGGAACGTAATATATTACAAAAATATAATTCTAAATCCTCTCTCTCTCTCTCTCTCTGTGTGTGTGAGACGCAGAGAAATTTGGTCCAGTTTGGATTTTAATTCTAATTTATATTTTCCAAGGCAGTATTCAAACAGATGTGCGCCTATCCTTTGAAATTCGCACGTTTCTGAATTTTGTGAAGCAGTTCAACCAAATTTTGTCAATATATTAGGCACATTAGATCTAATAATAATAATAATAATAATAATACTCCACCCACCTGACTCTCTCTCTCTTCCCTCTCATCTATCTATATCTATCTATCTATGACAGACAGGCACTCACACCCTCACAATTTTAAAAATACATTTTAAGAAAGGTAGTGCTTTTGGGATTTTACTGAAACATAATCCTTCATCCTGCTACAGGATGATGTATAATGCCACATGTTGGAATTGTGCTTCTCCAAATTGCCATAATTTCAATCAATTAATCAATTGCTTTATTATTATTATTATTATTATTATTATTATTATTATTATTATTCCCCCTCCCACCGCTAATGTACATTTACTTCCTTACACTCCACACAAAAGCTCCCTCAGTTGCATGTAGAGACCCTCATACCAATGTAGAAAACTACCTGAACATTTTGCACAGGTGTGATACCTCTGTTGCAGCCCAGGCTCTAGATATGATAGGCGTTGCTGCAATCATTAAGGCCCTTTTAGGACAGGATAGGGACAGAGGATGGGTTGGGGATAAAGAAGCATCCAAATGGCCGTTCATCAGCGCTGGAGCCAAGAACTGTGGCGCAAGATGAACTACTGTTTGTGCTACAACAGCTAAAGCCAATTTATAAGATCAGGCTGCCAGACTGTTTGGCTGCCAACATACTAATCTCCTGCTGTTTGCTTCTTGGGATGCTTTGTAATGTGGGCCGCTGGGAGTAGGAGTCTCAGGCAATGGCTGCAAATGGGAAACCCTCAATTTCTTGCCTGTTTAAACCCGGTCTGCACAATTTGTGGCCCACGAAGCTAAATTTAGTCCACCACTCATGCACTGGGGCCTGTCACAAGCCCGACAATCCGTCTGTTTCTGCTGGGAAGAACAAACAGGAGGCTGATTGAGCCAATGGAGGGCCACTCTGCATGGCTGACAGGCTGCGTTCAGCCTGGGGGAACCACACATTTCAAAAGTATTGGATAACATTTCAGAAAAACATAATTAGAAGGGTGTTTTTTATTTTTTAAAAAATGAATGCAGTGGGACTCAAGAATGCCTGACACCCTTCCTCACAACTCAAAACATATGCGAACTGTTTGTGGTTATTCAGATGTACAGAGAGGCAAAAAAGAAGAAGAAATGCAATGAAGAAATGGAGGACAAATAGATTCTCAGAAGTACTAAATACCAGTAAACTACAAATGTCCCTGTTTTCCAGGGACAGTCCTGGATTTACAGAAACCGTCCTGATTTCTTCGTTGATCCTGGAATGTCTTGCTTTTCCTTAGGACGTCCCTATTTTCATCGGAGAAATGTTGGAATTATGCAACCCCCTAGCCAAGGAGATAAGTAACTATACAACCTTTAGAAGACATCTGAAGGCAGCCCTGTATAGGGAAGTTTTTAATGTTTTATGTTTTATTATGTTTTCATAGATGTTGGAAGCTACCCAGAGTGGCTGGGGCAACCCAGTCAGATGGGCAAGGTATAAATAATAAAGTTATTGTTATTATTATGGAATATTTTCATTGGAGAAATGTCGGAGGGTATGAAACTACTCAGGTACTTTTGAGAATCCATTCACCTCTCATTCCTCTAGAAGGATATCTGCACATGCACAGTGATAATTTCTTATCATCCCTCATGCTTCAGAGCTGAGTCTTTGCAAATTAGCAGGTGCCAGAGTGAGCCTTGTGATTCCTCACTATTTTATTATGTCTGCATCCTTCGCTTTCCTCCAAGGAATGTCAGGGTGGTGTATACAGAGTTATCATAAGATGACCCCAGCAGTGGGGAACTTTGGGGCCTTAAATTTCAGCGGTGCCTTGTGCGATGCCAAAATTCTGCACTCCTGCCTCTTGCTCTCCAATCTAAATCATGGTTGTGGCGTCCCCTGCAGTGACCCTGAGGCTCTGTGCCCAGTGTGGCTGAACAGATTGTGCTCCCCTAAATCCGCTTCTGACCCCAGCTGGATCAGACCAGAGGCCTATTGCGTCTGGCAATCTCATTCCACAGTGGCCAGCCAGGGGTTGGTGGGAAGCCTTGAAGCAGGACACAAGGGGCAAAAGCCCTCTCCTGTTGTTCTTCAGTGAATGGTATCCAACTAGAGTAACACTAGAGCAATATCTAGCCATCGTGGTCAGGAGCCTTCGACAGGATTTTCATTCATAAACATTTCAGCCCCACTTTTCAGCTTCTCTAAATTGGTGGTCTACAGCTTGTCGTAGTGAATTCCATGGCTTCATAATGCCCTGTGTGGAGGACGTTCTTCTTTTCTCAATTCATCACCACAGATTCTTCCAAAGCTATATACGAGTAGGATTTGAACCCAGTTCTTCCACATGGAGATTTTGCACGCCTATTACACCATTGCTTAATACATAGTCACTTTGCCTTCAAGAATGATGCCAGATTTGTGCTAAACACATATCTGAGCATGCTGTGTCTTCCATGAATATTTCTAGTTTGGGCAAATCTCTGTGTCTTTTGTGTGTATATGTATGCAAAAATGTTCCTAATTATTACAAATGTTGCTCTGAGCTGGATCTGACACTGATCACTGTGGAATTGTTTTAAGATTAGCCTTGTCAAATTTGTTTAAATGGGCTAGGCAAATACATACAAATAATTCAGTTATAGGCAAAATTAACTAATGCTCTTTTTCATGGTGAGCTGCTGTAATGATTTTATATAGCAGTCAAACTATTTAAATACTAATGTTGCCTTCATGCTGTAATCACCACTCCAGTCAGATGTCATTTTTAGCAGCCTATAGGGAATTCCGTCCCTTAATTATTCTTCAATACACAAACCAAGCATTCTTTAATTGGTGTAAATTGAACAACGTCCCAATGCAAACAAGGAGAGGACAAACTAATCAATGATTCCGTGCATGTCTATTGGAAAGCTATTGCCATTAGATCAAGTAACAAATCCTTAACTCCATCAGCTTCAATTGCGCTACAGTCAAACAAACACTAAGCTAATGCTTTGGTACCATGGTATATGGCCAGAATGTGGCAAGACCTAAACCCCAAAAGTTAGCATGCTGGGGAGTGGGGTGGTGGTGGCCAGTCCATATTTAATGCATTCTAAAAATTCAGAAAATTATGAAGTGAAATAGAAATCGATGGAGCCAATTGCAACAAGACGGGAAAGCTCAGATAGAGCTGAAGACAGATGCTAAGCCCCATATAAGCACATCTCTTCCCTCCCCACAATTCTTGTGGTAGGCTTGAGGTTTCCCAGAGCTGATTCTTGTTTGTGGTATGGTGAAGTATTGCAGAGGAGCCTATTATATAACCCACAGCCAGGTTTTTCCCCCCAGTCTGGAACTCACAGGAACTCATCTCCAGTACCTCTCAGGTGGGTGCCATTGCCATTATAAGTGAACGAGGGAGGCTATATAGCAAAAATCAGCTTTAAAAAAATGACACTACAATGTTTGGTTCCTTTATTCCATTAAATTCTAGTCTACGTGATCCTGAACAAACATTTGCTGTCAATATTTGATTTTTTAAAAGTCCAACTCAATCAAGTAAATAAAGCATTAGAAAACATAATTTCCTTTCTTTATTAAACTAAATCCATTAAGACTTTAACATAAGTATGAATGGAAAACAAAGGGTACATACTTCTCGAAACATGGAAGCCTGTAGCACATTTGCATTTTAAAATTAATTGCTGACCTAATTATTTGTCAGTAGAGGCATAAATTAAGCAAATATGACTTACAGTAAAGCTTGGAGACACCCACAGGGTTTCTCCCCCCCCCAAGAGTAAATGGCTGTATTGGTCCAGTATGACAATCCATCCTTCCTGTCATCTCAAGACCGTAGGAAGAATTTCTGGGAAACTGTACCATATGGAGACATGAGAGAGAATGATGTACTTAGATCTTCTGTACAAAGGAATGATAAGCCAGAAGTCACCAGAGAGAATCAGGAGACACAGACTTTGATTTAAGAAAAGGAGGATGATGCTGCCTATCTCTACTTAGATAACAGTTTTTGTTGCTTGTAGCCTGGATGAACACAGATCTATGTAGCTGTCCAAAAGGAAAACAAACCCTCTGACCTCTTCAGCTTGCAAATTATCTGGAATCGAAGCCTGCTCTTTAAAACCAAAGAAATATGTGGAGAGTTGCAAACCGCTAAGAGGTCCCAAGGAATGGTCTGGAGGCCCATGAGACCACCAACTTGCTGAAGCTACACAGGTCTTGGCTTGGTCAGTGCCTGGGTGAGTGGCTGCCTGGAAGCCACAGGTATGCCACCTTGGGTTAGGATAGAAAGAATGAATGAATGAAGGAAGTTAAATAAGCAGCGCTCGTTCAAAAGAGAAGAAAGGCCACTGCTGTCTGTCCCTTTCTTTTCATCTCCATCCTCAGTGGTGCTCCTAGCATTCGTGACCTTAATTTCATAGTGCAATAACAAAGCCAAGTATGCAAGGAGCTGCTCTGGCTTTTCATCAGACTGCTGGGGGTAAAGCTGTGCACAGTTACATCCAGTTCTCAGACTGTGGGCTGTCAGGAGTGGTCAACCGGTCAGGTTGAAGCCACAGCAATAGCTTCCTGGTGGTGGTATTACTGCTTTTTACTAGGAAGGGGAGACAGGCAAGACAGTTGTGAGTTTGGGGCTGTGTGGGTGCCCTGGCAGGAGCACTGTATTGCCTCTGCTGGTCCACCTGCAGAGCCCCTACTTTGCTACTACATTGCATACCCCTCTCCTGGCAAGTTGCAGAGGTGCCACTGCTGGGAGGCTATTGCTGCTGTTTTGTCCCAGCTGGCCAGCTGCTCTTAGGTTAATATGGGAAATAGCCACTTGTTCCATCTCACAGGGTTTCTTTGAAGATATAAAGGGTGGTGGTGATGGAAGAGCACCATAGACTGATAGAGTTGGAAGGGATGCCGAGGGTCATCTAGTCCAACCCCCTGCAATGGAGGAATCTCAGCTAAAGCATTGAGGACAGATGGCCACCCAACCTCTGCTTCCAAGGAAGGAGAGTCCACCACCTCTCGTGAGAGTCTGTTACACTGCCAACCATGTCAGAACATTATTCCTAATGTTGAGTCAGAATCTCTTTTCTTGTAACTTGAATCCATTGGTTCAGGTCCTTCCCTCTGGAGCAAGAGAAAACGAGCTTGCTCCATCCTCCATGTGAAGCCCTCTAGATATTTGAAGATGGCCATTATATCTCCTCTTACCATGCTAAACATACCCAGCTCCTTCACTGTTCCCCATAAGGCTTGGTTTCCAGACCCTTGATCATCTTGGTCGACCTTCTCTGCACACGTTCCAGCTTGTCAATACACTTCTTAAACTGTGGTGCCCAGAACCATGTATGTCACATTGCGATGGCATTATAAATCAAGCAATGAAATAAAGCATCCTTAGCATTGCACAGAATTGCTACCCTGACTCTTGCATCTCTTTGTGTGTTTGATTTCTTCCCTTTCTTTCTTCCCCTTTTTTATCTTAGGGGCTGTCGGAAGTCATCTGTAATAGTTGTCCACTCCCAAGATGTGTTGCTAAGTGTTTAGGGTTGAACAGCAAGCATTCAGACAAGGCAAAGGAACAAAATCCATACATTCACCGACCTATGTGATACTTTCAAAGGGCCCACTCATAAGAGGAGGATCACACTCCGTTCTCATCCTATAGCTACATGAGCGACTCTGCTTTTTTCATTTCATGGCTGCTTCTATCTTGTCATCAGCTGGCACTGGCAACCCAGCGTATAGGATGTTTTTCTGATCTTTTTGCACTCATTAAATACAGCTGTCACAATAGCGAGTACGGGAATGCGTGCCAAACTTTTCTTATGCCACGTCAAAATAAAGCACAAACATTTTTTTTTTCAAAGAAAGAGAGAAAGATCTGAAACCTTTGAGCTTCTTGAGAAATCCGGAAATCCTTTTTATGTTGTTGTTTTTGACAATCTAAATTGTTCCATGGCAACATGCATTAAAATCTCACGGCAGAACAAAACGTCAACCTTCAGAATTATTTTTTGGGGTGAAAGAGGCAATAAACAAACAAATAAATGAAACTGCAAAGCTAAACTTGACTTTTTAGTAGTATAAAGAGCTTGGCTCTGAAAGTTCTGAGAACTGGGGCTTGGGCAATACTGCTGCAGAAGAAACAAGACACTTTGACAACATTGCAATGAATGCCACTGCCCACTTTTTGACTTCTGCAGCTTTGGAAAAGATTCGGGGCTTTCAGCAAAAGCACAACAGTCTGCCATCTGCCCATCACCACCACCAGCAACACGAGAACATAAGAAGCATTCTGCTGGAACAGGCCAGTGGCTAATCTGGTCCAGCATCCAGTTCTCGCATTGGCCAAAGATGTGCATGCGAAGACCACAAGCAGGATTTGAATGCAAGAACAGCCTCATCTCCTATGGCTTCCAGAAACTGGTATTCAGAAGCATAGTGTCTGCCTCTCCCTAAGATCTGGGGAGAGACATTTGCCACTGCCACCACTACCACCATCAGGAAGGTACCAGGAACTATAGACTGTCCTATGCGGGGAGATGCCCTGTCTTCCCAGGGACTAAAACACCTGTAACTGGCTTTGGGTTGGCACAGGTGTGGTGCTATCCTGCCCCATGAAAAGCAGGATTTGAAATGGAAGTAAACCATAACCAGTAACATCCAGACCTGTGGCCAGCATTTTTTTGTGGGGAGGGGCTCCCGCATATACTGGGCAAGGTGGGACCGTGTGGAAGTGCTGCACTGGAAATGCAGCCTGCACTTCACAACATTTAGAAATCAGGAGCACAGACTTGCTAACGTTTTCCAAACATTATTTTTATTGAGTCGCATTAAAGATGCAGTTCATGAAGTGCAATTAATACAAACAAATTTGGAACAAATGAACAAACAAAGCAAAAGCAAACCGCAGACAATTTTTTAAGGTGACTTTACTGAACGTTATTTGCATGATTATTGCGGCCATCATTGCATTTTTCTAATTGTAAATTGCTTGGAGATTTTTAAATTATATTTTTATAAATGCAGTTTTTAATAAATGACGAAGCCAGGTTATAAGCATGTGACTGACTGCTGTACAAGTGAGGTAGATGACAGCAGAGAAGTTCAAGGTGGTGTACAAAAAATAAGAATCCAATATAACCCAAAAAAGCACATCATGCAACTGACTTTCATCAATGGCCTCATTTTTAGGAGATGTCAAAATGTCATCATTGATGGTGCCTACCTCAATTCAGGAGGAAGAGGTTTCCAAATCAGGAGCACCACAATGGTGAAGGCTATCTCTGGTTTCTCTGTTGGTGGTGACACTACCATCATCAAGAAAGCATCACCATCTCAATAGAGCAATAGGGATGAGAGTGTGGCCAGAGGTCCCAAGTTGTTCAGGATTTGTAGCTGTGGACGAAAACTGTGAACCTCACTCAATAGGTTATTGGCAGCCAGGGGAATTCTTTTGAGATTGGTGTGATAAGTGTGCAGCAAGGCATCCCAGTGAGTAGCCTGTGTTTGGTGATCAATAAAGCATTAATCTCTCTCAGTCAATAGCCACTGCCTCCCCAAAGCTACACAAGCTTGTACTATCAATAAAAACGTGCATTTATCAGAGAGCCATGAGTGGCCACAGCTCTGCATTGCATGTGGGCATATCCAAACTGGCCTTGCCTTCCTATAACATGCAAAAACCCCTTTCCTGAGCTTTGTGAGCAGGTTCAAGTATATGGACACAGACACGGCCTTCTCCTCAACTTCCTGAATAACATTTGGAAGCTGATCAGTGTTGCTGGCAAACTCTAAATTCCAATACATTGGTCAAATCCATTATTTCAACAAATTTCTATGCTTCGTTTCAATGTGCAAGCTGATTTATAGTTCATGTACGGAGCCATCACTATTAGTCCCATTCTTTGGGGGACTGTGGTAAAGCCTGAGTCTCTTAACCAAGGTTACCCCCAAAATTCATGGTTGAGCAGGGAATGGAGACAGCAATCCTAGGTGCATTGCTCAGAGAGAAGGTGGACTCAATGGGTTCATGACCTCTGAGAAGACATTCACAGGTTCGCACTATGAAATCTGGACCTCAGGTCGAAGCCCAGTGCTGTAACCACTGGAGCACCCTGATGCTCTCTCTGTTATGCTCAGTTTAGGTTAAATTATGTCAATTCTAAAAGGATCTCCAGGTATGCTGCAAAAACAGCTTCATTTTAAGTTTTCTCTACTGTGTTGCTGTCTGAATTTTGTTCCCATTGAAATACATGGGCGGAACCTGAACATCAAACACATGAAAGGTTTTGACTTTTTATTCCTATCGTGTATTTTGGTGAGGGGAATTAAATGTCAAAACACAAAAGTGATTATACTTTTAATGGTAAAAAATATATATAATCCCATAATCAGCTCAGTTTTTTATTATTACTTCCAAATTGTAGGGGTTGCAGGGAAAGGGCAAAGGGGTCTTTCTTTGACATTATATGAAATGGAAAGTTGCATGCGTGTATGCCTTTGTACCTTTTAAAGAATTTATGTATTGCCAGCTAGTCTCATTCATTTTGGAACAGATCACGCTTTGGATTTAGAGAGGATTTTGTCAGAGTATTGATGCACACACCCAAATAAAATGTGACATATGACATCAACAATGGGTGAAAGTACGGTAATTATTCCTAGTGGCTGATCATTCCCAGGCCTCAGCAATGCCTTCCAACTTCAGATTTCACCCTTGTTGGTAGAAGAGCTAGGAATGCACGGGGTTGGTTGCCCTGGGTGCAAAATTTCAACACCCAGTGTTGCCTCAATACAGCTCTGTGCTTCTGTTGCTGGGCTCCATTGAAAATGGCTTCTCCATGTGAACTAGGAAGTGACATCTCCAGACAATGGGACGACTCATCTTTTCTTAGCTCTGTGGCTGCAATCTCCTGGGTGAAGTGGACGCCATTAGGCAGTTTCCATTTGTTTCCCTTCCTTCCCACCCACGCCCTCCACATGGCCCCGGGTGCTGGCAACCCCCGCTTTGCCACTGGTCTAAGTGGGCTTCCATTGAAAATCAGGCATATCCTGGTCACATTGAAATAAATGGAATTAAACACTGGCTAGCCTAAACTGATGCATCATTGGAAGTCCAGCATGGAATGCCACTGTCCCACCCACAATGTGGATTATTCCCTCTGCCTCCTCTGGTATGACGGGCCAGAGATTCTGGCTGGAGAACACAACCTCCCAGAGCAGATCCACATTGCATATTTAAATCACGTAACTTCCCCCAAAGAATCCTGGGAACTAAGTGCTAATACATAAATTGTTCAGACTGTGGCAGGAATCCACCCAGCACTCATGGGAAAATGTGGTGTGATCTCTTAGAGCAGTGGTGGCCAAACTTGGCCCTCCAGCTGTTTGTGGACTACAATTCCCACCATCCCGGGCCACTGGTCCTGTTAGCTAGGGATGATGGGAGTTGTAGTCCAAAAACAGCTGGAGGGCCAAGTTTGGCCACCACTGTCTTAGAGTAATCAAATGAAACTTTAACACATGGCATGATAAAAGGCTGTAATTTTATCAGGACAAGTTACTTGCTGTTTACTGTCGTAGCAATTGCTTTCTCAAAATTTATCTTCTGTACCATGAAAATAAATGAAAACAGTATTGGAAAGAAAAAAAGAATGCTGAGAATTGTAGCTCTACGAGGGGAAAAGGACAGTTCCCAGGATTCTTAGCAGGGTGGTGGTGGAGTCATGTGCTTGAAATGTGTGTTGAGTGTGGTGTAGTGGTTAAGAGTGATAGACTTGTAATCTGGTGAACTGGGTTCGCTTCCTTGCTCCTCCACATGCAGCTGCTGGGTGACCTTGGGCTAGTCACACTTCTTTGAAGTCTTTCAGCCCCACTCACCTCACAGAGTGTTTGTTGTGGGGAGGAAAGGAGAATGTTAGCCGCTTTGAGACTCCTTCGGGTAGTAATATCAAATCCAAGCTCTTCTTCTTTTAAATGTATGATGTCAGTCGTGATTCAAAAAGCCATGGCCCCAACAGTTCCATTGATTTCAATGGAGCTTTCTTCCACACAGGTATATTTTGGAAGATCTGAATGTGAAGGCTCACATCTCCGCAGCACGGAACCCCGATCAATGCCTAGTTAGTTGAGCTCTCTTTCTAGCCCAACGAATGAAAAGCGGATTGCCAATAGCTGAGTTTGATAAGTAAAAGATGTTTCCTTTCTTTCTCCCTCACCTCCTCACATGCTGGAATGTCACCATCCCCCCTTGGTTCCTTTGCAAGTCGCTGTTGTCACTTCCCGAGTCACAGAACCATTTGCAAGAGCGGCTCTAGAGGATTTGGACTGAAGGAAAAAGAAATAATGTAAGATGCTTCGTTTTTAAGAGAGATAGCGATAGAAAGACCAAAGAAGAGAGGGAGGGGAAAAGAAGGAGGACATAAAGAAACAGGGGGGATTCTCAAGTATGTAGCCTGCAGCCTTGTCAGGTAGCGTTTCTTCAGATGATGTTCTCTTTCTTTCTCCACCCCAAGATCTCCCTTCATCATTTCTCTCCCTCAAAAAAAAGCATCTCTTCTGGGGCAGAGACATGAAAGCAAGCCGTGGGTCAAAGACAGGTACTAGGGGTTGCCTGGGATGCGATGTGATGGCTTCGTTTTATCTCTGTGTCCAGGCTTTTGCCAGTCAGCAGGTAGAGCAGGCAGCCCGCCATCATTCCATTCTGGTCACATCATTTTCCTGCCGGATGACAAGCATCACACCTTCATCCATCACATTTACATTTCAAACTGCCACGCGGCTGCTATTGATTAATTATTTAGCAGCCGTTGCCCACTTGTGAGCAGTTCTGATCTTGCATTTCTTGTCAAAGAGGCTGCCTTCCCCTCCCCTCCCTTTCTTTGGTGGTTCAGCTTCAATAATTTTATCTGCATGAGTGGATGGGCGTAGCTCACTCTTAAAGCAAAATGGACACATCCGTGGATGCCCGCGTGGCTACAGACAGATGTATATTTCAAGCGCAGGCACAGGAACATGCAGTCGAATAGCCTCCCCCAACCACACTTGCGGCAGAAAGACAGCTTCCCAAGTCTTGCAGTCTTCAACCCCCGGGTGGGGGACACCTGTGTTGTGGAACTACAAACTCCATCATCCCTGGCCATTGGCTGTACTTGCTGGGGCTGATGAGAGATGTAGTCTGATGACATCTGCAGGGCCACACATTTCCCACACCTGTTCAAAACCAAGCTCAAGGCTGAGGGATTTGAGACAGGAAGGTTTTGTTTGGCTTAGGTTCTGTTTCCATTGCAGTGGAACAGTTAAGTCAGCCTTTGCTTGTTTAGCTGCTCTAGATCAGTGGTTCCCAACCTTTTTTTGGCCGTGCCCCACCTAAGCACCTCTAAAATCCTGATGCCTGCCCGTGACATATAATTCTTATTATTCAAAAAAGTGAACTCCTGTTCATGTGGAGGAAGCCAAAAAGGCCATTCACTGTTAATAACTCATTCTCGAATTGCTCCCCTTAAAAATCAAATTGCCCCATGGGGTGTGTGCCCCATGTTGGGAACCACGGCTCTAGATGTTTTGTACATCTATCAGCCCCCGCCAACACGGACGGGAGTTGGACGGCAAAGCATGTGGAGGCCACTAAGTTGGCAAAGGCTGAGTTAAGCAATCTGAAGGTCTTGATGTAGCGGTTGTGGTGGGGCTCTTTAAGTGCGTTCCTTTCCTAATTTCAAAATGTGGCAAGCCAACCCATTGCTTGTTCTGTTTAATGGATACCCTGGACTCCTACCCCAAAGTCCTGCACTGTAAACATCCCTGTTCAACTAGGACGGCAGTTCCTCTTGCCCAGTTTTGGTTCAAGAAGACGGAAGATCAGGACTTCCGGAGGCGGCGCAAAACGGCAATGGCGGTCCTCTTTACCGTGTGAAGAGGGGCTCCGCGAAAAAGGGTCGTCCGCTGCGGCAAAGCGGAGACCCATTAAGACAAACCGTAGGCAGAGCGAGCCTGCGGCCGTGGGACTCGGCGGGTGCCAGAAGCCCCCCCAGAAACGAGGAAGGGACCTCGTAAGAGGCTCCGGAACGTGAAAGGGGGAGCGGCGCTGTGAGTTCATCGCTCTTTTCGCGGAAGTGAAGCCGCGCTGCTGTTGCTGATGAGCGTCGACCTTTCTTCTTGAAAATCATCGGAATTGGCTGCAACTTACCCGTGAGTAAGGGGTACTAAAGATTGATTAAAGATTGACTTAAATTCATTTAATTCGGCTGAAAACGGGAGGCGAGTAACAGGAAGTCCGTCTCCCGGTCCTGCTAATCAGAGCAAAGCAAAGAACCCGACGTGGGCTGAAGCGCTCAAAAGAGACTTCGAAATTAGTATGAAGGGGCATTAACAGACTGTGTTCTTCTAGAAATTAAAAAGATTGAAGGATTAAATCTTTTGGTTTATTGCGCTAAGGAATCTTCCCCCTATTGTGAAGTGACGTGGAATTGAAGGAGATAACCGAGCTATCGGACTGCCAGTGTTGCAAAGGAGTACTGTAAGGCTGCTGAAACTTTTTCTTAAGTACAAATTGTTGCATTGATGGATACACTATCGCTTTAATACTGATATTGGAACCTTTCTGCTACCTTGTGGCACTATTTTGAAACAGAACTATCTGAAAGCCTCCTTTTCGAACTTGGGGACTATAAAAGTTGAAATAGGAACTTTGATGGTGGAAAAGAAACTTTCTTTCTTATGAAAACCCCCCCTAGTGGATTTGCGGAGACATAGAGGTCTGGGAACTGTACCTTATTGGGATTTTTTGTGGTTCAATTGTTTACATTCTGGACTTGCCTTTCTCATGGATTGAAAGACTATTTGACCTTGAACAGAGGCAGCTGGGGAATGAGTGGCCCAGGGAAAACAAGAGCATCTAAAGCTAAGGAAGCTTTAGCTGAGGAAGCTAAAGAAAAGAAAAAAGATAAGAGAGCTGGGCAGCTTGTTCAAACAACGTTGACTCATCAACGCAGATCTTCGGTACCAACTGTGCTGACGGCGCAGGAGGAAGAAGTTGAAACGCTTGCAACAGAAGATATGGCAACTGGAGGAACTGATCCAGTCTTGAAACAAATTTTGGAACAACTGGCACTTTTGAATAAGAAGGTGGACGATCAGTCATCTAAAATTGACAGAGCTACATCTACTATCAGCAAGTTAACAGATCAGGTTTCCCAGCATACTCAGGCTATTGAGAAATTGCAAGGAGCTACGGCGGAGAACTACAAATTAGCTGCGGAAGCCAATCACAAAGCTGAGCAAGCGTGCAAAAAGGTGGAGGAGATCAAAGGGGAAGTAAGACCTCTGAAAAGACAGGTAGGAGAACAGCAAGCCTACCTGTCAATGGTGGAACTGAAAAGTAAGGAATGTAATCTTAGGCTGAGGGCCGTCCCAGAGCTGGAGCAGGGCAACCTAGAGGAATTTTTGACGCAGTTGTTTTCTAAATTTTGGGGGGTTGAGGAAGATAAAGACTTCAAAATTGTGACGGCCTTCAGATTGGGAAGATCGGTTAAGAAAGACAAGTCCAGAGACTGTTTGGTTTGTTTGAGAACAAGAGAGGAAAGAGACAAGATATTAGGCCAACATTTTAAAAAATCTCTGGAAGTTGAAGGCAAAAGGGCAGAAATTTATAGAGATATTCCTAAATATCTGCTGGACCTTAGAGCCTCATATACAGACTTGGCTAAATTGTTAAGGTACAACGCAATCCCTTACAGGTGGGAATTTCCTCAAGGTCTATCATTCACTTATAAAGGAAAGAAGGTAAGAATTAAAACACCAGAGGACCACCAGAAGTTCCTACACGACAACGAGGAGGACCTCCAAAAGAGAGCTGTAGATTCCTGGCCCCCACCACCGGGATCACCACCAAGACCCGTACCATCTGGAGGCGGACCGGCACCACAGCCTTCGGGAACGGAGGACAAATTGGATACCCAACTGTGATATTCAAGAAGTAGACCGGGATGTCTCTACAGCTTCTTAGTTGGAATATAAATGGCGGGAATTCTCCAGAAAAACGGAGAAAAGTATTTCATATTTTGAAAAAAGAACAATTGGACATTATTTGCCTGCAAGAAACACATGTGACAAGACTCCACAGAAAAGTGTTAATTAACAAAAGGTTAGGCCAAGAATTTATCTCATCGGACAAAGTTAAGAAAAGAGGAGTGGTGATATATGCAAAGGAGAACTTGTCACCAAAATTTGTATTCAAAGATGAACAGGGTAGAATTTTGGCAATTGAAATTCAGACACAAGGAGAAAAGTTTTTAATTCTAGGAATATACGCCCCAAATGATGGAAAATCGGAATTTTTTAAGAAGCTGCATGAGACTATGCTGGACTATTTGGATTACAACAACATTATCATGTTGGGAGATATGAACGGCGTCGCCTCAGTGAATATGGATAAGTCGCAAAGTGCTAATATAACGAAAGACGGCAGACTACCAAAAACCTTTTTCGAAATGACTGACAATTTGGATTTGATTGACATATGGAGGATCAAGAACCCTCTAGGGAAAGAAGGAACTTTCTTTTCTGAGGCCCACATGACATGGACGCGAATCGACCAAATATGGATAACTAGAGGGCTGGCACCTAAGACTAGAAAAGCGGAAATCTGCCCAAAAACCTGCTCCGACCACAACGTTTTGAGAATGGAATTGAGATTAAATACAACCGGATCTTTCAGATGGAGAATGAATGACGCTTTGTTAAGAGATCAGGAGATTGTTAAGAAGGCCCAAAAAGTTTTAAAGGATTATTTTGAAATAAACTTAAAGACAAACGTGGAAAAAAGAACAATCTGGGACGCAAGTAAAGCAGTTATGAGAGGGTTTCTAATACAGCAGAACACGATTAAAAAAAGGCTCTGGAATGAAAAGAAGGAGAAGATCTTGGAGAAAATAAGAGAAGGAGAGAAAAAACTGAGATCCAGGCCTAAATCAAAGGAAGTATTGAGAGAAGTGAAGTTTTTCCAGGCACAATATTCGAAACTGATAAATCAAGAGGTGGAATGGAAAATTAAACAAATGAAACAAAGATCCTTTGAATCTGCTAACAAGTGCGGGAAGTTGTTGGCTTGGCAGTTGAAAAAGAGACAAAAGCTTAACACAGTTACAAACCTAGAGATTGAAGGGAGAATGGTTCAGAAACCCGAGGAAATTAGAAAGTGTTTCCAGAGATATTTCAAAGAACTTTATTCACAAAGGCCACAAAAAGGCTCGGAGGTGGACCAATTTGTCACAACTAATGGATTACAAAAAATACCCCAGGAAATGAGAGTAACCCTGAACTGTAATATTACAATCCAAGAAATTGAATGCGCCATTCAGAACCTCCAACTGGGCAAGTCTCCGGGACCTGATGGACTTACTTCCAAATATTACAAGGCATTGAAGGATTCATTGATACAACCATTGTTGGAAGTTTGTAACCAGATTATGGAGGGGAGGAAAGCACCGGAAACGTGGAAAGAAGCTTTCATCACGTTGATATTAAAATCAGAAACTGAAAAAACTCAACTTAAAAACTACCGTCCTATCTCACTCCTAAATGTGGATTACAAAATTTTTGCTGACATTTTGGCAAGTAGGTTTAAGAAAGTATTAAATGAAGTGATCCATAAGGACCAAGCAGGCTTTCTCCCTGGCAGACATTTATTTGATAACACAAGAAACATCATTGACATTTTGGAATTTTTACAGATTAACTCAAATACAAGAGCGGTGTTGATCTTTATTGATGCGGAGAAAGCCTTTGACAACATTTCTTGGATGTTTATGAAGAAAAATTTGGAAAGGATGGGAGTAGGGCGGGGGTTTGAAAACGGAATAGAAGCAATTTATTCAGAACAAAAAGCTAAATTGATAGTAAACAACGTGGTGACAGAGGAGTTCAAAATTGAAAAAGGGACACGACAGGGGTGCCCTCTATCTCCTCTGTTGTTTATTTCAGTCCTGGAGGTGCTATTGAATATGATTAGAAATGACCGGTTGGCACAGGGAATTGTGGTCGGAGAGAAACAATATAAACTGAAAGCATTTGCAGATGACTTGGTATTAACATTACAGGAGCCAGCCTCTAGTACTAAAAGAGCGTTAGAATTAATTTCTGACTTTGGTCGGGTGGCGGGATTCAAGTTGAATAAACAAAAAACTAAAGTTTTAGCAAAAAACTTGACAACTACTGAAATAGAGGAGTTCAGAAAAGAAACAGAACTAAATGTGGTTAAAAAAGTAAAGTACTTAGGGGTGTACCTGACCTCCAAAAATTTGAATTTGTTTAAGGACAATTATGAGAAATGTTGGTCAGAGACCAAAAGAGACTTGGAAACATGGTCAAGACTGAAACTTTCCTTGTTGGGTAGAATAGCTGCTATAAAGATGAATGTATTGCCGAAAATGCTATTTTTGTTTCAGGCCCTCCAGATCGTGGATAAGGTGGAATGTTTTGGAAAATGGCAGAGGGATATGTCTAAATTTGTCTGGCAGGGCAAAAAGCCCCGAATAAAGTTTAAAATACTAACAGATGCGAAAGAAAGAGGGGGGTTTGCCCTGCCGGACTTGAAGTTATATTATGAATCTGCAGCCCTCTGCTGGTTGAAGGATTGGATTTTGTTGGAGAACACCGATGTCCTCGACCTGGAGGGATTTGATAATGCTTTTGGGTGGCATGCATATTTGTGGTACGACAAGGTTAAAGTTCATAAATCGTTTAAAAACCATATTGTCAGAAGGGCAATTTTTATGGTCTGGTCAAAATATAAAGACTTATTGGAGAGTAAAACTCCGAGGTGGCTCTCACCGATGGAGGCCAAAGCACGTAAAAGACTCAATATGGAGGCCCATTGGCCTAAATATTGGGAAATAATTGAAAAAATTGGAGATAAATGGAGGTTGCAGAGTATGGAAAAGTTAAAAAACAAGGTGCGAGATTGGTTGCATTATGCTCAAATCCAGGAAGTTTTTAAAGCGGACAAAAAAGTGGGTTTCCAGGAGGAAAAATCGAAACTAGAGACAGAGTTGCTTGAGCCAAAATCTAAGTTAATTTCGAGAATGTACAACTTGCTGCTTAAATGGAATACACAGGATGAGATTGTTAAATCCTCCATGATAAAGTGGGCGCAGGACTTGGGGCACAACATTTTGTTTGAAGACTGGGAAAGGTTATGGAACACCGGAATGAAATTCACGGCATGTAGTGCCCTGAAGGAAAATATTATGAAAATGACATACCGGTGGTACATGACCCCAGTCAAGCTTGCAAAGATATATCACCTGTCTGATAATAAATGTTGGAAATGTAAAGAGGAGGAAGGGACATTTCTACACCTCTGGTGGACCTGCCCGAAGGTGAAGGCCTTCTGGGAGATGATACATAATGAACTAAAAAAGGTGCTTAGACTTACCTTACCCAAGAAACCGGAGGCCTTCCTCCTGGGCATGGTAGACCAGAGGGTGGACAAGAAAGATAGAACTTTTTTTATGTACGCTACTACAGCAGCAAGGATCTTGATGGCAAAGCACTGGAAGACACAAAATCTACCCACATTGGAAGAATGGCAGACGCAGCTGATGGATTATATGGAACTGGCTGAAATGACTGGCAGAATTCGAGACTCGGGAGAAGAAGAAACGGAGGAAGTTTGGGAAAAATTTAAGGACTATTTGAAAAAACATTATAAATTGTATGAATGCTAAAAAATGCTTCTCTCTAGGAAATTATAGCTTCAGTATCGGTAAATCTTTGAATTGGTAAATAAGGCACAACAAGACAGAAGTGGTGTAAAGAAATAATTTTATTGTGTTGAAACTAAAAATTAATGGGTTCGGATTGAAATGTCTAGAGACCAGATAACACGATAAAATGGAAGATATATATTATGTTTAAAATAAGTCAACAAATTGCTGAGGTTTTGGTTTTACAGAGAATGCAGAGTCCGGAAGAGGGGGGGAGTCCACTAGATTTATGGAAACATGTATTTGGAACTTGAATTTTGTATATTATAAACTTAATATATGCGTTCCTTTCCTAATTTCAAAATGTGGCAAGCCAACCCATTGCTTGTTCTGTTTAATGGATACCCTGGACTCCTACCCCAAAGTCCTGCACTGTAAACATCCCTGTTCAACTAGGACGGCAGTTCCTCTTGCCCAGTTTTGGTTCAAGAAGACGGAAGATCAGATACATGGTTTGAATGGGAGAATTTCAACCCACTCACATTTTGCAAAATTGCACAGTGAGGCAGGCCAGGTGGATAGGTCAAATCTGCTGACATCTCCAAGAACTGGAGAATCTGTATGTGCTGCACTTTGTTTATGGAGCTCTGACCATTGGACTGCTATGGAGAACCTCCTGCACATGTGGGGATCTGGACAATAAAAAGCATCTTACATTCATTACATATTTCTGCTTAATGCATTCCTTCTCTTATTCATGAGTAACCAGCTTGTTCTGTATAGGGGAAAAATCTAACTAAAGTAATTAGTTCATCATAGGTGTGCCTAATGTGTATTGTCACAAATAAAAAAAAAAAAAGCAAAAATGCCACTTAATCTTTTTTTATCTGTGCTTAATGGGATCAGGAAGCTATTTTCATAATTGAGTAGTGTTGTCTTTGGGGGGGGGGAATTCACCCAAAATTAGTGACACCAACATAATATAGGTACTTCACATGAACGTGACAGTAAAATAAACACAAATCATACAAGAAACAATTAGATTGTGAATGAACCCATTAATTTATTAACAAATATAAATACACACAATAATTTGAGGTAATTTGTAAGGTCACACTCGTTTAATACACAGGTTGGTAGGCAATGTGTAAGGTAGCAGCTAGCAGCAACAGAAAGGGAAATCCAGAGTTCCTTCCTCAGCATATGAAACCCACAGTTCTTGAAAGGTTTGGGAGGGCAACCTTTTTCTACTGCTGAGCCACAATAGCTCAGGGAGATAGTGCTTCACCCGCACTCCCTCCTTCCTGATCAGTCTTGCTCTTGTCTTCCTTCCACCCACATGCCCTCATTGTTCCAAGCTGGCCTCTTTCTGCTGCCAACCTGCTGTTTTCTCACATTCTGCACTATCCATTGGCCAACTTTCATGCTGGGTTTTTACTGCAATAGACTTTTGGCCACGTGGCCATGCCTTTTGATGGATCTTTGGTTGTTCGATCCCACTTCTACATACATTTCTCAGAGGTTATGCACATCCGTTGTCATCCAACCCTTACATTCCACATGGGGCCCCTGCTCAAACCACTGCCATTTCGCTACTAGGCTAAGCTCAAGGTGATGGTTTGGGTGTAGAAAGCCCTATCTGAAAGATCATCTTACCCCTTATATACCCAATCAATCATTGCACTCCACAGGTGAGGGTCTCCTACAAACGCCATCTTATCACACAATGAAGGAATTGTTCCTTTGGTGTTGTGGCAGCAACCCTTTTGAATCTCTTCCCCTTGAATATTAGACAGGCACCGTCTTTATTGTCATTTTGGTTCCTACTGAAGACACACACACACACACACACACACACACTTATTGTTTACCACCCAGGCCTCCTTTGGGAGGAAGGGCAAGATATAAATTTAATAACAAGCAAACCAACCAACAAATCGGTCCTCTGTGTTGATGAGAATTATTCTAAAGTGAGAACCTGTGGATTCTCTCACACCACACTGTTCCTGCTTCAGGTAAGGCTTTATGAAGTTTCTTGAACTTGTCATGCAGAGATAAAGGAATCTACCTTTCCCACAATTACTTCTTCTGCATATATATTAAAGCCATGGACACCTTCTCTTCCTTGGCAACGGAAAAACACAAGGAAATGGACATATCACATGTGTGTACCAAAATATGGACATTACATAAGAGTGGGTGATATAAAGTCAAAACAAATGGCCACTTTGGCCACCTACCATTTTGAATGGTTCATGGTTTTCTACTACATGGTTTCAAACATTATGTGATTTTTTTGGGGAGGTCACATATTCTCATGTGAGGTAAAGCAGATCTTCCCCATATTTTCCATGTGGTTTGTTGAACCTATCTGCATTAATTAACTGTGGCTGGTGATGTTGAGCAGAGAAGGTATTCCTTCAGATTTGCTGCTAGAGACTCCTTCCCTTCTTGTCTTTTCTTCCACCTCTTCCCACCCACCCCCACCGCTTTCTAGATTTCACAATATCAAATGTCACTTTTCAACTGTGAAATATTTACCTGCTGTTTCGGTGAGAACCTATGTAAATAAACCACCACCATACTATGACCAAACTTTTCAGAACAGAATAAACCAGAGGTAGCTATCAAACCTATCCATTCTTAAGGAAATCAGCCCTGAGGGCTCACTGGAAGGACAGATCCTGAAGCTGAGACTCCAATACTTTGGCCACCTCATGAGAAGAGAAGACTCCATGGAAAAAACCCTGATGTTGGGAAAGATGGAGGGCACAAGGAGAAGGGGATGGCAGAGGACGAGATGGTCGGACAGTGTTCTCGAAGCTACCAGCATGAGTATGACCAAACTGCAGGAGGCAGTGGAAGACAGGAGTGCCTGGCGTGTTCTGGTCCCTGGCGTCATGAAGAGTCGGACACGACTAAACAACTAAACAACAACAACAACAAAAGCGATGGTGAGAAAATACAGCAGTGGCACATGGATGGATCAAGAGAACTAATCTGCCACTAACAGGTAACTGGGGATGAAGGAACATCAACCACAGAATACTGTGTAAGACCAACCTTGATCTGCATTAACACATATTTAAGCAACATGCATCTTCCTGGCATTTCTCTCTTGGTAAGTTGGCTGTTCACATTCACCTATAAAAACACAACATATTTTGGTGCTTGTCCTTATTTCAGATATCAACTCTTCCTTGAGATGCTCTCTGGAAGTTTCTTGTGCTCCCACTGTAGCGCTGAAATGCCAGAGCAGAGAACGGATCGGTGCCTGTGCCTGTGCCCTGCCCATTTAAACAACAAGGTAGGCAAATGGGGTTTCTGAATTCAGCTAAAATAAATTTTGAATCTGTTCATTCAGATCAGGTATGTTGCCTCTGGAGGCCCAAGATCTGTCCCTCAAGAGCTTTGTCCTCATCATTAATTGTCAAGCATCAAGCAGACGAAATCCAAGTCTGTGGAGAAAAAAGCAATTAGATATTTTAGGCAGTGATAAAAACACCACAAATAATCAATTTCTATGGCATTAGCAGCTACCAGGTCCAGGAAAAGTCTATAAAAGCTAGAATTTATTGCAGAACACCAGCCAGCTTACAAAGCATTGATCCTTAGTAGTATGCATAGATTGCTGGATTTTAAGAGGAATTCCTAATGATTCTTACCTTTCGTAAAAGTGGGGGTGGGGTGGGGGTTGACACTGAAGGAAAGAGAAAACACAGCAAGGGAAAAAACTAGGCTAATAATGCCTGTTAAACTGTATTTGTTTACTTTCTATAAGAAACCCACTAGTAAATTGTTTGGAGGCAATTAGATGTAATCTGATGCACAGAACCTCATAAAAGGGGAACAGTTAATTGCAGTAATAACACATTACTTAAAAAACCCCCACCACATTTATTGTTCTTATTTTAAAGATTGTTTGCCACACCTGGAAAGGAAAAGGAGGAACAGAAATACATTTCTGAATGTAATGGAAACCTAGAGCTGCTCTTTTCTATCTCTTTTTTTTTTTTGGAAAAACACATACATCCCCTCTTTGTGAAAGTTAATGCCAGACGGTACTTAAATTCGTATTAACCTTTCCAATACTATTTATTTATGTTAAATAATCCCACATTAGACTCTTGCTCACACTACACAAAATGAAAATGGAATGAATAACACTCATTAGAAAGACTAATTTACCTACTTAACTTTAAAGACATTGCTGGGTAGCTTTGAAAATTGAATATAGAGAGAGCAGCCACTGGCAACCTGGTGCCCCCCACATGTTTAGGACTACAGGCATGCCCTCAAACATTTCTCAGATGAAAATATGGACATCAGGAAGCTTCTCCAGCATTTGATCTCACCGCACACATAGACGTCATCTACATCAGTTCCCTTGAGCCAATTGCAACCTCTCTGCCAAACTTACCTCATAAGATTGGTTCTGAGTGAAAATGTTTAGAATTGCAATATAAGGCTGCCCAGTCTTTACCCAGTTACCTGGGAGTCAGCTCCATTGAATACAGTGGGAGTTACTTCTGAGTAGGTGTCCTACGGCTCCATTTACCATAAAGGAATAAACACTCCATGTGTTTCCTAAAAAACGGCTGGCTGTGGAAGCATTGCAATTAAAGAATTTAAAGTGGATTGGTGACATTTTCCTTCACAAGTATAGGGAGGGCTTCGTATGCCAGCTTCAACGTTTCCTTCATTTGGTGCAATTATTTTATTATCAGTATAAACAGGACTTTGTTTTTCCACGCACCACTTTTAGTTGTTCTCCAAGACGTGGTGGAGAGGAAAAAGGAAAACCGGGATAATCTGGGATCAAATAAAAAACCAAAATGGCTTCTGTAATTCCGGGACTGTCCCTGGAAAATCAGGACACTTGGAGGGTATGTGACAAGTCCCATCAGCTCCAATCAGCAAGGCCTTCTGTCTCAACAAGAGACATTGAGGAGCTAGCAGCAGTATTATACTGAAACTGAAAGAGCTGCATAGGGTACACCTCAAATACTTCTAGAATTGCAGCATGAGGAGTGGTTTCAAACATTTTTAATCAATTCCCAGTTACACAAACTGAGAGTGACATTGCAGTAATGTACATGTGTACGTAGAAGTAAGCTCTACTGTGTTCAGTGGTACTTACTCTGAGGTAAATGCTTATAAGATCACAGTGAACTTGGTTAGCTGGCTTTGGGAGGGCAGTACAAGGGCTGTGGGGGAGTATCAAATTTTGGGCATGCTGGTCCCCTGGACAACAAGGTAGTGTGCAGCCCACCCATGTGGAAGTGCTCTTGTGGCCCCCTTGGTATGAAAAGTTGGGCCGCCATGCATCAATACAGGCATAGGCAAACTCGGCCCTCCAGATGTTTTGAGGCTACAATTCCCATCATCCCTGACCACTGGTCCTGTTAGTTGGTGATGATGGGAGTTTTATTCCCAAAACATCTGGAGGGCCAAGTTTGCCTATGCCTGATCTATACAATTCAACTGCACTCAGGTACCACGTGGAAGCCCTCACGACTATATTTTGAGGAGCAGGCAACCATTGTACATAACTTTACCTGGCCTGAACAAATTGTGACCCACCAAATGTATATTATGGTCATATGTTACAGTCCAACCACCCCTTCCTAGGGTTTTGCCACCACCCTGAGAATTTGTCCAGGATGGCAGGGGTAGGCAATATGCCGGTCAGATCTTTTCAAGAGAATGCATTGAAATGTCAGAAGGTATGAAACGCGAGCTCTGCTTTAGAGGTGGTGATGGTGTCCAGGAGTGTGTGTGTCGGGGGGGGGGGGGAGAGAATAGAAATTAATCCAAAACGTATCAAGTTCACCCATTAAATCCTCGCAGTAGTGAACTGCTCAGTAGTGGTGCTAATAAAAACAACAACAGCCTGGCTTACGGAATGCAAATGAGGCAGTGAAAAAGCAAAACGAGAACCCACCGCCAACCAGCCACCCTGTTTGGGTTATGGTATTTACTCAATCTGTACGTTAGCTGCAGCCCCACACTTGCAAGCCCTCAGATATGCTCACACAGCAGTGGAGGGGAACCTGACAGCGACACTTGGCATGCGATCATAACATTCCCTGGCACACTCTCCGAATGCCATGTGGAGCTATTTGTACAGTTAGGCAGAGACCCCTGCAGCACAGGAAATGCCATCGGAAGTACCGCTGACCCTGCTTGGCCTCTGGTGCAGCTCTGCTTCCCGACTTATCACTGGCCCGAATTCAAACGCGATCTCTGGAGAAAGCAAATCAATTGAACACATGTTTGGTCTGAAAAATGCCATTTTTTTTTTGGGAAGAGGCGGAGATATTCCCTTACACCAGAGCGTTTTCCTTGCCCTGAAGATTTGTCAAGTGCAATTGAAGGCACGCACATCACGGCGCGTTGCCGGTGCCAAGAGAAAATAATTCCAATGTGTCCTTTAGTGCTCCGATAAAATACAGGCAGGCAGTGTTGAAACAAGATGCCCTGCGAAACTCCCAAACACTCTGGCATTCTGCGTTTCTTCTACGTTTGGGATGGGGCCAGAGCGGCAGGTTTTGTGTAAGAACCAAGAGAGCAACTCCACAAACTTCTCCTCTCATCTCCTAGACAGTTGTTTTTAAGCGGAATAATCGATGTGTCTCTCTCTCGCACAAGCTCATCTTGAAAAGCCATGTTTAAAGCAAACTGGTAATCTGGGTAGCTGAAGAATAAATGATGAACAAATATACATCACAAATGAATTTATGCATTCATTTTCTTTTTTGCAAGTCACAGAATCATATCACCTAGTCCAACCCCCATGGTGTGTTTCTGCTAAAACATTTCACAAATACACCAAGAAGTCATTGTTGGCACAACCATTATATTTATCATTTAGGTCTTGGGGGTGATTTTCCACTGTACCAATTTTTCAGTGTGGTCTCCAGATTATTAATATGCTTCCCAGATGAGTTCATTGGGCCCCTTCCTGATTGCTTTTAAGTGGGTATGAAAAACTATATCGTTTTGGTGGGCATTTCAAAGTTAATTTTCTTCTCTCTGTTTCTTTTAGTTCTGTTTCTGCTTGTTTCTTTTAAAATTGGCTTCTTCTTTGATTGTACTTGGTTTTGTTACATCAATTTACCTTAAGAGATTGCATGCCGTCTTGAATTGATACTTTGCCAAGGAGGTTGCTTGGCATTTAAACAATATAAGTAAGCAAATAACATACATAAAATAAATGATTACTTCCCATTCTTTCTGAATTTCACCTGCTCTTTATTAGCTAGCTATTACAGTAGAAATTCCTATTGAGGACAACTTGGCTTGGAATCTTTTTCTTTTTTTCCCTTTTCTTTTTTTTTTTTAAAAAAACAACATTTCAATAAACCTGCTCCTCTCAGTGTAACACTAGGTCAGCCCTGTGCAAGACTGTTTTGAATGGATGAGGTTTCCTACGGTTTTGACCACCATTGCTGAAGGTAAACTCAAACTGTGAAGGTCAAACTCCCAGCCTCCCATTGAAAGTATTATAATACAGAGAATGTCCTGGAGTCAGATACTACTACTGATGCAATAGGGGCCTGACATATCCGAACCGCGAACAGCCGGCAACATTTTAATCGTAACACCCTGAACGTTTTCTGCAGGATATAGAAGAAATAACGTGATCCACAGTGAGGAAATTAGTGGAAAGGGAATAGGAGAGGAGGAATCCCAAAAGAATCCAAAAGGAACACATTTTCCTGACGCCTTTCCCCTCACATCACCAAATGATACCCATATGAGAAGCTTCACACAACTGCACACAACTGCAAGCAGCGGAAAGGCAACATTTGCATGGAAAGGTCAAAGGACTCTTATGGATAAACAGCTTGATACACATCCCCCCGTCCCTTAAAATTAAAGGGAATTACAATGCTATTTTTAAGGGGGAGGGGAATACTAAAAAGGGGAAACTGGTTGTGCTCAGCTAGAGGAAACCGATATATTTTCTTTCTTTCTTTCGGGGTGGGGTGGGGGTTTAGGGGGTTGCTTTTAGTACTTTCCGTGGTGCGAATTATTTATTTATTTATTCGCCAAGAACAAGGATTTCTGTTCTTTGATAGTTTGTTGTGTTTAAAAGACAGTGTAAAACTCTCCTCGCAAACAGTTGTTTACAGGGTGCTTTTCAGCACAAAGCTGTTTTAAAGCTCAATTGTGCATTTTGCAGATAAAGTGGGAAAACTAACTGAAGGCTGTATTGTAAGCAGCGGTTGCCGTGGAAACCCCAGTTTCAAGAGCTGGTTCTCCATTACCACTTAATTTAGGCTTCCTAATTGCATTCCGCTAAATCGGTAGCGACAATATCTGCAGAGCAAAACTGCATGCCCAGTCTAGCGCAAACCTCTTTGAAACAAGCTTTTTGAAAGCCAGGAGCTATAAAAACTCAGCATGACGCGGAGCATATGAGAAACCTGTAGTTCAAATGTACTGCTGCCTGCTTTCTCATCCTTAGTAACTTCAGTGTGCTCCACACCAATCTATTAGTTCAGTCTACCTTAAAGATCATAAAGCTCTGCCAAGTGGAAACTCATCTGTCCACCAACACGTTGGTGCAAAATAGATTTAATTGTACTCCTGACCCAGTATCATGTCCATCTTATTTTACTACACGCCAGCAGGTAGCCTGAGCGGAGGCTCACTTTTCCTTGAACTGCCCTTGCTCCTGCGGCACAAGGAGAACAATGCTTCCTCAGTTTAAATTATTTGCCACTGTTCAGCTGTGTAGCAAGCCAGACCGCCCATCTGTGGCCTGAAGAGAGCCTTGTCAGAACCACTAGACATAAAAGCATTCCAATTATCGACCACACGGCTTTAATAGAGGAGGCAACTAATATGATAGTGTAAGTGATTCTGCCAGTGAGACGCTCTCCGTCACTGTCAGATTAACACTTCAGTTAAACTCCTGTAAATCAGTCACATTATGCAGTTGCTCGAGGAATAAACACAGGCCCATTATGCTCAAAATTCCAGAGGGCTGCCCCCCTTCAATGGGGAGTTACATGGGATGTTCTATTAATCGACATTTCTTGTCAAGTTTATCATGGTGCAAGCACTAACGTGGGCATTGTCAGAAAGATTTAACTCACCAATGATGAGGTTCTGAAATGGACATCCAAGTGTACTAGCATCTCCTGAGGCCTCCGATCTTCTGCATCTGAGAATGTCCCCTTTAACTCAGGCTGGGCTTACTCCTGAGTGAACATGCCCATTGTTGAACTTTATAGGTGGAAGGGGTTCTCGGAACTGATATGCAGTCATGGCCAGGTTTCCTTCTTAAAACCTTTAAAAGCTTTATCCAGTGGCTTCAGCAAATTATCGCATCAAGTTTCAGGTGCATGTTGTATTTGCAAATCACCGCTTCTTTCCACATTTTACTTTCATTCACTCTGGCCGGTGTTTACAAAACAGTCTCAAGCCTTAACACCTTTGATTAGTGGTCTACATGTCTCACACACACACAGACACCACCACCATTTAATGTTCCAGCCTGTCTTCTCTGTCTAAAATGGCTTTGTGACACCAGCACCCGAAACATGTCATTTATGGATTTTCAAAGTTGCTCAGCCCATTTTTCTTACATGGAGGAGCTCAGGAGCACATTGTTCGTGAACAGAGAAGATCACATTGAGAACCACCACAGGTTCTCAGCCACAGTAACTCTGTGGATAATTGAGTGCAGCACATAGCTGCAAGGAAGGCCCAAGTCTTTTAAATACAACTGGGACCTGTGAAATGGCAACAGCAGAGTGTGTGTCTCTGAGCATACGCAAAGCACCTTTATTTCACTGCTAAAACAAAGTGGTTGGCTCTCATCCATCTGGAATTAAGAGAGAAGTCATCTTTCAACGTGAGAGAATGTGTCTTCCAAGCAAGCCTACTGCTTTTAGGGTTTATCATTGTCATTTCCTTGGAACGAGGTGACCAGCCCTGTACTTGTACTGCTGTAATTGAACTTATTCCTCGGAAATCAATATCAATTCTTTAATAAGATACAGTACACATGTTGTGTTATGGCATCTCCTGCTTACCTTCTGGCCTGCTCTCTGTTTGGGATGCAGTTGGTTTGCATTGTGTTGGTTGCTCGTTGGAGAGAAAGCTTAATATTGAACGGTTCAGAAATCCAGGTTTGCAAAGTAGATTTTTCAGACATACTATCTATACGGCACATAGGACCAGATAGACAGGTGGT
Organism: Podarcis melisellensis; assembly: GCF_964234715.1. Taxonomy (NCBI): domain Eukaryota; kingdom Metazoa; phylum Chordata; class Lepidosauria; order Squamata; family Lacertidae; genus Podarcis; species Podarcis melisellensis. Next base: position 29,428,408 of record NC_138531.1, read on the forward strand.
GCCTTAGGGTCTCAATGCATGAATGAGCTAATGGTTTCAGGAGGCACCATTTAGATTTGCCAGGTTCTGGGAACATTTTGGGTCAAGGGGCTAGGGGTGGGAATCTGTACAAAGGAGATGGGCTCCACTCGAACTGTAATGGAACCAGACTGCTGGTGCTTAAAATCACAAAGGTTGCACAGCAGCTTTTAAATTAACTTCTGGCAGGAAGCTGACAGGTGCTGGTTTGGGAGGCATCTGCCTCAGGAGAAATCATCCCTTGGGAATGACATTCTAAATGTTCTGTGAACTCCAAATGGAGGACAGGGGAGAATGTGACAATGAACGCATGGAAACGAATGGGAGCGAATAAAAAGAAGAAGACTAAAAGGTCACAGGAGAGATCATTCAAAAAAAATGAGTTTGTAAAGAGGGGCCATAGTGTACAGTTTATGTGCAAATTCTAGAAGCCTGAAAGCAAAGGTGCATGAATTACCCTACTTGGCAATAAAAATTTTTTTAAAAAGGAGGGATATAGGGAGCAGAGATACCTTCTCGTGCTCAGGTTCTGGGAATCTTCACTCTCAGTGTATCTCCTGATGCCCATGTTGTTGTTGTTTAGGCAGCAGGTGGAGACCCTTTTGTTCCCCCAGGTCTGATAGCATTCATTTGTTTTTTGTTGCTCTGCTACTTTTATATGATGATGAATGGAAAGATACAGCTACGTGACACTAATGTCCACATCCCCAGATGGCAGCTCCTAATGGTTGGTTTGCCAGCTACGGCAGTGGGCCAGGATAGCTTGGCATCATATGTCCGTGCTCTGGTGACCTCCTGCTTTAACTATTGTAATACACTGGGTGCAGTGCTGTGCTTGAAGATGGTCCAGAGACTGCAGCTAGGGCAGAATGCAGCTGCTAGGTTGGTAACTGGGACAGTGTGATGGGACGATGTGTCACCAGTCCTGGCTGCTGGCGACTTAAAGGTAAAGGTAAAGGGACCCCTGACAGTTAAGTCCAGTCATGAACGACTCTGGGGTTGTGGCGCTCATCTCGCTTTACAGGCTGAGGGAGCCGGTGTTTGTCCACAGACAGTTTTTCTGGTCATGTGGTCAGCATGACTAAGCCGCTTCTGGCGCAATGGAACACCAGCACCAGAGCAGCGCACAGAAATGCTGTTTACCTCCCCACCGGAGCGGTACCTATTTATCTACTTACACTTTGACATGTTTTTGAACTGATAGGTTGGCAGGAGCAACAGGAGCTCACCCCATTGTGGGGATTTGAACCGCCGACCTTTTGAACGGCAAGCCCAAGGCACAGTGGTTTAGACCACAGTGCCACCTGCGTCCCTGCTGGTGACTTACCAAGCCTAATTTAAGGTGATAGTACTTGGGTAGAAACCCTAAGTGACCTGGGACCTACAGTAAGTTCCTAAAGGAGTGACTCCACCAATATCAACCATCTTGGTGGTGCCATCTTTGGCTGTTATCCTTTGGCCTTGACCTGTGGCAAGGCCTTCTCATCAGTGGTCTCTCATTTCTAGAATGCCCTCCCTGGTGAAGTGCAATTGCCTCCCTCATTGTTAACTTTCAGGAGGAATTTAAAGACATTCATGTTTACCCAGGCACTTGATGGTTGAGAGATACTGGCCACGGCAACATTGGAATTGGTAAATATAAGGGTATGTAATTGTCTTACAAAGGTTTTACATGGTCTAAAAGGATTAGGTGGTTTTTAATTGTTTTTAAAAGCTTTAAAGTTTTTGTTGTTTTTATTTTAAATTATAGTGTTTTAACATTTTGATGTTTTCTGCACTGGGCTCTTTTGGAAAGTAGAGTGGGACACAAATGCAACCAACCAACTAACCAACCAACATATAAATCCAGTGGTCATCATCCAACACACCAAATAGGCTACAACTTTGATGCCATTTTTGACACATGTGATGTGAGGGATGGACCAAAGAAAGGGTATGTGTGCAGTGCACCCCTTCCCCAGTCATGGTTGGGCCACCATCTGAGTAAAGCTTGGATTGGTGGTGGCAATTGCTCCCTGCAAGAGTGGTGGTGTTATTTACAGAACAAAAGATGTTATACGTTAATTGTCTTCAAGAAATTGACACCACTTCTAACTTGGCTCTCAGTCCTGCTCATGACTCTGACTCTCTCTCTCTCTCTCTCTCTCTCTCTCTCTCTCTCTCTCTGGATACAGAAATAAACTTTGGGGTTAGCTAAAAACGAAAAAATGGGAGCAAAAGAAAAGAACTGCAGATTTTATTTTTTTAAAAAGAGAAGGAATAAATCAGGTAGAACAGTGCCTGGGCTCTTTTGTATGCATTAAACCTCATAAGCCTAGCTCATAACTAGTGCCACGGAAGGGCGAGTGCCAAGACCCATAGGCCTGTTGAGAATAGGATACAAAACAACTGGCCCTGGTTTCAAACTCTGGTGCAGGAGCATCTCCCTTCAGCTGCTTATATAGAGAGCCAGTGTGGTTTAGTGGTTAAGAGCGGTGGATTCGTAATCTGGTGAACCGGGTTTGATTCCCCACTCCTCCACATGCAGCTGCTGGGTGACCGTGGGTTAGTCACACTTCTCTGAAGTCTCTCAGCCTCACTCACCTCACAGAGTGTTTGTTGTGGGGGAAAGGAGATTGTTAGCCACTTTGAGACTCCTTAGGGTAGTGATAAAGTGGGATATCATATCCAAACTCTTCTTCTTATATGAGTATGCTGCCAAATGGTTTGGTGGGCACCCATTTCTCCTACTGCATCGATCTTCTCCTGCTGTTCCTCCTACTGTCAGATTTGTGTCAAGCTGAAGGGATTTGCAAGATCAGAGGGCAGCACAGATAATTTCTGGGACTCTGCAGCATGCATAAAACACTATCTCTGGGATGAGCCGTGCAAATCAGCTCTTCTCTTCATTTATACACATACATATGTGGTCTCCTTCCATCAAAGAAATAACGGCAGTGTGAAGAGACCAGTGGGAGGTGTGCAGAGGTGTTGATAACAAAGGTCCCCATGCTCCCATCCATTGCAGAGCAGGAGGACAGAGGAACTGGGAGGGCTGGGGGAAAAGGAATGATGAAAAGAAACATGTCACCCCCCCCTAACAAAGAGCAGAGCCAAAATGGCACGTTTCCTTTTCTTCTGAGTTCTTGGGTGACCTTCTGCAGAATGAATGAGTGCTTGGCTTGCCATAGGCTTTGAGGGAAAGGTGTCAAGGCAGAAATGGAGCCAGAAACAATTGTTCTATATGGTACATGCTTCCCAGTGGTTGGCACACTTCCCAGGAGATGCCTCAATGTGAATTAACAAACATCAACACTTCCAAGAAGTCACGAGGAGCTGTGTTATCCAGATGATATGGCTTGTTTTTTTCCTAGAGATAGAATGCAAGAAATATGATAGGACCTTAATGCCAAGGATGTGGCAATTTTATTAGCAATCTCAAACACGAAGGTTTCATTGGACCGACCCACTGAGATTTTACTTTTACAGTAATACTCTAAAATACTTAAGGGAAGGTGGACATTTGTGTTATGTTGCTCCCAGACAACCATGTCTATTGAGTATTCAACCTGGTTTGTTTGTACAGAGCTTAGGGGAGGTAACATGACACCCAGGATCGAGCATTCACTCTTATTGGGTGGCAGGGAGATCATGCAATGGGACATCAACCAATGAATATCACCTGCAATGCAAAGGTGCTCCAGAGGCAGCCCCTTTCACAGTCACACTGTGCTATCCCAAAGCGCATAAACACTCACCAGGAAGGTGTATCACTGCAGGGAAATTGCAATTTAATTTTACTTTTACAATCTTTTCACATCTTCATATATTTAAATTGTCACTGATAAATATAACCTCCCTAATCTAGTTATGGACGTACACCACAGGAACAGTTTGACACAAGAAGAAATAGGCATGCAAACAATTCTGTGCATACAGTTTTTCTGCATCCTGATATGTGCACTTAGCCCAGTTCTGAAGATCAGTGATCATGTCAAGTCCTGGACTGGATTCAGTGCTCCTGCTTCCACCTTTCTGCTAATCTTGTGCATGAGCCTACACAGGTACTGTTCTAGGTACTGGACTTTTCAAAACAATGAGAGCAAAATATTACAGTGGTACCTTGGGTTACACATGCTCCAGGTTACATATGCTTCAGGTTACAGACTCTGCTAACCCAAAAAATAGTACCTCAGGTTAAGAACTTTGCTTCAGGATGAGAACAGAAATCGTGTGCCAGCAGCGTGGCGGCAGCAGGAGGCCCCATTAGCTAAAGTGGTGCTTCAGGTTAAGAACAGTTTCAGGTTAAGAATGGACCTCCGGAACGAATTAAGCACTTAACCTGAGGTACCACTGTACTAGCAAGAAAAAAGAGTTCACTAGTGACGCAAGCAATTTCAGAGGGTGCCGAGCCATAATTAGGGATCTACTGGATTAGATAATCTTAACATGTAAAAGGTGACATCCAATTAGCTCAGATAGAGCTAGTACAAAATTATTGCACTTAAGCCTTAATTTCAGTGAGTCTAACCTGAGTAGGGCTAGCATTGGGTATTGCTCTTAGGAACATACATATTAAATCTGAGCAGCCCTGGAGTTTTGTTACAAATAATTTTTTGGACGCCATCCAAATTTCAATCTTTCCATGGATTCTTCTTTTTAAAGCAGCAGCTAGATCAAGGCTTAATGAGTATGTGATATAATTACTTCTCCTAGCATTGGAATTATGCCACATATTCAGTTATTGAAGTCAAGCTCTGCTGTGGAATCCCTTCCCTGCGGCAATGCCGTGACGACTGTTGCCCTGATTGTGGTATCGTTGCCGAAAATCAGCTTGAAAGTCAGCATGGTGTCTGTTTGTTATCCGTAGGCTTAAAAGATCTACTTTTTGGCCAATGGGACGAAATGAGAGATCTCTGCAAATGTTCACAGTGGCAGTAAATCTTTTATTGTACAGCTTCCATTTGCAAATATCAGCTTTCATAGTCTCAAACTAGCTATTTAAATATTCTCACTAGCTTAAATTTCCTCCATCTCATCGGCTGGATTTTCCTGTGGTCTGGCCAAGCCCATTTTGTAAGGAATAGATTCTGTAGTTGCCGTGTCGGATTGTGGCAAACACACACACACATACACTCAGACGGCAAGATGGGAAATGTTGCCATACACTGAAGCTTATTGCCTCATTACTCTTCAAGTCTTTATGAGCAGGGGTGGGGAAGCCTTTTAATTGTATTACTTAACTGTTTAATTAAGGGCCATTACTATAACAATTTCATTCTATGCAAAATATATGTCAAGATGACATTAGCCTGCACAATGAAACACACAGCTATAAGGCTATGCAGAAATACAGGTTAAGCACATGACTTACCTCCCCCTGGCTTTTTGCATATGGGCCTTTGGACATTGACTAATTGTACTGCTCATTGCTGTCTCCCAACTGTATACTTCTTGCATGTGCTCCAAAAACGAAGTATTGCATTTACAAAGTTTACATTCCTTGCAGACTCCAAAGCTACTGAATCTGGTGGCGTCAAGTCAATCATGGTTTGTAGTGCTCTTCAAGGTCTAAACATCAAGGAATGTTTGAAGAAAATCACTTTGGAGACTTTCATGTGATGAAGGTTTAAAATCTAGCCTCTTCTGTGAGAAGGTTCACAGGTCAGAAACAGGGAGAAGAATGTTTTAGCATGTCACGATTAGTGGCATATTTTCAAAAGATTATAGCTGGATTACTTGATAACCAGGAGCTCTTAGGTGGTATAAAATACACACATATCCACATCCCTGTACAGATTTTAGTCATTTTAGCACCATTTTCTGGAAAAGTGTTGGAAGAAATCATTCTTTGACTTATTTTAATAAAGATAAAAATTATGTTCCCACTCTTTTTTACAATCTGCAACTGACTAATGCATACGGCAACTAAATGTGACAGATTATATAAGCATACCATCAAATAATGGTTTATATCATACAACCTTTTGAAATCAGCATCCCACAGAGAAAATTTCCTGTCCAGCTTCAGAACTATTTAAAGCATTCCAGGACAGTGGCATCTCTTTTAAGACTTTATTGAAGTTCATAACTTCCAAAGGGAAGACTATGATAGTGTTTGGTTTTCTTCCTTCAGTTTTCCCCCTTAAATGTTTTACCTAAAGGCAAACACACTCCCCCTTGTTTCAAAGTAAACTTTCAAATCAGTGTTTGTGTATCCTTGAAGATACTTACTCTGGATCAAGAAGACCATTTTGGTTATTAATCATTATGGGTCACTTACTAATATTTGTGCAATTAGTGGGTATTCATCTGCATTTTAGTGTGAATTCCTCCTAATAAATGCATTTTTATATGCAATTTTCCTTAATATAATGCATTTTTTTTGTTATTTTCACTAACAGATGCACTTTTATGCCCCCCTTTACACTGCTATATTCATTTTTGTAAGCATCACTGGGCTGAAGAATTGCACTACAAAATACTGAGAAGTGCAAATTTTGAAGAACAACTCTGTTTTGGTTTGTGTATTGTTTCAGGAAGTGCCGATCAGGTAGGTTCACCTTTAAATGTTAACTGAACCAAATTTCCCCTCTTAAATCCAGTGAAATATATGGATGCAAGTCCTACTAAGTTCAGTAGCAATTTCTCTGCCCATCAGACAGAGAACGGCTACATGACATGTGTTACACTAGTTGCCAGCAAAATACAGTACTTCTAATTTTAAACCTTGGGAACATTATAACTTAAAAAATAGACAACAGATCTTCACCATACCACTGAAGATATTTCCATATGCCCTGGAAATACCCTTGAATTTTGACATAATCTAAACCAGCAGAAGGGGAAACTGAAGGTATGTTTTGATCTTGAATGTGTAGACAGTCCCAGGCAGTGGGATGCCTATAGTTCAAAGCAAGAGAGCTGAAGTGATAGAATTCAGCCATCTTACATCAAATTTATATGAAATGCAGTTTATACTTCTTATCAGATTGATTCTCTATGCCAAATTTCATAGATATTGCACAAATCATCTTCACGTTCCCACATCATGATGGACAGAGTTCATTTGGACTTCTTTCTGCCTTTGACTCTTACGTGGTCATATGGTCACTCCCATATGTGACCATTTAAAAACAAATAAAGAAAAAAATCCCAGGATCTGGATTCAGCGGAAGACCAGCTGCCTGACACAGTTTTGAGGCATTGGGCTAAGAAGAACTTCTATCATATAGAACTTTTAAAAAAGAGCTTCCCTTGATCTGCAGATCTACTGTCAAGGTAGCATTGCTGGGACGTGGGTGGCGCTGTGGGTTAAACCACCGTACTGCTTGGGCTTGCCGATTGAAAGGTCGGCGGTTCAAATCCACGTGATGGGGTGAGCTCCTGCTGCTTGGTCCCTGCTCCTGCCAACCTAGCAGTTCGAAAGCATGCAGTGCAAGTAGATAAATAGGCTCCAGCGGGAAGGTAAATGGCATTTCTGTGCACTGCTCTGGTTTTGCCAGAAGCGGCTTAGTCATGCTGACCACATGACCTGGAAAAACTGTCAGCGGAAGTGGACAAACACCAACCTGTAAAGCAAGATGAGCACGGCAACCTCAGAGTCGTTTGCGACTGGACTTAATTGTCAGGGGTCCCTTTACCTTTACCTTACCTTTCTACTGAGCACAATCCAGAGAAAGTTAAGGTCCATTGAAATCCATCTGCAAAGGTAAGGATTTCACACCCATTCATTTCAGCGGGGTTCAGGCATGTTTAACTTTCTCTGAACTGCACATGATATGTTTCCAAACTATGCTATGTAATAATCTGTCTCCATACTTAAATGTTTGACTTGAACATCAATCTCGCCACAAAGTGCCTGGCATGCAGTCAGCGCCGAAGAAGCTGATAAGAAATGAGTAAAGGGTAGACACTGTAAGGTCGCTGGAATCTTCGCGAAGTGTGCCTTTTAAATTTTACCAGCTTCAAATTTTCACTTAACTCGGAAATGTGATAATACACAAAATGGAGCAAAACCCAAGATACCCAAATTGACTTAATTTGTGACAGGATGATAACAGGATGGGAATTAATAGCACGGTAATCAAACTAATACATCTTTTCTAAAGAAAAAAAAATATGAATAAAAGGCTTTTAGCTTTTGAGAAATGGAATCCTATTGTAATTAGATCATGAACTAGGGCCTTTCAGTGCTGAAAATTCAAACTGTGCACAATTTAAGTGGCACCTTTTAATTCTTCCACAGCATATACTAATAGAAAACTCTGCTCTGTTTTTCTTTGTGTGAACCCAATCACATCACATCAAATTATACAACTAATTAACACACACTCCTTAAAAAATTGCATATTATTTTGGCAAGCCAAATTAACGCCAGTCCCCTGAAACCATGTTTAGTAATTCCCATTGACTGTAGTAACGCCTACTATTGAGAGACGGTCTAATCAGCTACAGGCTTTCCTGCTGATGAGCTGAACCAAGGAACCAGATGTTTCTGCCTTCTAGGCTAATGAAAATGTCATAGATGTTTCCCCCTCCATCTCAATGAAGAAATAATTCCATCATGGTCATGATCTAGGTAGTCCTTGCCTGTTTCTTGCTGATCTCTTTGGCACAACTGGAAGGAGCGAAAACATCTACTACATACATACAGTACAAACCCTCATGATTTGATATACATACAATTATATATATATATATATATATATATATATATATTTCTTAAAAAAAATAATTGCTCAGATATTTTACAGATGCACAGCTGTTCCATGTCTGCGAAGACTTTCTTACCAGAAAGTCTGAAAGACATGGAGAAAGATAAACCTCATTGAGGAAATTATATTTCCATCTCACATTATATTGTATATACAAGCTAGCGAAATATGTTTTCTGTTTATGGGCAAGAGATCTCGCTAGCATTAAATTACTTAATGAGATGTCTCATGCAATTAAAATAGGCATACCATTTGCATTAACGTTTTAAAGCTTGGTTATTCTGGGAGGGTTGGTTTACTTGAGTTTAAATAGGTGATAATGAGCGTGATGAATCAGTCTGCTTAAAACTGCGTACTGTGTAACTGTCTAGTAAAATCTTAATATTAAACTGCATAACACACAGCACATTATAAATGCCTTTGGTATGGTGTTATTCTACCTTGTTTATCAGATGATGGAACTGAAATTAACTACGAAGATACATGGAAGAGTTCATTTAAGATTCTAAAACTAATGTAACTGAGAATCTCCCTCCCCCATAACACACAAATATAGCCCACACAACTGATTGTGCTTTATGTGTGTCTAGCTCTGTACTCGATTGTAGCTTTGAAGTATCTTGAAAACTGCTGCTGTTATTATTATGCCTGGTTTTTAAATTTATTTAAGTTTATTCATTTGCTCTCACACCCTGCCACAGAACCGGATCCTGCCCTCCTTCACTTCTCAGTTCTTTGGTTGCTAACAATGAACACTGAGATGAGTTAATGAACTGGCCTCACAATTCAGTCTAAACACACTTCTCATTGGGGCCCAGTTTATGTGTTTGGCCTGAACGGAGAACCATAATCTTTCCCCGGCAAATAGAAAGAGAGTTCCTGAGGGAGGCCCTGGACCAAGTCACCTCCCTCCAGCTCTTCCTGCTCACAAAGGGCTGTGGGATCCCTGAGAGCTTACAGGGTTGCAGAGACCTGGAAAGTCCCCTTGGCCATCTCTGGACCACAGTGACCCTACTTCCTGTCAGGTTCTCTTCTTCCTCCTCCTGCTGGCAGCAGCTGTCATCTTCAGGATGACACTATGTAGACAACCGAGACTCTGGGGAGTGCAAGGAAAATGCCAAAGGCCCGGACGGAACCCCAGCCAGTCCACTAGGCTGCCTGCTAGGTTGCTGAACACCAGTTTGCCCAGCACTTCCAGCATCCAGCACCCAGTCAGCCGGGTGTAGTGTTTTACAAAGTACAATTTGACATGCCCTTATCCTGGGGATCTGATGGCACAAGGCAACAGAGAGGGGTGGAGGGAGAAGGGAAATGGCCTCTGGGTTCAACACAGGAATCATATACAGTGGTACCTCGGGTTACAGATGCTTCAGGATACAGACGCTTCAGGTTACAGACTCTGCTAACCCAGAAATAGTACCTCGGGTTAAGAACTTTGCTTCAGGATGAGAATAGAAATTGTGCGGTGGCAGCACGGCGGCAGCGGGAGGCCCCATTAGCTAAAGTGGTACCTCAGGTTAAGAACAGTTTCAGGTTAAGAACAGACCTCCAGAATGAATTAAGTTCTTAACCCAAGGTACCACTGTATAGGACTAGTTATAATAGGGTATGGGAAATAAGGAGTTGGGCCAAAAGCTTCACTGGAAAATGTGGTTTTTGAGGGTAGGAAGGGAGGGAAGGATGTGGTATCATGCAAGCATTCTGGGAGGCAGTTCCAGGCATAAAAGGGCAACAATGGAGAAAGGGCAGAGTTGTTTGAGGGAGTGGGAGGTCTCTGGATGGCCGAGGGTAATGGACCTGGAGGGTCATAGGCTAGGACATATTGGGTTAGGAGAGCAGCAGAAGCAGCTCACCCAGGGGGATGCAATTGCAGGGCTAGCTTCCCAGCAGCAGTGTTGCAGGCAATTACCAATAGAACAGAAGAAAAGCCTGCTGTATCAAGTCAATTGCCTATCCAGCCCAGTATTATGTTCTCACAGTGTCTGTGGGAAGCAAGCAGGACAGGAGCACAGCCACACTCTGCCCACCTGGTATTCAGAGGAATATACATGGAAGATGGGAGATGGCCATTGTGACTAGGAGGGACAAGGGGAAGGTGTTGAGGAGGGGGGTACAAAATTGATGCACACCCCTCCAAAATACTGTACCATAGCAGTTATATATTCATTGAGATTATCAAGGAGCAATTAAAATCAGACATTGTCTTGCAGTTTAAAACAATAAAGCAAGCAAAAATACTATTCAGAGAATCAAGTAGGAAGGACTGGTTAAATTCTGCCCATACAGTGCCACTTATTAAAATTTGCCTCTCGCAAATACTGGTCAAGTCCATGTTTTGTTGATTAGTCTAGCAAATTAAATTTCATAGCCCGAATGTCAATCCATTAATGAACAGTTAATACACTCAGCTAATGATTTGTAAAGGTAAAGGTAAAGGTAAAAGGACCCCTGACTGTTAGGTCCAGTCGCGGACGACTCTGGGATTGCGGCGCTCATCTCGCTTTATTGGCCAAGGGAGCCGTCGTACAGCTTCCGGGTCATGTGGCCAGCATGACTAAGCTGCTTCTGGCGAACCAGAGCAGCGCATGGAAACGCTGTTTACCTTACCGCTGGAGCAGTACCTATTTATCTACTTGCAGTGATGTGCTTTCGAACTGCTAGGTTGGCAGGAGCAGGGACTGAGCAATGGGAGCTCACCCCGTTGTGGGGATTCGAACCACAGACCTTCTGATCGGCAAGCCCTAGGTTCTGTGGTTTAGACCACAGTGCCACCTGCATCTCTTAATGATTTGTATCCTCATGTAAAAAAACCACCCTCCAAAAACTTACTCATGTCTGAGATTGCAGAACAGTCCTGTACACCATTACCATGGAGTAAGTCCCACTGAACCCTGTAAAGTTTGCTTCTGAGAAGAAACATCTAGGATTGCAATGTACTGGTAAGTTTTATTGAAGCCAATGAAACATGCTAGTTCTCTATTTCAGTTGCTTTCGTGCTTGGTTGGCTTGGAGTCTACATGTTCTTTTATCATCTTTCACAATGTGACGGATTCCTCTTGGATAGCTGAAAAGCGTACAGTAGGTATTTGCATAAAGTAATATAATCACAGAATAATCAACATGGAAAAGGCCTTGTATTTGGTCAAACCTGGATAGCAACGGCATTTTAAAGTTCTAAGCCACATCCTCAGAATTTAAATGCCAACAAAATAATATCTAAAATCCATGGGATTAAGTCTTCTTAATTTAGTGATCATGTTCCAGATGCATTGACACAAATTAGCTTGGTTTAATACAGAAAATAGGCTATACAGTACTCTTATCTACACTGCCTTGGTCAGACCACATCTGGAATACTGTGTCCATTTCTGGGCACTACAATTTAAGAAGGATATTGACAAGCTGGAACATGTGCAGAGGGCAACCAAGATGATGGTTAGCCTGGAAAAGAGGAGATATGATAGCTATCTTCAAATATTTGAAGGGTGGCCACAAGATGGAGTAGGCTTGTTCCAATGGACACGAACCAATGGCTTCAAGTTACAAGAAAGGAGATTCAGACTTAACATCAGGAAGAACTTTCTGACGGTAAGAGCTGTTTGACAGCGGAATGGACTCCCTTGAGAGGTTGGGGACTCTCCTTCCTTGGAGGTTTTTAAGCAGAGCTTGAATGGTTATTGTCATGTATGCTTTAGCTGAGATTCCTGCATTGCAGAGGGTTGGATTAGATGACCCTTGGGTAGCCTATTCAACTCTATGATTCCATGATTCCACAATTCCATGATACAATGAACAGCCAGATTCAAATCCCTGTTGAATCTAATGGTTTAGAATTTAATCTGATTGAACCAGTTGGTTGAAAGTGGACCTAGACCAAAGTATTTGAGCTTCACTTGATGGTGGTATGGGCCATCTATGTGAAGTAGGCATACAAAGAGTATAAATGGGGACACAAGACATATATGCTGAACTGTTTTTGAGAAAGAAGGGGCTTTCGGTTGGCAAATCCACATGCTATTAAACTTCTCAGGTTTTTTTATTCAGGTTCAAACTGTGAGAGCAAAATGAAGTGGCTGGACCATGTTAGCCTATCAGAGCAATGAATGACAATACTAGCATCCTCAGCAAGAATCAAATTGCTGTGCTTCACTCAGAACCCCCATTAATCCAAGCTTCAAGGAGAAGCGGCTCCATAGTCAACAAAAGAAGAACTCTGGCAGGAATTCTGGTAGCCAGCTCCTGGGTCATAATCACAATCCTATATTTGAACCAATGGCTGCCAGCGAAGTTGAACTTCTAAGAACTCTTCTGCATACCAAACCAAACCAAACCAAACCAAACCAAACCAAACCAAACCAAACCACACCAAATTGTGGGCACAAAATACAGAGCACTCTCCAAACATATAACATTGGCTGCAGTCCTAAATCCACTTATCTGGGCGTTAAGCCCCATTGAATTCAATTGGACTATTGTCTGAGTGGACATGGTTAAGATTGTGCTGTTAGTCTGCCTTAAGGGGGATTCTTTTTTTTTTTTTGCAAAATTATTAGAAAGGAGGGGCATTTCACAATGGAACACAGCCTATTCTTCTATCCCAAAGGGATTTGCAAACATTTTGAAATATGCAGTTATGTTGTAGACAAGCATCTGCACCCGTTCTTCACAGATGAGAAAATCACATGCAAACGTAGACTGAGATAAGAATGGCGACATGTTTTACTACAAGAAGTGTTACAAAGTTATTATAACTGCTATTATAACTAGAATTATTGTTACCCTTATTGTTGTAAGCTGTACTCCACAGTAAGCTCTACTCCAAGCGTGTCCTTGAGGCTTCTTCTTAAACCCACTTACCCGGGAGTAACTCAGTGGGGCTTACATCTGATAGAATTGCACTGTAATGCTCCCACTGGGACTCACTGCTCAGCTCTGCCTGGACTCACAGCCCTTGCTCCTCCTTTATAGAGCAAGAACAGCAGTTTTAAGCCCGGTATTTGGCAAGTGTCTTATTTATGCGCTTCCAAGAACTCCTTGAAATTAATGGTATCTATCAGATTAATAATTGAAAAAGTCCCTACAGACATTGATTTCTCTTCATGTGCTTGCATAAGAAAGCTCAGTCCACCCCCTTTCCGATTTTAATGCTTTCTTTTCCTTTTCATCCCGTTGAGATTGGTTAGATGATTCCTCAAAGTGCAGGTGCAATGAAAATAAACATGTAGGGAAATGCATCTCAACAAATAGCTTCATTGTTTTGTTAATTAAAATACATTCCTATTCATGTGCCCATTTCAGATCGGTGCTAAACAACATCAAACATTTCCCCCAAACCAGAAAAACGAACAAGCAAGGGCAGCGCAGCAGAAAGACCTTCCTTTTGCAAAAAGAGAGAGAGAGATGTTATAGTCCTGTATACCAGGTGCCCCAGAAAGGGGCTTTCTTATGGTCTAATTGGTAGCTGGCAGGCTCCTCCCTTCAAATCCTTTGCTCTGGGGTCCTTTCTTTTGTCCGGGCCATCCTAGTTTCTGTGTTCTAGCTCATTCACTCATGGTTGACCTGAAGGTCCTAGGTTAAGCATTCCCACTGGTATTTAGCCTCAGACCTTGTTATTGTTCCACCCATCTGACCCCTGCTACATTAAATTCTAACAAGGTACTCTGGAAGGAAAGGGGAGAGAGAGAGAGAGAAATCCCTCATTTCTCTGTATGGTTTCATGGCTTGCCTCTTACAGCTTGGCTGATGTTCTTTTCTCCACAGCAGACCACCAAGCGCTCTGCTTTAGTTTGTCAATTTATAGTGCTGTCATGGTTTCGAATGCTGAAACCATTGTGTCGAATATACCCGGCTGACCTCTGAAGCGACTTTCTGTATTTCAATTGTTAACTCATTAGGGTTGGGAAAGGGCTGGCTGAAAGGAAAATGGCCTTTTCCCACAATCGCAATCCAACGAGTGGCTCAAGAGCCGTAACAATGCCGCGTGAGGGGAGACGGAGAGCACGTTGCCCCAAATTAGCTCCAGATATTTTTGCATTTGTAATCAAAGGGGGGAAAACAGCAACACCCCCTGCCATGCATTGATTGTATTCTTCAGCTCTTTCCACATTATATAATTCATGGGAGGCGTGCCAAATAAAGAAGAACGTACTCTGTGACTTAAAGAGCTTGGGTTCTTATGGGGTTTCCTTTAGCAGTGCCAAAGCAGAAAGCAAATTGTCATATCATATAGGAGGCAACTTGTGGCCCTCTCAATGTTGTTGGACCACATCTCCCACCATTCCTTGTCATTGGCCATGCTGGCAGCAACTGTTGTGAGTTTGGAGTCCAGTAACATCTGCAGGACAAATGGCTCCCCATGCCTGTCGTACAGGATCACAACAATGACTGTATAGAAAAAATTGGTCGCAGGACTCCACATAAGCCTCCATCAATTATATGAATAATCCCTTATTGCTCAAAAAGGGCCTTTTATCAGGGGCAGGGCCTTAGCTCAATGGCAGAGCATTTGGCTGAGCAATGTTAGAGCGATTTGGAAGGGCAGTATGGAAATTCAATAAATAATGAAATAATGAAATAATTTGCTTTGCATCACTTAGCATCTCCAGGTGGGGCAGGGGATGTCTCTGCCGGAAATCCCTGAAGGCTGTGCCAGTGTCACCGAATACTCAGCACTGTGCAATAAAAGAAAACTTATTTTCACAGTAGGGAAATGTTTAGGGCTATAAGCCTTTGTTGTTTCCGCCTTTGATTTAAAGCAGGAAATACAGCCACTTCCTTTTAAAAAGCCATGCACTAGGGCAGGGGTTGGGGACTCCAACTCCCATGATCCCTCGCCACTAGGCTTTCTGGGGCTGATGAGAGTTGGAGTCCAGCAACATCTGGAGGGATACAAGATCCTCACCCTTAGTGCAATAGCTCAGTCCAATGGAATATGGAATGAAATAAGTTTTAGTGACCAGCATCAGATCTAGAGTTATTTAACAATGTCATCATCACTGCATACAGCTGCTTCCAGCACTTAGGAAAGTGCTATAGAAACATCTATCATTAGAATGTGATATAATAAATGAGCGGCAGAATTTCTCCAAGTGGCACGTAGTGTTTACAAAGTTTCAGAAGGGTTGTTTTAAGTTCACTGTGTGTTAGGAGTGGCTTGTGCTAAGATCGGGCTTGTGGTCCTGATCTGTTCCCCACTGCTTCTTGGGGCTAGCCTGTGGAAATAAGCAGCCACTCCAAGATTTTGGGGTCCTCAGACATGCCCCCTTAAGCTGGAAGAAGCAGAACATGAAAACTAAGCATTTCCTTAGGCTGCATCTGATCAGTAGCAGATGGCCGGCGATTCTCACCTGACCTCCTGACAGCGGAGATGGAATGAGAGAGAAAAGGCTGAGGCGGTGGAGAGGCTGGCATGGTGGAAGCACACCAGCAGGAGCACTGGAATGACTCCACTGTTGTGTTTGCACCACACTGCCCTTCCCTCACCAAACCAGCAAAATTCCAAATTATCGGATGGCTAGCATTCGAAACAAAAGCAACATTCCAAACAACTTTAGTTTTTAAACCATCTCTGCTAAGTCTTCCAAAGCCAGAACACTTTATAAAAGCATCAGACAACTGCTCTGTAGTCATAACCCCACTACCAAATTTAATCCCACCCTGATCTACCTAGGAGCAACATGTGAGCATTGTCCAGGTTTCTGTGTACACTTATCCCTACCTAGATGAAGGATCATCCACAGGCCCGGGCAGAGCTTTTTTGAGACCCAGAGTGGGGAATCTTGTTAGAATAAAGTTATAAACTCAAAAATCAGCCAGTCCCTGGCTTGGCCCTCCAGGTGGCTTAACCCTCTGACGCCCTGGCTGCCTTCCCACTCTGTGTGGGTCTGATCATCCACACAATCATATCCTGAGTGAATACCTCCCAGGCCAAACCAGTATTCAGTCGTGCTTTCCTGCAGATCAGCTACTGGGGAAGAGAAGCAGGTTGGATCCAGTCTCCTTGCCCACCCTTCCTTCCTGACTGGTGGGATTTTAGGTTTCCCAAAAGCACTACACACGAGCAAGCCTAACACCCAGAGTCTCTGTCTTTCTGGGAAATAGGATGTGGGAGTTTTACAGTAACTGTTTCCATTAAAACAAATTGCATGGGTGAATGCTATCCAAAAACTATTGGTTTGCAGAAAATGTTCTAGTTGGTTGGCTTTTTCTTTTTTCCAGCTATGTTTCTTATGCATCACTGTTTTTTAACAGAGAGTTTCTTATTATGACTGCATATACCTTCCATAAAAGCTCTCTAAGCTGGATTTCCCCATACCACTTGGCATTTTAAAAAATATATACTTTTTCATTGTGAACATTTATGGGAGTTATTTCCCAAATGTCCCAAGTTGGTGAAACGCTGAGACCGTAGTAGCTTGAGGAAAGCGAGCATGATAGTTGATGTGGGCCCCAAACATATTTTGATTTTAAATAGAAAGCCTTCCTCTTTATGAGGATGTTCAGTTCGCAGCTTGAGCAGTGTAATTTTTACACAGGCCCCGGCAATCAATAAAAAAAGCCATGGGAGGAATGATTTATCTTGTTGGTTACAGAGACTGTCACCGAGAGAAATTGTAAAAGATCAATTTACACAACCTGGTGTGAGAATGTTATTGATATAACACGGCTGATCAGTTTCTGGTTGTCTGTGGGCAGTCACTGAAAAAGAGAGCTCTGCCCTCTGATAGGGCCACTGACCATGAGCTTAATAGACTCGCTGGTCCATAAAATGGACAAGAAGCCAATGGAGGACGAGATTGCCAAAGGCTCTGGGTATGCTAACCTGCCGGGAGCAGAATGGATTGGCTGGACGCCGACTGCTTAGTTAAGCAATGTCAGGCAGCCTCTCCCTCCCCCTACATCCCCCCATCCTTTTTTTCCTCCCACTGTGAGAACAGTTCACATGGAGACTTGCTGCCTTAATTACAAAGAGCCCTTTTAAATACAGGTCACAGGAGTTGGCTCACTTGAAAGGAAATAAGGAAACAAGCTACCTTCCTGGAAAAAAAAATCAAACTTCCACATCTCAAATTAGTTAAATGAAGCTTATCAGCAGTTGTTAGTTGATCCTTTGACAGTCTGTTAATTGCGGCTCTTACGTTAACTATGCTGTGTGGACCCTGGTATATGATTTCTCTCTCTCTCTCTTCCTTTTTAAGCCAATGGACAAATCACATGAGAAGCATATTGGCACAGAAAACAGAAGCTGGGCTGTTATGCCCATTTGCTGTAAATATCTGGGCATAAGGCAAATGTTTGTGAAAGGGACGTTTTAATACAGTTGATTAACCTACATGCGTTTACTTTTGAAATCAGAATTTGCTTCATTTTGCTTGGCCAAAAGATCATTCTTGCTTCTTCGGACACTGGTCTTAAATGGTGATGGGAGTATTAGATCAGAACAGGAGAGTTCAAATCCTCATGGATGATTGCCAATCTGGGGTTAGCTCAGGTTCTCATTTTTCCACTCTTAAATTGAGTTCCCCACATTCTTTTTTTTTTTTTTTGGAAAAATAACAAGTCCTCATGAAAACTGACCAGCATTTTGGTGCAAAGTGCCTCCTAATATACACATTTTTGTATGTGATCTTGCCCAATAGACACATTCTGGCAAAGCAATTTCCCCTAATGCCGTGCATTTTTGCCAAGTTATTTTTTTACGTACTTTACTAGCATGCTTTACACTAGTATATGCATTTCAGGGCACATGAGTTGGCTGGAGAAGTGCTTTGCACAATTCAGAGCAATTCAGACTTTGAAGGCTGGCTGTGTGTTGGTTTGCACATTTCTTTTACAGAAAGTGTGGATTTGGCAAAAGTGCATTTAAATGCAAACTGAACTGAATTCCTCCTCCATCCCTATTCAACCATCAAGTCCACTGGGCCAGTCACTTTCACTCAGCCTAGCTTACAGGGTTGTTGTAAGGATAAAAGAGGCAGTGATGGGAAAACCCTTTGAATTTGTTAGCTGCCTCAGAGCACTCATGCTGAAGGCTAGGATTCTTTTTTTAAAAAAGGCTAAAATAACTATCTTTCCCAGTAGTGATGTATGGAAGTGAGAGCTGGACCATAAAGAAGGCTGATTCCCGAAGAATTAATGCTTTTCAATTATAGTGTGGAGGAGACTCTTGAGAGTCCCATGGACTGCAAGAAGATCCAACCTCTCCATTCTGAAGGAAATCAGCCCTGAGTGCTCACTGGAAGGACAGATCCTGAAGCTGAGGCTCCAATACTTTGGCCACCTCATGAGAAGAGAAGAGTCCCTGGAAAAGACCCTGATGTTGGGAAAGATGGAGGGCACAAGGAGAAGGGGATGACAGAGAACGAGATGGTTGGACAGTGTTCTCGAAGCTACCAGCATGAGTTTGACCAAACTGCGGGAGGCAGTGGAAGACAGGAGTGCCTGGTGTGCTCTGGTCCATGGGGTCACGAAGAGTCGGACACAACAAAACGACTAAACAACAACAAAATAACTATCAAAGGCTTGTAGAGACGTAGGAACTCTTCCCAACCCACAATGAATTATTTAAGCCCACATGCTCAGGGTGAGACTACATGGCATGAAAAGAGGGTACACGGTCACCTCCCCAGATTGTTACCTTGGCCCGTTATGTAAAAGGCTGGTTTGAATATTGTTGGTTTGTGCATTTGCTTGGTGCTTGTGATGAGTGAAGCTTTAAAATTAATAGTTTGCAAATACAGAAGCTCAGCTAGATTGCTTTATTTACCAACTTTCATTTCTTCGGCATTATTGCAGAAAAGAGAAACTCAGTCACAATTAAAAATCCCACAGAGGTAATTTCTGCCTTGGTTGAAGTTATTATTCTGCGTTAAAGCTAACAATATAAAGGATCCAGAGGAACATTAAGGGGGGAAAAGGAATGTTGTCATGTGTTTAACCTGTTAATTATAGTAATCTACACCACACTGTAAGTATCTTAACCTGGAATGAGTAACAGGGGGTTGAGAAAATGAACAGACTAGAGTCACTGCAGCAAAATGAAAAGGGGGAGAAAGGAGAAAGATTAAAATCACATTGCCAACTGAAGTGTAAACTGAGCTGTGTGTTTCCAAGTTGTTTGTTTTCACATTTCCACACACACGGGTATACACTAGACAGAACACTTTGTGCCTGGAGACAAGGTTCTCATTCCCCTTTCTTCTACATTTTTAACATGCCTGTAGAAGCTGGGCAAGTTTATCTGACCCCCCTCAATGTAACTTCTAAAGAGGCAAAGCTGAACCATGTTCCTGTCCCATATTGAGAGCAGAGGGTTGGGTGGGAGGAAAGGCCCCAAATTGATGTTTATTCTCTTGTTATGACAGGGGGAAGAGGGGACTGAGAAATCGAGAAATTAAGCCATAGCTTTGAATATGAGACAATTTCATAATTTGGTGATCACCCCGATCCAGAAAGGGGGGGGAATGCTAATCTCTGTACCCACATTCAGCCTCCTTCCCAGTTTTCCTAGTTGGGGATCTGCCTGTCTTGACCCAAGGGGCTGTGCCATAGTCCTGCTTCCTGTTACTTCTGTTCATTTGTGGGAATGCAGGAATAGTTCTGGGGACGGATAGCTATGACTTTCATTGAGAGATTTAGGGTACTTCTGGGCTGTCAACTGCTTCTGGGTCGGGTTCAAATGCATGTCTGCAAATCCAGATTGCCCCATGAAAGCTGATTTAGAGTTACTGCACAACAAACCTGTTTCTCCTGAAGATCAGACATTTTGAAGCAAGGGAAGAGATGGGGAAATGGAATGTGAGATGCTACTTGCTTGAACACAACATTGTTCAATCTCCTCACAAAATAAACAAGAAAGAATGCCCATTAAATAGCCAGCATCTTCTAGTCCTCCCACAAACAAATTAGGACGAATGCTCAATAAACAGAATAATAATCTTGATTCCTCCCCCTGGCTGCCATTTTAAAAACTAAAGACAGAGAGGTTAATGGGGGTAGGGAACCAGATGTTATTGGATTCCAACTTCCATCAGCCCCAACTGCTGGCCATAATGCCTGAGGCTGATGGAAGCCTTACACAACTCAGGACCTCAATACCTTACGGATTGCTTCTCCCTTTACGAATCAACATGGACTCTGTGCTTGTCATCTGAGGCCCTTCTCTAGCTCATGTATCCCAGAGAAGTTCAGAGGGTGGCAACAAGAGAACAGCTCCCTGATTGTGGAATGCTCTCCCCAGAGAGGCTCGCCTGGTACCATCACTACATGTTTTTAAATGCCTTTAAACAATCTATGGCTTGTGAAAGTGTGGGGGAGAGGACTGTTATTATGATGAGTATGCTTTTTATTATGTTTTATTCTTTGGTGTTCTGTAACATATTTTTAATGTTGTACACCACCTTGGCATCTTTTGACAACGGGCGGTATATAAATTGAAATAATAATAATAATAATAATAATAATAATAATAATAATAATGTCATCTGGAGGGCTAGAGGTTTCACATCCCTGGATCAATGAAGCATCTTAAGTTCAATATAGACTGTGAAACCTCCATGAACCAAACCTCCTAGTATTCTCCTTTAGTGGGTTTTTCAAGGGAGGACTTGACTGCCAGCTCCCAGGTTGTCTCAACACAACTAACCTGCTTTTGCATGGAAGGCTGGAGCTGAGCAAAGCTATACAGCAAGAGAATGGAAACCAGTTGACAGGACTTAAGTTCCCTGCCTATGATTTTGGAACTCATATATGTCTTTCTCTCATGGCCAACAAGTTCAGCAGGATTTTAAAACAGCAGAACCTCACTCTCCCTGTAAAAACTGCTTGTCCCCAAGTGGGATAAGTGTCTACGATTGATGCAGCTCTTCTTTCTCCAACCCCACTTCAGCTATTAGCCCCAGTTAATCTATTGGCTTCCTTAATATTGTGGTTAGGTTGGCCTTCGTCATCACACATCCCCAAAAAGGGAGCTCAGAGCTGCTCCAAGCCTCTGATAACCCAATTCAAAAACCTTCCCACAAAAGTTCTTGCAGGAATATTTGGTCATGGTGGCGGTAATGGGTGAGAAGCTGGTTCTGAGAACACACTCTTTCTTTTATTTGACAATTTCCTGACAATCACAGTTGTGCATATAATCATTTACCAAGAGTGACTTTGCCAGCTTGACTAGCTTGTATCGTTAAGATCCGTCATTTCCTCCATTAGAGTGGTCTTATCCAAGCAGAACGAACCAGAGCAGCTGGCCATACCTCACCTGCAAGGACAGCCTCCTCTCAGAACTGCAACTCTCTCTTCTCCACCCCCAACACTGTGAATCCAAACCTTGACTACAATACAGTTGCTCATATACATTTTAAATCTATAATAATTAAACGACATACGGAGAAACTCACAGGTTAGCTGAAACAGACTTTGTGAGTTTTTCCATGCAAAACCCAGCCAGGCACAGTACACACATTGGGACAGGAAGTTGTGTTAAGAGAAGCCCATTCCCATATTTTCATTCTCTGGAATATTATCTGTATACAACAGAACCAATTGTGCAAAAACTGTCTACTGTGGAAGTAGCTTTAGTCTTGTGTGTGTGTTCCAGATTGTGCCCCTGCAGTAGCTTTTCCCTTTCCCATGAATAAAAGAGGCCTGTTTTATCACGGTTTGAAAATATTGTGTGTTTTTTTTAAATGTTGTGCTAGGATAACACAACATGTGGAGTTGCTGTATTATAAATTGTGAAGTGGGCCTTCTTCATGGAGTCTCATAATATGCATGGAGATAGTGCTGAGAGGGTTGTTTTCTCTCAAGAATTGCAAGGGATGGGATTGGAGGAAGAGATGATTGCACAAATCAGGCTTATGCATATATTGGACCCTCATTTGGAGCACCCAAATCACAAACATTAGATTAGGTAGGGCTGCCATACATCTGGAATTTCCCAGACGTAGCCAAACTTTGGCCGAACCCTCTGCCCCCCCGCCCCAAACCTTTGGTGTCCGGATTTTCACTTTCTGAAATATGTGATCAATGTTGATTGTGCATAATGCTGCTCTTTCATGGAAACTGGGTTTGTACCTGCTAAGGATCTGAACTGGACCTGAGGATTTAGAAAAGGTTCAGATGGCATTCCCTTTTACACATCAGCCATGCCAAACTGCCACATTTCACCCTTTCATCGTTTGGGGTAAGTCTACCTACAAGGAAATATCCAGCAGGATACCAGAATTTAAACACTTAGCAGTTTGTCAGCAGGATTCCTCTCCACACTATCAAACTCCATGCACAGTTGTCTCTGCCAGAGTTAGCCAACATGGTGTCTTCCTGGTGTTATTGGGCTCCCAATACCATCAGCCCCAGCCATCATGGCCAATGGTCTGGATTTATGGGAGCTGTCACATCAACGTGGACAGCTAGAGGCTCCCCATCTCAAGTGGCAGCTGGTGTCCATTATGTCAGGGTGCTGATGAGTGTGCTTGGGAGGAAGGGTGGCTAGAGTCTGACTCAGGAGAGCTGAGCAGTGGCTTGTGAGGATCTGTACCAGCCAGGAGGCAAGAATCAGAAGCAGGGGAAGTTTCAGAGCGGAACACAGGATGGGTTGGAGGAAGAGGAGGAGGAGGCAGGTCAAGCAAGGGAAGTGTCAGGGACTTTCCCACCTTCTCCTGCACCACTGTCTTCCTGAATCAGGAGGGAATTGAAAAGGGAAGAGCAGAGGATGTTTCCAGGCAGCTGCAGTGCCTGGCTGCATGCATGCAGTCAGTTGGAGGAAGGTTCTTAAGCTGATGGAGGGGGAGTGGTCCCCTGTTGCTTCAACTGCTCCATAGAGTATGGACCTGGGAATAGCTGCCTAGCTGTTAGATTGGTGTGCATTGATATCCAGAGCTGTAGTCTTTGACAATAAATTCTATACTATCTGCTGTGTGTATTCCTTAGCTGGGAAGTGCCTTCGACTGGCTGGTAGGCCAGAAGTCAGGGAGCCCCAATGGACACCAGCCACCACTGGAGATGGGAACTTGTGGACCCCCACAGTAGGTGGAGCCAAAGCCAATGACAGACAGAGCTGACTAACTCTACTTTTGTCCCCAGCCTCCTTCCTGTTGAGGGGCATCATTGAGATTGAGGAGGAGGAGTGTGACAGCTAGCGCCACCCCCTGGACTGGCTGTAACTAGGTAAGGAGCCGGGCAGGTGGGGGCTACCTGAAGACAGACTGATCTCAGAGGGGTAGTGTCCCACTTGCTCTAATGGACCATCCTCCACTTCCCATCTCTGCCCAACATCTGGAGACCATCTTGCTGACTAACCCTAGTCTATGCTACAGCACAGGCAGGGAGAAGACAGACTGAACTAGAGTTGCCACCAAAAGCTATACAAAAGGTGAAGCTGGGTTTCCTTCCCAACCAAAACATCAAAAGTCTTTCTATAGGACTAGCAATGTTTTAGAGGGATGTTTCCTATTGGGGGAAAACACTGTCTCTCTCTTTTGGCTGCCCATTAAATCACTCACAGACAGACACTCAGGGGTCAGTGCTGAGCTCGAACATCCATACTTTGAGAATAATTCAACAATATGTTCGGTATGACAACCTTATGACCCAGCCATATGAAGCGGGAAGCACAGCAAATATCACATGGACTCCAGAATCCAACTTTTTTTTTTGTAAAAAAATTACAAATTAAAAAACCCTCTCCCATTACCTTTTAACCCCAATACAGAAAAGGAAGAAAAGAAGAAACAAGCCAGGTTCTTGCGAGATCCTGCCAGTCAAAACTCGATCTCGGTTGCTACGCATTGCAAATTAAAAGTGAATACTTAGCAAAACACAGATGTGACCCCTCAATTCAGAGGACGGTGCTTGATAGTGAGAGGAAGACAGCAGGAGAGTGGAGACCAGATGGGGAGAAAGGCAATCAGGAAACACAAAAAGATCTCTATTCAGGTGTCGCCTAAATGGTTCAGGCAAGCAGGGTTGCAAAGAAGGAATGGGAGCAGAGGTGGAGTTGCAGACACTACGGGGTCCTTTATGATCACCGGTTGACTGGTTGTCTTTTTGTTTTGAGTCATGCACATGGCTTGATTTCTTAGACGTAATCTTTGGCCCATACGTAACCTACTCTCAAAGGTTCCTATCTTCCTTCCTTCCATTCCCATGGTAAGGTAAAGGTAAAGGGACCCCTGACCATTAGGTCCAGTCGTGACCGACTCTGGGGTTGTGGCGCTCATCTCACTTTATTGGCCGAGGCAGCCGGCGTACAGCTTCCGGTTCATGTGGCCAGCATGACTAAGCCGCTTCTGGTGAACCAGAGCAGCGCACGGAAACGCCGTTTACCTTCCCGCTGGAGCGGTACCTATTTATCTATTTGCACTTTGAGGTGCTTTTGAACTGCTAGGTTGGCAGGAGCAGGGACCGAGCAATGGGAGCTCACCCCATCGTGGGGATTCGAACTGCCAACCTTCTGATCGGCAAGTCCTAGGCTCTGTGGTTTAACCCACAGCACCACCCGCCTCCCTATTGCCATGGTATTACAGTGCTAAACCATTTACTCGCTTACTTATTACGCTTGTATCCTGCTTTTCTTCCAAAGAGCTTAAGGCAGCATATTCTATTCCATTTTAGTCTCACGACAACCCTGCAAGGTAGTTCAGATGAAGAGACGGGTCCAAAACCAGCCAGTGAGTTTATGGCTGTGTGGAGATTCGAAACAGGGTCTCTCTAGTCTTGGTCTGACATGTGAACCCACTGCACCAGAAGCCTCTTTCTGCAGTGATGTTGGGAGTGGACCTGCTTTTCTGTGCCAATACCAGAACCACAGGGACAGGGCTACTGCCTTCATTGCTCGCCAGGTGATGACCACATGGGGAAAACATGAATAAATTGACCAATATCCATAAATGCATATTATGCCTACAGGGGAAAGCCCCTACTGGAAACCAGTTCCTGCATTGCTGTACATGTATTTGAGTGGGCCTAGAAATGGGGAGAAAGCCGGTACATAAAGGGTAGTGCTGCCTCCATGCTCAATACTGAAAAACCAAACCAAACCAAACCACCACTCAAAGCCATTTCCACTTGAATGCACCCTTGTAGTTCTGAAAAAGTGTGATGACCAACTCCTACAGAATGTACATTATCTAAGCTTCCTTGGCTACAACTGACCTACTTCCCCATTAGCAGGTGTGACGGACAGCAGAGCCAGACCAGAGTCTGGTGATGCAGTCCCCCCTCCAGAGTGCTGGAGCCTCTTGCTGATTGGCTACAAAGTCAGCCAGTCACGGAAGGGAGAGGAACAGCACTTTGGGAGGGAGAATAAAAGGGTAAGGTAGGGGCAGCATTAGATAGGGTTTGATTTGAGATGAATAGGCTTGGTTCTGAGATAAGGCTAAAGTTCAGGTTGAGAGATAGGGCTTGATTTAAAATCAGACAGATAGGATTTGACTGAAGGAGAACTGGTTCTGAGTTAAGTTAAACATTCACACTGAGCAGACTATCCTAAGCAAGAGGACAGAGCCTTGCAGTTGGATAGGAAGACCAGGTTGAGGTTCTGGGTAAGGTATACAGACAGGAGGATTTGGGGAGAGGCAGAACCTGTGGGAATTCAGGCTACCTGGGTCTCATTCTAGCCAGGAGGGAAGAGTTCTTCTAGGTACAGAAGACTCCCAACCCAGTAACAAGGGGTGAGGTGATCCTCTGGATCTGCCCTTTTGAAATACCTCAGGTGTGAGATTGCTCAGAGAACGGGTAACTGAGGAAAAGTTTCCCTTGCTCATGAACCAAGGTATTAATCAGTGAAGGAAGCTGTATGGTCCGACGGGGGCGGGACTTCCAAGGCTTCCAATTGGCTGCAGGAGTTTCCTGCAGCCAATCAGAAGACATGCTTTGGTTTTTGAATGTTTTGAAAGTCGAACGGACTTCTGGAACGGATTATGCTTGACTTCCAAGGTTCAACTGTACAGTGTGTGAAATCCATGCATACTCAATGTACAAGTGCTGAACCAAAAGAAGTCCATCTGTTTACAAGGAGCTATCATCAGGTTGGGTAGGCATTACCTTGAAGGCATGGGTCTGGTACATATGTTTAGCTTAAGGACCCCTAGGTATGATGGGTTAGTGTGAAGCTGGGGTGGTACCATCATATCTACCAATGTAGTGTGTGAGGCAGCTGGAGGGATGGATGGATGAACAATGAGTCAATTGCCCATGCCTAACTATTTTTGCTAATCAAACCTTGTGCATCATTCCATTCAACAGAAAATTTCTGACTGTCTGTTCACCTCTTGTAACTTCACCATAACCAAGAATTAACAAAGAGAATTTCTGAATTAAGCCATACATTGTAGGAAAATTAGCTGTTATTAACTTCTGTGACATCCGAACAAAGTGCAAAGTGCAATTTACATGTCATTAATTTATTGCATTAAGGTGTTGTGGAACACTTCATTGTTTAAGTGTTCTTTAGCAAGAGATACCCTTGCTAATTCTGACAGATCTATGTTAATCTTGGACGATCAATATACTGGGGCAAATCTTTTGCATGTTATTGCTTGCAGGAACTGTACATTTTATTCTTGCACATTTTATTCCTGTTGTCATTTCTTGGTAAGTTTCTGCATATGGCATTGTGAATGCTACCCACAACACCTGCACCAAGAGTGCATTACAGAATGAGCTTCATGCTGAGTGCTATATATTCTTTTGCACTAGGTTCTGGTCCATGTCAGCCCCAAAGTGCTAGCATTTAAAGTCCTTAATGGCTTTGGGCTAGTTTACCAGAAAGAACATATACAGCATACCTGTTTGGAAGTTCTTCATCAGAGGTCCTATTCCAGGTCCCCCAGCCAATTGATGTAAGGCAGGGAGTCACCAGGGAAAGGAACTTCTCAGTGGTGATTCGCCCTTTGTGGAATGATTTATCCAGAGATTTCTTTTACAGTGTCAGCTGAGGACCTTATTTATTTTCCCTGTTTTTTTTTTTTTAAAAAAATCTGTTTTAGTGCCTATGTTCATACTGATTTTATACTTTTGCAGTGCTGGTTTTATACTAATATTATGCTGGGTTTTGATAGTTGTGTTCATGCTGGCTGCATTGATACTCTTTTAATATGAGTTTTGATATTCATTTTTGGTGTATTTTATACGATTATAATTTTGTAAACCACCCAGAGAGCTTTTTATTGATGGATGGTCTAGAAATAATAGAATTAATGTTGAGTCCCGCTTCTTAATCTGAAAAACAAATGAGAAGGTTTTTAAACACAGACACAGACACACACACACACACAGAGAGAGAGAGAGAGAGAGAGAGAGAGAGAGAGAGAGAGAATCCTATAATAGGTAACCTGGGGAGAATGGCAATGTCTTCTCCACAAAATTATTTGACTAGCTTTTAAAAACAAACTTGTTGACGTGAAGTCCCTGATGTGAATCAGGACCCTGGGTCCCAGGGGGTGCACCTACAATTTATTATTATTGGCATCACGTATAGTTTGACCCTAAAACTGTATGTTTCAACTTTTGACTGTAAACGATTAACCTCGTTCCTTACGGGTTGTGCCCCTTCCAAAATACAAAGGGTAGTAGCTAAAAATGATGTTTAATGCATATATAAGGAATATCTATCATTGCTGTTTATAGTTGTGTCTATTCACTTACAGCCCAATTAACAAATGGTCCAAGAACAAACAACTGTTACTGCTATTGATTTGAATGGAGCCCTGCCCCAAATTCATTGAAGTTATGAATGGAATAGTTTTCAAGAACTATAGCCCTCGGGACATCTCACAAACAACAACTGGATTGTTTTTTTCTGCATTTCCTACGACTGTAAAGTGAATAATCAGACATGTATGTAAAGGTAATTTTGATTTTTTTAAAAAAGATGTCTTGTTTCTGCACTCTAGTCACCAGTGTCACACTTACCCATCTAGAAAGCATCTTAGTGCCACTTCTGAAAATCCCATCAATACCCCTCCATCCTCAAAAGCTACCTTTTCTTAATTAAAAAAGAGGAGGGGGGAGAGGAATAGGAAACTACTTTGGTTCCTTGGGTCTGTACTATTGTGAATTAATAAGAAAGAAAGGGAAAGCAGATGAAAATGATACTTCTGTCGCAAACATGCCAAATCTTAATCAGGTTGGTTTCCATTTAAGACTGTCTTGCTTGAACTTGCTGAGTGCCCTTTCACGAAAATACCGGTACATCTGTTTGCATGGATATTTCAGTTTTCAGCTAGAGTAAAATACTGAGGGTGACAAGTCTGTCCACTTGTGGAACTGGAATTCTGGTTCCTTTCCTCCCTCCATCCTCTGCTCCCCCCCCCCCAATCTACCTTGGAGTATCCCAAAACCCTCCCCTGCAGAGTAGATTTGGGGGGCACATTGTGGGAATGGGGTGGAGAAGTCCTGTGGTGTGATCAGGTTTGAAAAACACTGTTTGGTGATAAAGTCACCATTAGTACAGTTTCTGCTCTAAAAATAAATAAATGTTTATAAGGCCTCAAGTACCACAAGTTAAAAAAGGCCAAACCATCAGAGCCCTGCATTTCAGAAAACAGCACAGAAATAAGAGAATGCAAAGTTATTTTATAGTGGGAAGGGGAAGGAGATGAAAAGGGGGCGAGGGAAGAGAACTAGAGAAAAAAGTCTGTCTTTCAGTTTCAATCTGTCTTGATGTTTAAAATCTCTGAAGTTTTCTTATGTGTTAAAAATGAAAAGCTACAAATTTATCTTTTGCCATTTTCCCAAGGGAAGTTGACCCAAATCCTCCAGCAACAGTTGAAAAGGTTTTTTCCCCCCCAGCTTTATCAAATGGCCCCAACAGAGCCCGGCTTAAAATTAAAAGCTTCCCCTACCAGAGGGAATATATGTGACTTTAATAACTGAAATGTGTTTTTACTTTCTATTACAAGGGTCAAAAGGTTTCTAAACAAACCCAATTTATCAATTATTTAGAGCTGATTTCTTCTGAAGTGGTATTTCTAAGATATTATTTGGTGGAGAAATTCAATGTTCTAAGACCAGCCACAGCATTTTATTCATAACAAATTTCTCTGAAACTGAATTTGCTGGGGCAACTTAATTTCCCCGCTATCGTGTTTGCACTGCAGAAATATCAACTGAAGTGTTATAGGGACTAACGAGTGGGCTTTTTCAGAGAGAAATCCCATATAAGCAATGCTTATTCAGCACCACCCCTGCTTGCTGTTTATTGCTTAAGAAATGAAGTAGTCGATTGTGTTTGGAGGAGAATTTCTTTAGGTGCGCCAATATTCTCGTGGGTGGGTGAGGGGGGGAAACACCACACACAGAGAACGACGACGCAGAGACACCTTTAACAGTCATGGAACAATATCTAAAACCACACTGTTTGTCACCCATGCAGCAAGCAAAAACCAGATAGCCATCAGAGGTTGTGTTAAAATACACTTTGAAATGAATGCACACAACTTTCTCAACGCGGGGACTTTCCCACCCAACAAACTACGTACAACATTTCATTTAGTGGAAGGAACAAAATGAATGTAAACGCAGAAAGTGGCCATTTTCCCCCCTAACGGAGTCTACAGACCATGTAAATACTGTGTTTATTATATAGCTAAACACACATTGGGTTTCTGCCTAAAGACTGCCATTCGATGCTGGCAGAAGATTTTACGGAACAGTTCATAAATTCATGGGAAGCCCTGTTAAATGAAACCAACCATCCAGGGGCTGACATTCTGCCATCTTTCAAAACCTGTCTTCCCAGCAGTAAAAAACTGCATGTTTATTTGTGCAGGAAAGTATGAAGCAGAAATGAAATCTAGGTGTTATATAAGGCAATTAATTATTTTTAAGGAAAATAATTTGTCCATTGTACATGCCAAAAGGGGGAAATAGATACTGGCCTGTATCTGTAAATGAAAAAAGATACGATAGAGTACCGTTTTGCATGCAGAGTGTATGCACCAGGTTCAACTACTGGGAGCTCTGGGTAGGTCTGTGAACACATCTGGATTCTTGAATGAATGCTGTGGGTGCCACCACTTCAAATCTCTTCTCTCCCCCTTTCCTTGGGTCAGCCCCCTGGGACACACAAATGGAGGAACTGCATGTGTGAAAAGGATATGGAGTTGAAAGAGGAAGTGGGCAAGATCATTACTCTTCCAACTTCCTCTTCCAGGTCTCTGTACTTTCCAAAGGTCCTCCAGATGTTGCTTGCTTCAACCTCTATCAGCCCCAGCTAGCCTAGACAATGATCACAGAGACAACGGTGGGCTGAAGTCCAATGACATCTGGAGGGCCACAGGTTCGAACCTGTTCACACATATGTCAACTTGGAGGAAACCTAAAAAATAACCCTGTAAGGTAGGCCAGTGTCATGATCATCATTTTGCAGATGGGAAAATGGGAATGACAGAGGTGGCTGCTTGCTTAAGGCCACCTGCTAAATTTATGACAAAGGTAAGGTTCCTGTTAAGGAGGTTTGATTTTGAATTATTCATTGTTTTGTAGAGTTATATAGTAAACATATTGAATGGCCTTGCTAGATCAAGCTATTACGATGTTATTTTTAGGTGGCCGAATGGCTTTATTCCTCTTAATATTATTGTATTGTTGCTTATGTTTTCTAATGTAACAGTAATCTGAAACTTATTTGTATACCACCCTGAGATCCATTTTTGTTATTATATTACATGTCATGGGAGGGCATGATGCAATAACCATGCCTTGTTGATCTCCAGCATCCACCAATTAGAGGTCTATTGCCTCTAATGATGGATGCTCTGTTTGACTAATCCAAGGTTTCCCAAACTGTGGTCTGCAGATCACTAGGGGCCTGAATCGTCACTCAGGTGGCTGACAGCATGTAATCATTCCCACAATGGGCAGAAAAACCATTAAGTGGTCTGCCAAGATCCTCAACAATTTTAAAGTGGCTTGTGGGGAAATGGTTGATGAACATGGAACTAATTTCAGTTTATTATTTGACTAATAGCCACCTACTTTTCCATACATTTGTCAAATCCCATTCCCCATCCCCCAAAATTTAAACTTGTGGTCATTATCATTATCTTGCACTGATGAATTCAGTAAGTTTTATACATTTTAAAACCTGGCAGGATGCAATCATGTCTCTCTTTTTGGGATGTTTAACTTTGGGTCTGTTCTTTGAGCAGCTTTCTCCAGATTTGTCCCTGATTGTGGCCGCTTAGGCTATTGCAAGTGGCTCATATAATATTCATTTGGTGTGGGGTTTAGGTTTTTTTTTGTTAATCATGACATAATTCATCTTATCATACTAAGTAAAATCACTGAGTCTGGTTATAGTTCCTATAAAAAAAAATCATAATATTAATATGTTGATGTTACATGTTCTATTTTGCCTCAAGTGCAACGCACTGTTAACAGATCAGCTGCTTTAGGCCAGTGGCTTGTGCAATTGTAGAATATTTCCTCTCAAATTGGGCACTCGGAGAAGTCAGCTGTTTTTCCTGGCAGAAGGGTTCCTACTACTAAATACACTCATGAATAGCTCTAAAAATCAGTGTCAAATTGGCTTCATGAACTGTAGGAACTGTGTTTCAGGAGGAGTATGATATTCCCTTGGATATCTTCAGAGAATCTATTGATTTATTCCAGAGAAAGCCTTTTCTGTCCTTATGATGTCTGTGACTTAGTAGAACAATACAAAGGCCTCGATAGCACAGAAGGCAAAGGTGAAAAGTGAGTGTTGCAAGGAGTTGTAGGAAATTATTGGAAGATGTTCTCCACAGAAAAATCTCTAATTAATTCACTTAATTGTTTTAAAAACCTTTAGATGCCATCTCACCATTCTGAATTGCCACCCGCAATACTGCTAGATTCCCCAGAGGAACCAGCAGAGCTTGTACTGGATCAAGGATGAATTCTGCCACTTGGTCTAATGGAGAATTGCCTTCACAGGCAGTTCATTTTGGCCTTACTGTTAGAATGAGCAGCCCTGGAACATGTGGAGTTGTTTTATGAATTGGGGTAAAAGAGCCAGTTCATGTGCAATGTATATGGTCATGACCCAAAGACCAGAGGAGATTTTATTTTTGCTTACACTCTGCCTTATAGATTCCAGCATTGTTCAAAGCGAAGAGTTCTTTAAATGAAATAAGCAAAGGATCCTCTTACTGGATGATAAATGGGATAAGAGCAAAACAGAGAGGTCAGCCTTGATATAATTAATCCCACACTTACATCAGATATGCACAGCTTCCTACTTACACTTTAGGAATTAAAGAGAGAGAGAGAGAGCAACAGGAAAAAACTGGAAGAAATTACGAAGGATGGAGGTGAACTTTTGTGTGCCACAATGATATTACAATTGTGTCACAAGGTATTGCATATGTGGGTGTGGGTGTATAATCTGCTTTCTTTTTGCTGTTCCGTAGACCCTTCTACCTAAGACAAACTAGTTGTGATGGGAATAAACTGATTCAACATATGACTCTCTGTCTGTCTGTCTGTTGATCAATCGATCAAACAGAATATCCACGAAATTAGTTGAATGTACATTCACATCACATGTGAATGCTGATAACCTCAAAAGGAATATCCCAAAACAGATAGATACCGGGCTTTTTTTCAGCTGGAAACTCAGTTTCAGCACCTCTCAGGTTGGCATTATAAGAGAACAAGGGAGGTGTTCATGGTGAGTTCCGGCACCTCTTTTTCTAGAAAAATAACACTGCGTAGATAGAAAGATAGAAAGATAGATGAAATAGTTCATCTAAGGGGTTATTTTATTTTATTTTATTTTATTTTATTTTATTTTATTTTATTTTATTTTATTTTATTTGTATGCTGCCTATCTGACTGGGTTGCCCCAGCCACTCTGGGAGGCTCCCAACAGCATATTAAAAACACGATAAACAGCTAAACATCTAGACAGACAGACAGACAGACAGACAGACAGCTGATGAAAGATTTCATTCTGGTGTAAGTTAGAGAGTTTTCAGACATGGAAAATCTGGGCATTAAGCTCTTCTGCTGACTGCACTGAAGGTGCCAGGCACAGTTGGGTGGGTCAGTGTGCAGGGGCAAAACTAGGCTTTATTTCACCCGGGTCAAATACCCAGTTTTGCACCCACTCACAGGCATTTGCACACACACACACACACACACACACACACACACACACACACACACACAGGCTGGGAGCCTCAATGGCGCCTCTCTAGAGGCTTCACCTGGGGCAAAAAAACCCAGCTGGCCCCGCTCCCCATAGCTATGGTACTGCCAGTGTGGAAGTGTCTGCCAGTGAGGCTCCACCCACTCAGATGCCCACAATTGGCCAGTTTAAAATAGGGACTTTGGCAGGCAATGGCACCCTGCAATGCAGTCCACCAGATGGTTTTCAACAGCCAGCCATGCATGTAAGTTCTGGCCGCTGAGAATAGTGGTTGGCACACAAGGGGCTGCAACTGCTGCCTGCACGGAGCAGGGGAAGTGGCCATTTCAAGCTGGGACCTCCTGCACATCTATGGCCCTTACTCAATCAATATCTCTACATACAGTAGTACCTTGGTTCTCAAACTTAATCCGTTCCGCAAGTCCGTTCCAAAACCAAAGCGCTCCAAAACCAAGACGCGCTTTCCCATAGAAAGTAATGCAAAATCGATTAATCCGTTCCAGACTTTTAAAAGCAACCCTTAAAACAGCAATTTAACATGAATTTTACTATCTAACGAGACCACTGATCCATAAAATGAAAGCAGTAAACAATGTACTGCAGTCACACAATCAATCAATCAATCAATCAATCGCTGAACTGGGTTCTACACAGTCACAAAAACAAAACAAAAAAGAGCAGCAGAAACAAAAATGCAAAATAAATACCAAAAAACAGACAGGCCTCAGCATAACACTCAAATCCGAAGTGTGACACTCAAAATGGAGCACTTCCAGAAAAAGTTCACAAACCGGAACACTTACTTCCAGGTTTGCAATATTTGGGTTCCAAGTTGTTGGAGTACCAAGGTGTTTGAGAACCAAGGTACAACTGTACACTGATATTGAAAATGCTCAATTAGCTGGGGTTTGATTCAAGCTTTTTCTTTTTTTTCCTGGAAGGTGCTAAGATCAGCCCCAGCCAAAATTACCTTTGCAGACCTCAGCAGAAGCCACGAGCCTTTGTGAAAAGGAATAATCCTCCCTCTAGCTAGGCATTATAAAGTTTTTTTTCCCTGTGCAGGACAAAAGAGATGAGGGATCTGTTTGTCACTCACTTGCTTCTCATTGGTCTACAAATGGCATCAGGCAAAGGAGCAATGAAGAAACACAACCGATTGCAATTATGCTGGGATCTTTTCCTTCTTCACAATTAAATATAATTCAGAGGAAAACCCTATCACAGTCAGCCCCAGTATAAACCGCATTTTTCCTCCCTTTGATCAGGTTTCATGATGAGAAGTGGCTACAGCCCAGGCAATACCTGAAATTACTCCTCTGGGCTGGGAGCTTGAATAAATGGAAGGCTGGGTGGCGATGGTGGGGGTGGGGGGGGGGAAGAAATAGCCGCCTTTCCCAACGAAGCATACCCTTGCAATCTGGTGCATTTCCTTACGTGGCCTTGCACAGGCTTATAAACCATTGGAATCAATTTCTTTTAAAAACACGTTTTTCAGAAACTTATTACGCACTTTAGAGATATATTATATACCTTCAGCGGCAAAAGAAGAAAAATTACAGGTGCAAAACCAACCCATTTTTCTCACTGCTGAAAATGATGCTGTGTACTAGTCACAGGGGAACAGTAAAAATTACACTCTAACAGCAACAGGGCAGAAACCCACAAAGCCACCGCAGAGCGAGTGGCACAGCCAGGCAGCGCTCTAATAAATCAAGATAATTCTCTGCCTGCCTTGAACTTAGACCCGACTACAATTCACTGGTACAGCGGGGAGAGGGAGGGGAGAGGAAGGGAGGGGAAAAAAAAGTCTGTTAGAGGAATTCAGCTTTACTGGGGGGACGTGATTAGTCACTGGCCAGATTGAGCCTCGATTGCATCTAAATGGTCCACTTTATGAACCATTTATCTTCTGCTCAGACCATTTTCATTACACCAAAAAGTGATGCTGAGCTACCAGCTGTAAGATACAGCCTGGTGAAAATTAATAACCTTTTCTCCCCCCCCCCTCCCTTCCTCCTGCAGAACTCCTGCATATGTGAGCAGGAGCATTTATCCCTGTTTTGTTGCTATTTGCATCCTGGCGTTCCCTGGCAGTCTTTCAATTTTCTCAAGTCTCTTAGCCTTTGCCCCCTGTTTCGCTTTTGCAACACAAACAATTCATCTGTGCATTTAAAATTCTCTTAGCGCCCTGACATCAGGATATAGCCTTAGAGCAGGGAGCAGTTTACGGAGGGGAAAAAAAAGGGCTCTTATTAATTCCTCTGTCCTGCCTTCCTGCTAAAATATAGGGATCTTGAGATTACTGCTGGGTCCCTTAAAGACCATTTAGAGCAGTGCAATTTTAAAAGGAGACCTTTATTAATACCTGCTTAGGCTACTGACTGTGGGGAGGGCAGAGGAGGTCTGGCTGTGATGGAAGATAGTCTCTTAGTGAGGGCGTCACGTGACTGATAATTCACCAGCAGACCTACAGAGCCTTCTGTAGCTGCAAAGATATATGCTGATATGATTACAATAACACACAATGAAATTATGGAGTATTAATGGTGCTTAACCACTGTCAGGAATTAAGCAGAATTAACACGAGTCTTTCTTTGAGCAGACATAGTTTTGATAGGGCTGATTAAGGATTTGGCTATCTGAGGAAGCTCATTATAGTATTAATTAGGATACAATGAGCACCAAACTGTGTTGTTTTGGCAGATTCCTGCATGGAACTACACAACTGGGAAGAGCTTAAAACACACACACACACACACACACACACACACACACACAACCTGATTTTTTTTTTAAAGGGGGAATTAAATAAATAATTTGTTCAATCCACCACTCAAGTCATTTGGATTTTTCCAGCTTTTAAAAATAGTATTTCCTTTGCCTGTCATAACAGAAGTCACAAAATCACTTCTGTTCCAGCCATAAATATGGTTGGCCAAATCTATGAAATATATTGCGGGGACGGGATCGCTAAATCACACCATAGAGATTTTGCTGAAAGAATAAAGGAATTCAAAGGAAACTTGCCAATCTGGATAGTTTGGCAGAGCACTTTACAACATAATGCACAATCACCCCCTCCCATAATTGTGTGCTTTACATAATAGAAATCTAACAATATCTTAGATTGACTGGGGGGTGGGGAAGCTAATAAAATAAAATGGAAAATTTTGTTTTGCACTGATCCTGTTATTCTGCTAATAATGCAATAACTTCCTTTGCAAACAAAGATTAAAATTTTCAAATTAAGAACATAATTAAAAGCTATTAGATAAAGCAGCTCCACTCATATATTTTACTGTTTGGGGTTTGCAAGTATGGGTAAATTGCATTCAGAGAGTATTTGCGGCTAATTTCAGGTGTACAAGCTGAGCTCATGTTCTCACTCTGGCAATATTGCATCATTACAACCTTACTGTGATGTGATCAGCTGTGTCTCAGCCTGGTCTGAGCTAGGAGATGCTAAGCTGTAAATCCAGCTGCTTTTGAGAAGGAATTCTTCCTTCTAATAATTAACAAGCAAATGAGAAAGACATTTTGGCTTGATTCCTCCAGAGGCCAAAGGCAGGTACAAATTGCACCCAATGGATCTCCTGGAGGAATTTGCATCCTGGGGGGGTGAGGTGACTTCACCTTTGGGAATGCAGATGGTTGAATCATTACTGCCCTCTCCTGGGTATTTGTTAGGAACAATAGATTTACTTCCAGTCATAAGACTGAAGCTATTCAAAGGACAGACGCAACACTATTTCAAGAGGAAGAAAACCCCAAACTTCCTGTCAACTTGCATGCATTTTAATGGGATATGAAATGCAGTGGAGATGTCTCTCTGTGTGTTTTGAATTGGGAGTACTGCATTAAAAAGGCTCAGGGTGCACTGGTCACCCTGCACCACAAACAAACAGACAGACAGACAGACAGACAGACAGACAGACAAGGTTGTAGCCACAGTCCCAGGAAAGGGACTTTTAGTTTTTTTAGCCATGAGGCTGAGGGAAAAATTCTCCACAGATATTTCTGGCAATGGAAGAAAGCATCCTGTGGCACTGCAAAGGCTACTACAGACTGACTGAGGTCTTTGATGAAGTGGGATTTTGCCCACAAATGCGTATGCCCCAAGACATCTGTAAGTCTTGGTGCAAAGCTTGCTGTTAACAGGCTAGCATGGCTACCACTCCAGATATTTCTGGAAGGATGATCACTGTAGCCCAGGTGAGGTTCTGGAAGCAGTGTCAAACCTCTGTTTCAGGATTCCCAAATTCAGGTAGGTAGCCGTGTCGGTCTGACGCAGTTGAAACAAACAAACAAACAAACAAACAAACAAACAAACAAACAGTCTAGTAGCACCTTAGAGACCAACTAAGTTTGTTTGGGGTACAGTATACGCTTTCGTGTGCATGCACACTTCTTCAGATACTCAGGATTCCCAAAGTTTGTTTTTGCCTGGCCTATTGGAGCAAAAAAATTTTGTGTGTGTGTGTGTGTGTGTTTGTATTAGACCAGATTTACCAGAATTTCATGAACACTGGTTGAGGGCAAAGGGTGGAGCTGGATCAGATCTTCAGCTTGACCTACTTTCTTCCTGTTAAAACTCCTCTGAGAGTAATATTTTATTAAACGTCTGACTGCATTTTCATTGAATTTCATTTCCTTCCATCGGTGTGATGTGCTGGAATTCTCAAACATCCTTGCAATATTTTTATGCTGGTGTTATTGGGGTTTATGTTTGTAAACAGCTTAGAAGTCTATTTTGGCATTAAGCAGAATATAAATATTATTTCTTTTATTTTTCTTAAGAAGAACAGGCAGGGAATTGCTGCTGCTGGCCCCTAGAATCTGCGGTCTGAAGCAGTTGCTCACTTTACCCAGTAGGAGGGCTGGCCCTGCATTTAAGGCCTAAATCCTGCCTTCCACTGGTTAGTTATTTTACAGGCATCAAAGTTGGATTATTTATGTATTTTATGAGATTCTGTTAACAGCAATTATCTAAGCACTAGACTTTTTTTTTTTAATTACTTGGCTTTGTTCCTTAGATCTTCTTCATTGATGGTTTAAAAAAAAATTGTTTTATTTGACAGAAATGAGATCACAACTCCACCATATTCTCTTTGAGTAGCTCCTTGGAAATACTGCAATCCTAACCATGTCTACTCAGAAGTAAGTCCTACTGAATTCAACCCTAGCTAAGTGTGGCTGGTATTGTAGCCTAAAGCTGCAGACCCATACCTATTTATCAGACGTATGTCCCATTGAACTCAATGAGCAGACATGCGCAGGATTGCACCATAAGTCTCACTTCATATCTGTAAAATGGGAATAACTGCTATTTACCTCAGTGGATTGTTGTGAAGGCAATAATAGGTCTCTGCCCAGACACTGGTCTAAGTGACATTTTGTTATTATAGCTTAAATATAGATCTGATCACTAGCCCCAACTTTATTGATGCAACAAGCTGTACAAGTTTTGCCAAAAAATGTTCTTAAGGCAGAAGTATATTCTAGGCTAATGCTAAGGGACAGTACAAAAGTAGGTTACATTACATGGAATAACCTGTATAATACAATTTATCGTGAATAATAAGGCCTAGGATCCTCGTACCTCTTCTGGTATGTCCCACAGAGGAACTTACGGTCTTCAAACAAAAACATCTTGAAGGTCCCTGGCCACAGGGAGGTTAGGCTGGCCTCAATCAGAGCCAGGGCTTTTTCGGCTGTGGCTTTGATCTGGTGGAATGCTCTGTCACAAGAGACTAGGCCCTGCGGGACCTGACATCTTTCCGCAGGGCCTGCAAGACAGAGCTGTTCCACCAGGCCTTTGGCCAGGGCACAGCCTGACTCCCTCTTTTGGCAATCCTCACAGAACTCTAGCCCAATGGTTGCCATCAATTTGATTTGAATTAATTTTATAATGAAATGATTTTAGAATGTTGTATTATTTTATTGTTGTTAGCTGCCCTGAGCCCAGCTTCGGCTGGGGAGGGCGGGATATAAATAAAAAAATATTATTATTATTTATTATAATGGTGATACATATTCTATCTTTGAACTGCAACATACTCAATGGGAAAAACACTGGAAACAACAGGAGCCTTGAAATCAGCGAGACTCTGGGTGCGTGTGGGGCCTCTCATAATGAAGTGTTCCACTGTACAAGTATAATCCACACACAGAGGAACCTAGCATTTCACAGAGAAGATTCCCTGACATGCTACTTTTCTGTTTGCAGGGATTCCTTTTTTATTTGAAGAGCATTCAGCTGCAGCTTCCAGTGGTACACTCAGTCTCCAGCCTTAGTGAGTGCTAAGCCAGAGCCTTTTGAAGAGGCAGGAGTCTCTAGACCATGGACAGCTCCAAAAACAGCTCTGAGAAGCTACACGGCTCAGCTGATGTTTTGTATCTTGATGTAGCCCCCATTAACTTTTATAAGTCCTTCCCATCAGAAGAAGGTGAGCAAAGCTAAAGGGAGCCATCCTTGAGGTCTTCAGTACTCTGGAGCTTCTACACAAGGATGCCTTTCTATGCTTGAAACACATTTACTGCAATGGTGAATAAATGGAATTCAAAACTGTGATCCATACATATATTATTTGAGGGTTTGTGTGTCCTAAACTGAAGCAATATTTATAATGTCCTAATTCAGTCTTGAAACACCAAACCCTAGCAAAATATCCTGTGAATGTTCCTTTTTTTTGGGAGTAGTTATCCTTGTAACAAAATCCCAGTGTATCAACGATTAAAAATAGATTGAAGATCTATAGAATCTGCAGTTTTATCGACTGTTTCTAACTACACTGTACACTACAGTGTACAGCCTCCATATCTATTTTATCCTGGGCTTTGAGTCTATAATTTCCATTTAGCTGTTGCCAATATGTACTGGCACAAATCTCTCTTTCTCACTTCAACTTTTTTTTTTTTTGCTGTTTCTGTTTCTATACAGCATCAATTACATCTTACTCACTCTTGTATAGTGCATTCTCGATTAAAAAAACAACCCTCAATGCTCTAATTAACTAAACAATTAACATCAAACCTAGAATGCATTTGTGTGACCACCTTAGTTCTGTTCTCTAAGGCGAATAGCAGGACCCATGTAGTAATAATTATTACTTCTTGGCAACTTCCCCTCGCTCCGGCATGGATATAGCAGAACTGTATTTGATAGATCCAGCCATTAAGAAAAATAAATAAAAAGGAGCACTGTGTTCTATACATATTAAATCAAAAATAAGTCCTGATGAGCTCATTGGGTCTTACTCCCACCCCCAGGTGTATATCCTGTGTTAATTCATACACTTACCTGGGACTTACAGGATTATACTGTAAGTGTATTTACACTGGAAAGCAGAATTCTGTTTCAGTCCTGAGCTATGCAGCAAACCCGGTTGTAATTTTATGACATGTGTCTTATTTGAAAGCTACTGTTTTAAATTTTTTTAAAGAAGAAATTTGAATTGCAGGCAGTGTTACATAGAGAAAAAAATGTACACGCAATAAACAGAATATTTGTTGGGGTGTGTATACGCAAGGGATACAACAGGGATGGCTAATATTCAATATGTAATATCCTCTCAGCGACATAATCTATAAGTATCAGATAGTTGTAAAGAAGAACACAAGGGGCAGGGAACTTTTTTCACCACTGAGGGCAAGGATGGAAAGTGATCATGTGTCAAAGGGGCCAGAGCTAATTGCATACTTCAGTTTCATTTAATTAGCATAATTTGTCTATCAGGTCACAGTTTGAAACCAAACAACAGCTTGAAGCTAAACTATACGTGGTGGACATGTTGCATTTATTCTGTGATATTTTTATTTTGGAATTTTTAAACCCCTAGGGTGTAAATACCTTAGGTAAGCTCTTTTTCATTGAAATGCAAACAATCGGCTAGCAATAGAGGCTTGAAATATATATCACTAGATATATTAGTGATCTCAGTATTCTGTTTACCCACCTTCTGATTTTTGATTTTTCAAAAAACAGAGATTGCTATTAAACTAGCCTTGCCACCTCTACTTCCTGCTCCAAGTAAAACACCTTGTTTTTTTAAATTATGTGTGGAATTTAAGGGTCAAACCACAGAGATTGAAAGACTGTAGTTCTCCCCACCCCATCTCTTTCTGCTTTGCAAAGAAAACTTTTTTTTTTATTAAAAAAATTGCCAACTGTTTACAGACTTTTACATAATGGTGAATCTTATGCGGCTCATTCACACATCCCAGTTCTTCTCTTTGTTAGTTGACCATGTCTGAATAAAGGTAAAGGGACCCCTGACCATTAGGTCCAGTCGTGGCCAACTCTAGGGTTGCGGCGCTCATCTCGCTTTACGACCCATTAAAATAAATGAATTTGAGTTATTTAAGCAAACCACTCCCCTTTGCTTTTAAGCCCAAACCTTACACTCCTTTCTGACTGGCAAAAGCTACATTCAAACATTAGGAGCCATCCCTACAAGAGATCAAGGGATGTCCAAGGATCTCAGAGGAGCAGACAGAAGATATATATTTCTTACCACTGAATTCTCTAATATTAAATAGCTGGGAAGAATCAGAAGGTTGATCAAATGCCCACAATTATTATAAAACACAAACTTCCTGGGACAGTGTGCAGGAGGACACACACACACACACACACACACACACACACACACACTGATAATGGTCAATTCACTGTTTTACCTTGAAGGGTCATCTCCATTCTTTCACCTTACCATGCACAGAAGAGTGTTGTGGGGATAAATGAGATATTCACTGCAAAATATATCACACCTTGGAAAGTGCTATTAAAATGATCAATAATGATACAATAAAATTGTAAGGTCATGGTGATCCTGATTTATACATTTGTAGGAGTTAAAGCCAAAGTGATGGTTCTTTCCTTATGGGAAGAAGAGAGAAACCACGCCTTAATGAAAGGACCCCTTGATGGACAGGCCTAAGGTCTAGTCATATAAACATAAGACTTCCAGTCAAGATTCCAAAGCAAATTGATTTGTTATAAATACCCAGGGAGAATTTTATGCCCCTCCTAATTTGCCCACCACTAAGTCTGCAACCTTAGTGGGATCAGGGTTTCCAAACTTGGGTCTCCAGCTGTTTTTTTG
Source organism: Podarcis melisellensis (assembly GCF_964234715.1). Lineage (NCBI taxonomy): Eukaryota > Metazoa > Chordata > Lepidosauria > Squamata > Lacertidae > Podarcis > Podarcis melisellensis. The sequence continues at coordinate 29,471,352 of NC_138531.1, forward strand.
ACTACAACTCCCATCATCCCTAGCTAGCAGGACCAGCAGTCAGGGATGATGGGACTTGTAGTCCAAAAACAGTTGGGGACCCAAGTTTAGGAAACTCTGCCTGGGAGGGTGCCTCAGGGGTCACAGGGTATATCAGATCATCCCCTCTGATGCTGAATCCCACTCCTTGCTGCCATGGAAACCACTAACGTCCTGGCCCATTTGATGGTGAAGCTCAAACATCAGAAGGCCCAAAATAGGGAGCAGTTAAGGGATGGGTTAAGGGAGGATTGGAAAACAGCTCAGCTCTGAAGGACCCCAAGCTGTCTCAGCCACTCAACCACCTGCCACCTGCAAAGTGTTCCTCTGGCCTCATTTTCACCCTCTCAGTGTCATTCGAGAAAGGCTTTTCAATTTAAGCAGGCCCTCCAAGTATCCCTATTTTCCAGGGACATCCCTGATTTGGAGAGGCTGTCCAGGTTTCTGATTTGATCCCAGAATGTCCCACTTTTCCTTAGGATGTTCCTATTTTCATTGGAGGGTATGGAGTTATCTGACCTCCATGCTGTCTGAAGGCAATCCCATATAGGGAGGTTTTTGAAAATGTTTAATGTTTTATTATGTTTTTATATGGTGCTGGAGGAGACTCTTGAGAGTCCCTTGGACTGCAAGATCAAACCTATCCATTCTGAAGGAAATCAGCCCTGAGTGCTTACTGGAAGGACAGATCCTGAAGCTGAGGCTCCAATACTTTGGCCACCTCATGAGAAGAGAAGACTCCCTGGAAAAGACCCTGATGTTGGGAATGATGGAGGGCACAAGGAGAAGGGGACGACAGAGGATGAGATGGTTGGACAGTGTTCTGGAAGCTACCAGCATGAGTTTGACCAAACTGCGGGAGGCAGTGGAAGACAGGAGTGCCTGGCGTGCTCTGGTCCATAGGGTCATGAAGAGGCGGACATGACTAAATGACTAAACAACAATGTTTTTATATGTGTTGGAAGCTGCCCAGAGTGGCTGGAGCAACCCAGTAAGATGTGTGAGGTAAAAATTGTAAAATTATCATTATAGAATGGGATGTCCCTATTTTCATCGGATAAATGTTGGAGGGTATGGATATATTATATATTTTATTTATATACTGCCTTTTCACTTGCCAAAGTAGCTCTCAAGGTGGCTATTGGCATTCAGGCAGTATAAAACAGTCAACAACTGAACATTAAAGAGAAGCGGCGGCAAAGCAGAAAATTAAAAGAGGGTCAGTTTAGAACACCTAAATTAGCAGAAAAGGCACCCGAACAAAATGGTCTTACTCTACTAATATACTAAAAGAATTTAAAATGAGCACAAACAGAACCCTGGAACTAAAAGTTAAACATACACCAACCTCAACAACGTTCCAAATCCCAATTTAAAAGGTACACGTCTTAAAAGACAATTCTCTCAAAATGTTTGTTTAAATGTGGATTTAAATACATGTTTTGATATGTCCAAACTGCTGGAGATTGTTGTGGGATACTGTGGCCTAGGTTGCTCATGCTATTGTGTCCTCCTGTCTAAACTACTACAATCTACTCTACACGTGGCTGCCCTTGAATACGGTCCAAATCTTGGGGTGAGTGGGGCAGTCTGATGGGACCAAGTTTCACTGGGCCTGAAAGTGCTGCCAGGGAACTACTGCTACTGTCACTATTAAATACTATGGGTAGCTAAATTACAACCTGCATATTAGTCCATATGTACAATGTGATTGGGTCATTTCAGGTGAGATTCACCTCACATGCCCCATGAGTGGAAGCCCTGCCCAAAGACCTCTGATTGCACCGTGGGGCTTTCCCCTCTCTCTTCTCACTGCGCCCCCAAAATTGGCTCTGGGGAGGTCAGGAGAAAGAAGGTGGAGGGTTGTTCCATCAACCAAACTGCAACCTTTGTAATAGTGTGTCATTGAATTCCACCCATAATACAGGAAATCACGAACATCAAATTCCTCAAGCATCCTTAGCCGACACATCCTGTATATATCTATTGTTGTAAATGCACAAAGAAGTTGTGACATGCTGTTGTTTTCCTCTTCAAAGTGCACATACTTATCTTTTTCCCCTTCGCCATGTAGTGTGTGCAGAGTTGTGGATCACAAAACCATTTCCCCCCCTCCAGTTCAGAAGAATACAAGGATTGTTTACAACCATGCCATGAACACAGAATAGAGAGGACTTTCCCGGTTGTTATCTTATTAAATATTAACATTGTCATGCATCAATTGTTTAATCAACCAATTAATGATTAATGCCTTCAGCTGCAAATACTAATAGCGTGATGTTAAGTATATAGTTGCAGCCATAATTTTTTTTTGTTTTTAAGAAAGCTGATTACAGAAATCCATCCTTTCGTCTTAGGATAACATTAACACTTATGAATAATTCCCATAGTGTGATTACACAATAAAGTTTTTTTTTAAAAAAAGCTCCACAAGGAGAATGTTATATATTTCATTTATTATACATCACTCTTATGTTTACAACTGAAATAACGCATTTCCTTGGGGACTGTGCCATCATTTATTTCAAATCAATGTTTAAAATTAAATGGTAATCCTCCAGAGAGGAAAAACGCTCTCCAGTTACCAGCCTTTCCAATTGGAAATCTTTCTTTCATGTTTCTATTTAATACTCAGTCCAGGGTTTGAAATTAATTAAAAGATATCCTTTCTCTAATCTTTTGATTATTAGCTTCAAAAGATTCTTTTTTTATTTTTATTATTATTCAAAGTGTTAGAGTAACTTCATCTTTTAGGAGCAAATCCAGGCTGTTATTAAATGTACAAAATGTATTATCTTAACTGACCGATAAACAGAGGAATCACCCAACCTGATTTGAGTGGGGGGGGGGGAGGAGGGAGGGAAGGAGCGTCATGGCAAACATGCCTTCTCCTTCTGAGCAAGTCCCCTAATATGCAATTAATTCCTCTTCATGTGTGGTTAAATTGTGGTGGATTAATATTAATGACATATTTAAAACGAATATTATAATACTGTAATGCTTAAACCTAGAACACCAGCTGATACAATGCCTCCCTCTTTCCAAATTGCTTAAAATGTTCTTGCTACGCCTAATATGTATTAGCAGCAAAATATTCCTCATGATGGCAAGTGGTTGGGAAGACTTGTGTAAAACCAGAATCCTGAGAGTACAACTCAAGTCCTCAATCAATAGAAGTAGAAGGGTGGCTTCAGGGGTCCTATCATGTCAGGAATTGGGGGCAGATTTTCAGGACCACATTTAGGAGGTTGAGCAGGGGACACCCCAAATGCAGCAGGACTGGCTTACTAAGTTTTGACATGTGAAGTGATACATGTTCTAAGAAGCTCCCTGCCCTCTGGTAGGACCATTAAGCCCAGAGTCTAACACAGTGGAGGCCGGCTCATTAGGGCAAATGTCCCATCAAACTCAGTCTGCTCTCTGCCAGCCCCCACCTGGAACAGGAAGTGCCTGTTAGCTCCCTCTTCCTTGGTCTCAGTGTTGCCCTTGTAGAGTTCAGCAGAGAGAACCTAGAATTAGTTGGCTCTGCTCTGCCTGCCATTGACCACAGCTCAGCCGGTCATCAGCTCTGGTTTCCTTTCATCTAGCTGTGCCTCCTATGTCATTTATGCACCACTGAGCCTCAACCATGTTGGCATCCTCTTCTCCTTCCTCCCCTCCTCCTCCCTCCTTCTCCTAGGTGACAATGTTCATGGCAACACATCACATTATATGAGAAGACTCCCTGGAAAAGACCCTGATGTTGGGAAAGATGGAGGGCACAAGGAGAAGGGGACGACAGAGGACGAGATGGTTGGACAGTGTTCTCAAAGCTACTAACATGAGTTTGACCAAACTGCGAGAGGCAGTGGAAGACAGGAGTGCCTGGCATGCTCTGGTCCAGGGGGTCACAAAGAGTCGGACATGACTAATCAGCAACAACGAGATGATGCTTTTGCAAGACAGTACAGTTGATCTTCCTCAAGAAAAGGTGAGCATATGCCTACAAGACGTTTGGTGTGTATCTGGATTCAATGGAGTTTATAATGTGAGCACAAAACTTTCACTGAACAAAATGTTTATTTAATAATAATAATAATAATAATAATAATAATAATAATAATAATATAGTGGTACCTCAGGTTACAGATGCTTCAGGTTACAGGCGCTTCAGGTTACAGACTCTGCTAACGCAGAAATAGTACCTCGGGTTAAGAACTTAGCTTCAGGATGAGAACAGAAATCATGCAGCAGCAGCAGGAGGCCCCAATAGCTAAAGTGGTACCTCATGTTAATAAGGGTTTCAGGTTAAGAACAGACCTCCAGAATGAATTAAGTTCTTAACCCGAGGTACCACTGTAATAATACAGTGGTACCTCCAGTTGCAGATGGGATCTGTTCTGGAGGTCTGGTTGGATACCGAGATTTCTACAACCTGAGGACCGCTTCTGCGCATGCGCGCGTGGCGAAACCCAGTAAAATACTTCCAGGTTTGCCACGCGTGCACCCAGAAGTTTATGTAACCAGGGGGTTACGTAAACGGAGGTATGACTGTAATAATAATAATAATAATACTCTGCTCATCTGACGGCAGCTTCCAGTATATACAAAAACATAATAAAACGTTAAACATCAAAAACTTCCCTATTCAGGGCTGCCTTCAGATGCCTTCTAAAAATCATATAGTTATTTCTCTCCTTGACATCTGATTGGGGTGTGTGTGTGTTTCACAGGGTGGGCACCGCTACCAAGAAGGCCCTTTGTTTGGTTCCTTGTAACCTCACTTCTTGCAGTGAGGGAACCACCAGAAGGCCCTTAGTGCTGGACCTCCGGGCTGAATGATGGGGGTGGAGAGGCTCCTTCAGGTATACAGAGCCAAGGCCATTTAGGGCTTTGAAGGTTGGTGCGAACACATTGAATTGTGCCTGGCAATGTGCTGGGAGCCAATGTAGGTCTTCCAAGACTGGTATACAATGGACCTGGTGGCCGCTCCCAGTCACCAGTCTAGCTGCTACATTCTGGATTATCTGAGTCACCTTCAAAGGTAGCCCCATTATCAATGCCTTTAGTCCATGTTCCCATCACATGAACAATGCTCAGACAGCAGCATAAAGGAGATCCATACTTGGGCATTCAAGGAACACCTTGGTGTGGGGGATTAAGCAGGTTTACAGAGGGGGTTCAGGGCTGCAATGTCCCACATGTGCTTGTCCAGCTGACTCAACTCCTTGGAACCCTGCACCCTCATGTTTGGGAGCATTGGACCATCAGGGCTCCTCATCTTGGGGAGGATTTTAAGAGAGGCAACTGAACTTGCAAATATCCTATTTCCGTACCTTCTGTCCAAGGCTGTAGGGAGTGGGAATAGGGATGCCCCACTCCACTTTCCCACTCTTTCCTCTACACATATGGACTGAACAGGGAAACTGTGGCCCTTCAGATGTTGCTGGACTATTTCCATTATTCTTGAATTTGGGCCAAGCTGGCTGGGAGCCGATGGGAATTGGAATCTAGCAAAATCTGGAGGCCCATAGGTTCAGCCTCTCTGACACAGAGCTATAGATGATTTCACACACAATAACACAAGAGCTTCCCCCCTGGTTTTTGTAAATCCGCACACGAAGTCATTGTTCATGAAGTACCAGCATAAAGAAAGAGTTTTGATACTCCACAAAAGTAAATAAGAGAAATGCTTTTATCGCAGATGAGTCTGAAGCGGATGTCATAATAAGCTGCAATATCAGGAAGAGAAAGTAGAACAGTAAAAGTAACACTGGATGATCAGCCTCGAAGCAATTTGAAGATGTTTGTTCTTTCATGTCACATTAGTGATTCCTGTATACCTTTATGCAATTTTCATACCGTCTATTAGCAACATTTGCATCATTGGAGCAACTTTCATATCTTGTGTCTCGGAGACTTCAGTAATGTTTTGGCAGCTTTCATATTTTATTTAGGATTTTAACTTACTGTCAAGCGTTGTGTTCCGCTAATATGAAACAAAAGGAACGGATGTTATACTTTTCGTAAGTTCTTAATGGAAGCAATGAGGAAAAGGAATCAGGGCCTCCCTATGCAATCCTAAGTACATCTACTCAGGAGTAACAGCCATCAGCTTCAGTATTTCCCAACAGCAGTGTTTAAGATTACGGTCTTAAAGTATGTAGCCCTAGAGATAAAAGGGAGAATGTCCCGGAGTCCAGTGTTCTAGTCAATGAAAGCAAAGGCACTGGAGTGACCATCAGCCTTCTTTTCCACACTGAAGGACTGTCCACATTTGAGCTGGATCTTGCTTAGAATCCACATTTTCTTCCTTTCAATTTGACCTCATTAGTCCACATACATGCACATTTGCAGTTGTAGTTGGAGACCTAATTCACTCCTGTGCATCCATTTGACGGCCATTTTGCTTTGTGCTGTGCTTGCTTATTGCTGCCTCCTCTTCCGTTCGGGCCTCTCCCATAGTTTCGGCTCTGAGTGAGCATGTGTGCAGGTATATGCTCGCCTGTTGTTTCTAAAGAAGAAGAGGAGGAGGAGGAGGAGGAGGAGGAGGAGGAGGAGGAGTAGTAGTAGTAGTAGTTTGGACTTGATATCCCACCTTTCACCCCCCTTAATGAGTCTCAATGCGGCTAACAATCTCCTTTCCCTTCCTCCCCCACAACAAACACTCTGTGAGGTGAGTGAGGCTGAGAGACTTCAGAGAAGTGCGACTGGCCCAAGGTCACCCAGCAGCTGCATGTGGAGGAGCGGGGAAGCGAACCTGGTTCACCAGATTACGAGTCCACCGCTCTTAACCACCACACCGTGCATGTGTGCAAATTAGATCAGTTTTAAAAATAATACTAATACTTTACCCTGAACTATGGTGCAGGGGTTTGTGAGATGTACAGAAGACCATTGGACACACACAGCAGCATTGGTGCCTATGCACATGCTCAAAGCACTCCAAAAAACCATTCTCTAAAGACTCTGCAGAACTGGCAAAACCTGCGTGAAATGCAGAGCTGTTTCATAACATGCAGAGTTCCGTGATAGAAATGTGTGCTGGTTTCTCCCATAAACGATGGTTGCATGCAAATTCCAGCTTTAGAACAAAAACAAAAGTTGACAGCATTGCACCCAGAAGAAAAGGTAATGAAATGGAACAATGGCGGGCAAAGAAAAGACCCCGCAAGAGTTTTGCTCCTGTCCCCCACCCAGGAAGAACGGCAGCAAACTATCCCCCACACTTTAGCAGGTAGTGGCATTGGTTCACATTTTTTTACCTTGCCAGATCTCATTTGATCATCAAAATGCAGATTTTAAGGGAGAAAGGTGTGGAGAAAGGCATTTGTGAAACATCCTATAGATTCCCTTCCTATTGGAGGGCAGGCAGGTTCCAATACATATTGCACTCCTTCGTGAATGAGCCCTTAGAGAGAGCCTCATGTGCTTGACTTTGCATAGGGTTGAGGTACTTGAGATATGCCTTTGGGAAACCTGTTGGCCCCTAAGTCTGCTGTTAGGAAGAGTGGTCGCTATTGTTTGTGTTCAATTATTTGATGATTCTTATTATGAATTGGGTTTCATTGGGTGTGTTTTGATTCTGGATTCTGGGATTGCTTTTAGGAACAAAGAGTAGGCTAGAAATTTGAATAAACAAATGTGCTTACTTTAAAGTGCAATCCTATGCACTTTAAAGGTGACTGGTGACTGGGAGCGGCCGCCGAGACCATATAACACCGGTCTTGAAAGATCTACATTGGCTCCCAGTACGTTTCTGACCACAATTCAAAGTGTTGGTGCTGACCTTTAAAGCCCTAAATGGCCTCCGTCCAGTATACCTGAAGGAGCGTCTCCACCACCATTGTTCTACCCGGACACTGAGGTCCAGCACCAAGGGCCTTCTGGCGGTTCCCTCACTGCGAGAAGCCAAGTTGCAGGGAATTGGCAGAGGGCCTTTTTGGTGGTGGCGCCCACCCTGTGGAACACCCTCCCATCAGATGTCAAGGAAATAAACAACTACCTGACTTTTAGAAGACATCTGAAGGCAGCACTGTTTAGGGAAGCATTTAATGTTTGATGAATTACAGTATTTTAATATTTTTTTGGGAAGCCCAGCCAGATGGGCAGGCTATTATTATTATTATTATTATTATTATTATTATTATTATTATTATGCATGTGTGTTCTGAAACAAGTCCTAATTAAGTTAAATGAAACTTACTCCTAGGTGTCTATATGCACTTATACGGCTAAACTTGTACAGGTTTGCATTGTCAGTCAGTTAGCAACATTCCCCCAGCCTTCCCTTTTTTGTCCTTTGGTTTTCCCTCCCATTTTCTCTGGCCTTTTTGGCACTGCCTGAATTGTGAAACAGGGGTGGCAGTTACTAAGGGTAGCATTGTCTCCTGCAACCTTTTTTTTTTAACAATAAAAGCTGATTAGTATCCTGTTTATATCACATTGCTTACTCTTAATGTTTAATTACTGACTTCCTAATAGTGTGACCGAAGGTAGGAATGGAGGGGAGGAATCCAGAAGAAGAAAGGCAGGCTGGGGAATATTTTATGTGTACAAAATTAAAGCCTTTCCTATGAACAAGGGAAAAATAATTCAAATTTTGGATAACAATATTCATATATTTTAATAACACAAGGTTAAGCATTGCTTATATTTAGTTTGGGGGTTTTCTTTGGCACAGATATATTTTGTCATCTCATCCTCATTCACAAACCTTTCATGCCTCCTCGTCCTGAAATGCCCATTCATGAGTGAATGGTTGTGGACACATTACTGGCTTAAAACACAGCTAGGTAGTTCTTTTTTCTCAATTCGGATCAAAGCAAAATATAAACAACCACCATTTAAGCTTTGTGGATGAATGCTCAATAAACGAGTTACCTGGAAGAGCCCCAGAACTAATTGAACCATATACTTCCACATATCTATCATGGCACACTCCCCTATATGTAAAACACCCTCCTGACCACTGAAGACCAAACAATTCTCTACCCAAAATACCAAAAAAGAAGGTCTGAACTGAATCTGTTGACCCAGAACTAGCAATGAATGCCAAAACTGGAAACAAAACAGAGGCTGGTTCATCAGGATAGTGGGTGCTCACTTGGAGTAGGGTCCGAAACCAATGGATTCAGAAACTTGCAGAGATGCAGATGTTAAACTTCATTTTATGATTAACTAAACTTCCTGCTATGCTGCCTTGTGAGCTGACAGAGAAGGTGAACTAAAAAGAAATCAACTGCTTGGCTATTGTGGTCCCCCCCTCTATGCCCAAAGCATGCTATTCATCCCAGCATAAGATTCTGGCATGAGTGACTGATGGAATATTTGACTGATGTAATTTATGGTGCTTGATATGACAGCCCATTTCAGGGAGCTCGAGGTTTACAGTCTTTGGTACTAGTACTTGCTGCTGAAACAAGAGATTACTCTCCTTGGACAGACTGTAATTTAATAGTACAACTGTGCTGCTAGCCACCTCCTACTGTATTTCACCACCCACTCCAGTCAGATTTTGATAGATAGATCTCAGGACTTGGAAAGTGAAGCACTAATGTATCCTGCTCCCAGTCTTGAAAGATACATGAAGGACAAAAGCAAAGCAAAACAAACACTACCTTCTCAAAGCCCACAAACCAACTGCAAGCAAACAGGCAGAAAAAGAAATGCAAGAACGAAAATATAAGATGCTTTGAAAAAGGTAAACACAGAAGTACAAAAATGAGATGCTTTTAAAGGTGACATCTGGGCCTTATCCACTGAAGGTTTGAGCCTAGCTAGCTACAGTGGAGGATGTGGATGCTGAACTTTCCATGGGGAGAAGAACAGGAGTGCCCCATGTGTCCTCCTGCTTCTAAACATGCTTGCCAATGGTGGCCAGCAAGTTAGAGAACAAGTGAGAGTCAACCCATTCTCCCTTGGTTCTTCAGTGGTTTGGCTGAGTGTGGGATTCCCAGAGCTATTTTTCTAGAAAAAGAGGTGCCAGAACTCACCATGAACACCTCCCTTGTTCTCTTGTAATGGCAATGGCGCCCGCCTGAGAGATGCCGGAACTGAGTTCCAGCTGAAAAAAAGCTTTGGATTTCCTTATTTATTTATTTAGAGCATTAGTAGTAATCCACTCTTAAGCCAAAAAGTATCCCAGAGTGGTTTACATTTTTTTTTTTTAAATACAACATGCAAGGGAAAGGGGGCAGGAAAGGAAGAGGATAAAAAAACAACAATAAAGCTCAGGCACCAATTCTGAAACCACTGAATTGTTCTTAGAATGACCAGCTTGGCACAGTTTAGGGGTACGAGGTGGAGTGGAGTTGGGCTTTTGGCAAAGAGGATGGAATGAGCAGTATGGTAGATTAGCTGTCCCAGGCGAGAGCTGAGGGAGAGCAGGCCTGATGGAGCTGGTCTGTCACAACAGATACTGATGGCATGAGTTCTGTTTCCCAGTTCTCTTACTGGTGGAATGCTAGTCGTCACATTAAAGTTAGTACGGGCAGCACAAAAGCAGGGACCTTCCTGCTTCCCTGAGTAAGTCCAGTCATTGAGCATGCCAGAGACTAGCAGCAAAGCCTGGAAAATATCATACTTTGTATGGGTATCAAAACATTGTAATTTCAGCTGCCTGGCTCCGCTTTGTGGTTTACTTTCATTATCAAAAGTGCTCGTCAAGCAGTGTCATTGGGCCATAGCTAGGTATATTTACATATACAACACCAAAGTTATTTTCTCTGCTGCATATTTTGTTTCCTGCTTATGTTATGCATATGCTTTAATTTTTTTTCCGAATTATTATCCACATCTAAGCTATGTTATATCTAGGGTTTTGTGCATGTGAAAAATTGTATGTAGTAATAATAATTAACCAATTAGATAATGTTGCCGCCAAACTTCTAGAATGAAGGCTCAAGACAGTGAATTGGTTGAACCGTGAGACACAACTTTACTGAAGTAAATATCTGATTTGCGACATTCCTGACTAGTGAAAACCAACTACTGCTGCCAGTCAGGAATCAAAGTTTTTGTTCGGTTCTGTACAAAATATGGATCTACACCAGGGGTCAACAAACTTTTTCAGCAGGGGGCCAGTCCACTCACTGTCCCTCAGACCTTGTGGGGGGCCGATCTATATATTATTATTTTTTTTGGGGGGGGGGAAATGAACGGATTGCCCCACACATAACCCAGAGATGCATTTGAAATAAAAGGACACGTTTTATTCATGTAAAAACATGCTGATTCCCGGACCGTCCGCAGACTGGATTTAGAAGGCGATTGGGCCAGATCTGGCCCCCGGGCCTTAGTCTGCCTACTCATGATCTACACCATCTGAACTTGGCCATAGACAAGACTGTCACTCATTAGACAACATCTCTATAACCCTTGGTTACAGAGCAGGATGCCACCAAGTGTTGTTCAGCAGCTGTAGGCTGACTTCTGAGGTATTCTCATTGATCCCCATTGCTCAGCTTAATGTATTACTTATTAGAGATTACTTCTAACTAAAAGCTGAAATTCTAAGCTTCTTCACTGCCTTAACTAAGCTGTGCAATCCATGTTTCAAAGCCTAATTTTGAATCCCCCAAAACAGGATCGAATACTGTCATTTCGGTGTTTCCTTAAAATAAACCAATGCACAATTGCCTGTGAATGAGAACATGAAATTTTAGTTGTTTGTCCGAATAAAGGGGGGGGATATTCATTTTCATGAAGCAATAATAACAAACCAATAACAAGCCAATAGCCAGGAATGGAACTGAAAGGAATGCATGATGAGGCAAAGGAGAGAAGGGATTTTTGTTCAGAAATATGAGTTTTGTTAAACACCTCTTAGTGTTGCTTCCAGGCCGCTCATTTTTCTAATTAGGTATCAGAGTAAAGTTCCTTGTGGGCTTCTCCCAAACCAGGCTGAGATAGATCATATAAGGGCTTGTCGAAGCCCAACTTAAATGAGAGGTGAGCTTTTGAAGCCTGGAATAGTTTTTTGTGTACTTCTTGTAGGCCATAGCTTGGTGATGGAGCATGCAGGAAGGCAAGAGTTTCAGTCCCTGTATGCAGAAGATCCCAGGTGCAACTCCTGGCACCTCCACATCTGGTTGGAAAAGACTCCTGTCTCAAAACCTGGAAAGTTGCTACCAGTCTGTGTAGACAAAGTTGAGCTACAAGGGCCAGTGGTATAAAACCATTTCCTTTGTACTATTCTCAGTTGCTTTCTGCCAGAACTCTTCCTTCCATGGAAATTCCTCCATCACTACTTACCCTTTTCTCTTGTTCCTCAAATGCCTTCTTTCTCCACAGGCTTTTTGGCTCATCATCTTAATCCCCATTCCCAATGAACAGTTTCAAGGACATGTATGTGGCGGCTTTTGGCCTTCCTGCCCTTATCTCGCCATTCCCCTCTCTCCCCCAGTTGCCTGTTTATTTATTCCTTTATAGGCCATCAGTAATGACAAAAACCTTCCAAAGGCAGCTTACGAGATAAAAACGTACACCAGAACACAGAACCAGCTAATAAATAAAGCCAGCAGTTAATAAGGAAACTACATTCAGCACAGAAATATTTAAATTCTATAACAAAATATAGCTAAAATCAACAGTAGACCAACAAAAATATCTCAAGAGATGGCCGAGCAGAACAGTTTGTTTTTCAGAGTGTTCTGAAGGGGCTGTAATAGTGAGACCTGCTGGACTCCAAGATCATTATCATCATCCTGTCCTCCTGGAGGGTCAGGAGCCACTGGAAAACTGTACCTCCTAAAACCAATCTTCAGGATACTGGGGTTGATGGGATAGAAAGCCATTGAAAAGTCCAGGTCAACAGGAATGTACTCCCTCTGTCCATTTTCTGGAGTTAGTCAACCACATAGACTATGAAAGATGTTAACATCCCAAAACCAAGCCTAAGACTGCATTGAAATAGATCTCTTGCAACCTTCTTAGTGACAGGGGCCAGTATGTTGTTGTTTAGTCGTTTAGTCGTGTCCGACTCTTTGTGACCCCATGGACCAGAGCACGCCAGGCACTCCTGTCTTCCACTGCCTCCCACAGTTTGGTCAAACTCATGCTGGTAGCTTCGAGAACACTATCCAACCATCTCGTCCTCTGTCGTCCCCTTCTCCTTGTGCCCTCCATCTTTCCCAGCATCAGGGTCTTTTCAAGAGAGTCTTCTCTTCTCATGAGGTGGCCAAAGTATTGGAGCCTCAGCTTCACGATCTGTCCTTCTAGTGAGCACTCAGGGCTGATCTCCTTAAGAATGGATAGGTTTGATCTTCTTGCCGTCCATGGGACTCTCAAGAGTCTCCTCCAGCACCATAATTCAAAAGCATCAATTCTTCGGCGATCAGCCTTCTTTATGGTCCGGGGCCAGTATATTGGACTCCATAAGATGCCATGTGTTGTACTACTACTACTGCTATTACCATAAACATCACTAGTGAATTCAGTGGGTTCTGAGGATGCTTGTTTAGCTCAATGTTCTTGTGCCTTTCCTCCCACAGAACAGGATCTATGCAGCCAGTTTTCTTCTGATATTTAAAAATAAAAATATGGAGATTGGAATGGTTAGCAATGAGGGGGGATGGAAGACTAGATTTAAGGGAAAGGATAATATGATGTCGTAGACAGGCAAAGAGTGAAAGAGAAACAGTAGACTTCTGAGGAGTTTGGAGTGGGGCAAACAGGCCAGGAATCAGGATAATGAGCGGCGACAAGGAGGGGAAGTGAACCTGTCAATGCTGATCTGAGTCTTACAGGAGGCAGGGAAACGGTACATTTGTCCCCACAAAACAGTGCAGGTTGAACCAGGCTCTTCACGAACCCTTGATAAACAGGAGCCCGAGAAGCCTTCCAAGGCAAACGAAAGCTTTCTTGTGGTACATTTGCATTGCTTTTCTCATCTTGTTTACACAACACATCTATTATGCAATGTGGTTCTTCAGATCGTACAGAAGCTGGGTGGCGTTTTGATCCCTCTCTCGCTCCCACCCCCCCAGATGCCCCCCCCCAAGTTGGATCCCTAGGTACCTGTAAGTTTGAATCTCCTAATGATATAGTGGGCAAAACAACAAGGGGAAAAATATAATTGTCTAGTGTTCTTCTATGTCCTGAGGAAACAAATAACTAATATAATCAGAAGAGTGACAGAAAAGAAATGTAGTACATCTCATCCTTGCTTAGTTCTTCTGTTTTGCCTCTTTTCAGAACTATCATAGGGGGAAGAAAAGAGAACAGTGTGAAAATAATGGTGTTTGAATTGCTTTTATAGGGATTGTTCTCTGAGGTTTTATTTATAGGAGTGTCCTGTAAGGAGCTGCAGGGAACAAACATATATACATTACCAAAGCATTCTTTCTTTCTGTCTTTTTAAAAAAACCATACTCTTTTAAGGGCGGTAGTTGTGTTTTTTCTTTTGTCTGAGCTCTATCCTATGAAACAGATTTTAAAAAGCATTCTGGGCAATGACAAGTGAATGAAAACACTACTGTATTTCGCTCCTAGAAAACACAAATGGGAAGATTCGATATGTAGCCTTCCTAAATCTATGTTTCATCAACAAATTAGCTTGGAGACACTTGGATCATTTCACCTTTCCAACGTAGACAGAGATCAGTCATTCTTGAAGATGGTGGTGGAGCTCAGTAAGGAGACCTGGTCACGGGTACCAGTGCCCTGCCTTCTTCTAGTGTTCTTTTGGTGGACCTCATAAGTCTTTTCATTAGTCTTCAGTATTGTTGATCATGAGGTGTTGTTAACCCAGTGGCAGGGCCTGGTGGGCATTTGTGGGAGTGCTCTCGAAAGGTTCCCTCAATTTTTCAAAGGAAGTTCACAGTAATAGATTTTCTCACCTGCTCACTCTATGGAATCTTGCATGCTTTCGCCTTACATTTTCCTATTTTCAATAAGTGCATGAAGTATCTAGGCAAGATTGTGTAGAGACTGCAGCTGGGTGCCACCAATATTCCAGTGACACCCAGCTGTACTCCTCTCTCTGCCCACCCTAACCAATTTGATCTAGGTCATGCAGAGTGTTTTTGATGTTTTTTTCCAGTGATTGACAATAGTAGGGTTGGCTTTTGTTTTTATCCTTTTATGCTGGGTTTTGAGTCAGCGATTAACTGATGGGTTTGGTGGTCTGCTTTGACCTTGCTTGATCTTTGCTGCATCACTTGCCATCTAGAAAAAAAAATGTTTTATGAGGTGCTTTGGAGTAAAAATAGACATGAAGAAGAAGAGTTTGGATTTGATATCCTGCTTTATCACTACCCTAAGGAGTCTCAAAGCGGCTAACAATCTCCTTTCCCTTCCTCCCCCACAACAAACACTCTGTGAGGTGAGTGAGGCTGAGAGACTTCAGAGAAGTGTGACTAGCCCAAGGTCACCCAGCAGCTGCATGTGGAAGAGCGGGGAATCAAACCCGGTTGACCAGATTACAAGTCCACCGCTCTTAACCACTACACCACACTGGCTATCATGATGATAGCAGGCCCATCTCTTTAAATGTGGACCTGCCCCAGTCATTGATAACATGGATTCTAGGGGACCTCTACACTACCAGGCAGCAGCTCTTGAGGGTTTCAGACAGGGGTCTCCCAATCCTACCTCAAGATGCCCTAGAGATAGACCTCACACGGAAATGGCACTGCAGTGATAATAACTTTGCACAATCTCATGCACAGTGTTAAACTCTACGCTGCCAGTGTGGCTCTACATTTGGTTGTTGGTGGCAAAAGCAGTTCTTCTCTCTTGTCTTGAGTGAGACCATCAACTGATGAATTTACACAGCATGCAACCCCTTTTCACCAAGGCTACCTAACACTAAGGCACTCTTTGGCTTAGAAGTCCAATTTCCTCTTCAGAAGTTGCTCCTCTAGGTTGTGAACTAGCAAGCTACAAAACAAGGGCTATACCGGTGTTTGTGCCATGCCTGTTCAAGAAATAGATGGTCAACCTCTCTAACTCTGAATTAGAAACAATTGTGGTGGAAGAGTAACTCTACTGATGTAAGCCTTAAATAGCAGATTGTAAATGGTTTAATCTTTACAGTATTTAGTTTTTAATGTTTGATGCTTTACTATGTTTTTAGATATGCTGTAAGCTGCCCAGAGTGGCTGGGGAAACCCAGTCAGGTGGGTGGGTTATAAATAATAAAATTATTATTAAATCTGGAACCTTTGGCAGGCAAAGGTTCTTGCTTACCCTATATGTGGCCCTGATTCTGTGTCTTGACAATAGCATCTGGATACTTGGTTTTACTTGCCTACTACTTTTTTTTAATTAATTTTTATTGGAAATTTTATTTACAACATAACACAAACTCCCCCACCCCCAGCAAAGAAATCCACCCCCATCAGACACGAACATAACAAACAATAAGCATAATATACAACAATACAAACAACCAAATAAAAGACTTCCTTTATCCTGTTTCTGGCATCCTTATTTACTTCTTACAAGCTGTTTCCTTTATGAATGGTTATTAAGATTTTTCTAATTATAACTTAAATATCCACAAAGTCTCCTGCAGACATTAACTGAAACAAGTCCAGGTATGAATTTTAGGGCACTGTTTTGTGAAGTATTCTCTGCATTTCCCCCATGCTTTTTGTCTAATTCTTGTCTAGTGTGATCTCTAATTGCCTCTGTTAATCTAGCCAGTTCAATATACTCTAACAGCTTGTCTTGCCATTCCATTTTTGTTGGCACAATTTCTTTTTTCCAGTTTTTAGCAATTAAACTTGCCTACTACTTGCCCTAGTGGAAGGTGGTGGAGCATCTGTCTTGAATGAAGAGCCCTTAGAGCTCCAGGTAGGCTAGGAGAAACACCTGCCTGAAATCTTGAGCCACTGCAAGTCAGGGTAGACAATATTGAGTTCGGTGTAGCAATGGTCTGCCTCCCTATAAGGCAGCTACATATGTTCGTGTGCCATTGGTTATCTTCTAGCTTGGCCTTCCATGGTTGTGCCAGAATGACACTTAGGCCTCATTAGAACAGTCTCACCTGCACAATTTAAAATCACATGGCTCCCCCCATAGAATCCTGGGAACTGTCATGTGTTAAGGGTTCTTGGAATTGCAGCTCTGTGATGGGTAAACTACAGTTCCCAGAATTCTTTGGGGGAAGCCGTGTGTTTTAAATGTGCTTCAAGTGTATGGTCCAGATGTAACTTGGGACGGCATACGTTATAACTTCAGACGAATGTACTGAATAAAATGCTGCTCAAGAAAAAGAGATTCAGTAATTGTATAGCTGCCTTTGTATTAGGAACTTCATCCCCATGGTTCAGTGTATTTTGTGGATGGGAATTTTTAAAAATAAATAAATGAAATTTAGACAAAAAAGGAGAGTGTGGTGTGCCCCCCACCTTTCTTTTAATATGCAACAGGGACCACAAATGATTTGTTTCACTTCCCACAATCCCACTGTGTGTTTTATCTATACCCTTTAGATATATTTATTTCCATAAAAAGCAGAGTTTATGCTGATGGAAGCTAAGCCGGTGTTTTATAAATAAAGATGAAAACTTTATTAAAATTCAAAAGGGGAGATATTTGGGGAGTTTTATTTACTTATTGGGCAAATCCTGCTAAAAACATTTAGGCCCTCGATGTATTTAAAAAGTAATAAATAGCTATTGTGCTTACTTCATAAACTTGTCAGAGTGTCTTCATTTTATTTTCCTGAACAAACTGAATTTCTGTACTGCTCATCCCCAGCCAGTTAATAAATACATCACCCTAAAAAGTGCTGTGGTATTAAATTTACAGCAGATAAAATATGGATGAAGTTGCTCAGCTTCAGGTACGTCAAGTGTGATTTAATATCTCTCACTACCCTTATGAGGAGTAAAATATTACTCAGGCTGCTCCAACAGCAAGACAGTGACCTTTGCTCCCAAGTAACAGCCACTCAGCAAACAGTACCAAATGAAGAAGTAGAATAACATATAGATTTGCCATAAGAAAAAATTGATCTCAATCCATATATCAAATCTGCTGATCAAAGCTCTGCAAAAAAACAGGGAAAAGGTAAGAGAGAGAGAGAGAGAAGACCTCATAATCTTTAGTACATGATTGGAAAAACTTGAGATGGAAAGACACTGTTTATGCCTGATGCTTGAGAATAAGACATCGAGGAATATATTTCCTGGTCAAGAAGGTCATGTGAGTGTGCACTGCTTAGATTTAGCTTCAAATAAGAGAGCATTCATCCTAGTCTGTTCCATTATTGGGCAGTGTCATAAAGATCAGTAGTTTCCCCCCCGTTTTTTTCCTCAGCAGCTGGGGAAAAAAATTATATGATTTATAGAAATTTCCATGGCAGTGCTTTATACTTGACGGTGATTTTCCTCTGGGAAATTTCTGAATAGTCTGATTTAATTTTTATCTTTTAAAGGAGGAGAGGGGGGTAAATACCAAAATCTATAGTAATATCTAAAGGTGATAAAAATTCCCAAGAGGAAGTGTTTGTTAGCAAAGAAAATACATTCCCGTGATTTACATTTTGCTTTCAAAAATGGTGGTTGAGTGAAAGGGTGCTGCTCTGCATTTCAAAGGGAAAGGGAATGAAGAATTCTCAACAACAAAGACAAAAAAATGAAACAGACAAATCATACAGCTGAGCACTTTTAACCTAGAGTTGCACTGCCTAACGAAGCAGTTACTGTATATATAATAAGTACTGAGGAGGTATTCTTTCAGAGGTTGGAATGGAAAATAAACTTTTTTGTAATTAGAGTGTATTAGTCGTAACAGTGCCAGAAACTGGGACTCAGTTCAGCTGTCAGTTTAACTGGTATAAATCAGGAGTTGCCCATCTGAAATTGATGGGAATTGTGCATGCATATCAAACTAACCTAGATTCGCGGGAGGGGAGGGGAGGGGAAGCAGGGTTCTCCTTTTCCTTAACTGTCTTTTAATAAAAATGCTTTTATCGTCTGAATTACCATACTTTTCATCTTATAGGTGCACACATAGCTCAGTGACAGAGTCAGGCATAACAGTCCAGGCTCAGTTCTTGGCATCCCAGGAAGCTGGTCCAGAAAAAGCATCTAACTGAAGCCTTGGTGTCATGGACTGGTTGGACACAGATGAATGGTAGGAGGAACCCATTGGGGAACCCCCCACAAGAGAAGAAAGCACAGAACCTGGGGATTGGTGGTGGGCCAACAATGAGTGGTCAGAGGGAGAAGAGGGAGAAGACTGAAGGGAGGAGGTATCGGAAGCTGAAGAGGTAACAGGGTTTAGTGAGTGGGGAGAGTCTGTGCCAGAGAGAAGTCCAGAATTAGAAACAGAAGCAAAAGCGGGAGAGGAGGGAGGCCAAGAGGCAGAGATGAGTCAGGCTGGTGAAGAAGCTCAGATGTCTCCAACTCTTGCTCCTCTTGCCCCTGGTCTCCCAGAACCAGAAGAGGTTTGCAGAGGAAGGAGTAGAAGCAGCTATACCGGCATAGTCTCAGATTGCTTTGGAAGGATCCAGGAGAGGAGGAGACAGGCAGCTATGGGAAAGCATGGACCTTCACTCTCCACAACTGCCTCATAGGGGTAAGGCCTACTGAAGAAGATTTGCTGTGTTCATTAGGCATGTCACTCCTGAGCAGACTTTGCTTCTTCTAATAAAGACTTAACACCCTGTGTGATTTACTGCTGGCTCGCTCCTGACACTTGGAGATCCACTAGCAGCCTCAGTCTGGTGTGTAGGAGTCACCCACCTTTGAGGGCGCAGGGGCAGGTTTGCAAACCAGAAAAACTGTGGTGGGCTGCACCCTATTATATTGACTTCAACGGAATGCTTCATTCAAGCCTAACTTCACAGGTGAGGGGGAGAGAATCCTGTAGGCACCAGCCTTTTGTGGGAACATGTTGGCCTTAGGATCTAGCAGTTAGGAGCCTTCGTTCATACATTCACTAAGAGATGGTGCCACATAGCTTGATGAAGAAGTGGCACGAGACCTCACACTGACAAACTGATAACTAAGGCTGTGCAAAGCTCTGCTGATTCAGTTTAGGGCCCAGTTAGTCTTGATTGGGTCTGATCTGGCCCAGATGGCTCCATGATAAATTTGATCCAAGCCTGATTCGGGTACCAAACTGAACTGGGAGCCCTGCACAGTCCTAATAATTACTTATGGTTCTAAACGTGTTGTCAGTGGCAGGGAGGCAGAGGGCAGGAAGAAGACATGTAGGCAGAAATTCTCACCTGCAACATCTCATTCTACCTTCTCTCCTCATCACCTGACTTCTCTCCGTTTTTGACATCCCTGGACATCACTCAAGGTGAGTCCAACCTGACCTGGGATGACCCAGGGCTG
This sequence comes from Podarcis melisellensis, assembly GCF_964234715.1. Classification (NCBI taxonomy): domain Eukaryota; kingdom Metazoa; phylum Chordata; class Lepidosauria; order Squamata; family Lacertidae; genus Podarcis; species Podarcis melisellensis. The sequence continues at coordinate 29,491,649 of NC_138531.1, forward strand.
CCTCAACCTGCTCCAGACCAATCTTGGCCTAGTTTGATCTAGGATTTTTCTGACTACCTACAGAGTGAACTGTGGCCTCTTTCTGAATGGTTTGTTGTACAGGTCCAGTTCAGATGATTTATCCACAACCCACTTTTAAAGGGGGAATAAACAGAGACTCCTACAACTGGGAATTCATGTGGAGATAGTGGCCCACATAGGACATAATTGACACGGTGGGAGACTTCCTGTCACCCATCTATTGCTTCAGCACTGGCCTCCAAGGAATATGTGACCTGAGACTCAGATTTGAGAATACTAGGAATTTTTAAGGTCCCCTGTACAGGACAGTCAAAGTGACATGGAACTGGGATTCATCTAAGTGGGTTGCATCCAGCCCAGGAAGGGAACGAGGGTACTTTCACACTTCTTTCCTCCCCACTGCAGCCCTCAGAAGGCCTTTCTCAGTCTGGGATGTGGAACTGAAGTGAAAATAGGGCAACCATAGCCTGTGCTTGCAGTGGGAAGAGGAGGGGACAGAATTTCCCTTGCACAGACAGCCTTCCACGTGTGCTGAATTGGATGCAACCCATTGACTCCTGTCTTAAGAAACAGACTTAAGAAGTAACAACTAAATTAGCCCTATGCCTCATTATAATGCTAATTGACTTTATGTTCAAGCAACTGCTCCACAAACCACATTTTATCTCAGATGGTTAAAAGGTGGCCAGGACATTGTTCTCCGATGATGACAGTCAAGGAGTCACAAAGCACTAATAAAGCCAGGTTGGTAATTAAGTTGTCTCACGGCTTCTGCCAAGCGTTTCAAGGTCCAGCAAAAGGGAAGTTCCCAAAATGAGCATAACACAGAAATAACGGTAGAACGGAGCTCAGTAAACTTTATATAACATTCAAAGAACTGGATAGATCTTGTCAAACGTCAAGAGCGTTTGGGACCATTGGCAGCTTTTTAGCTGGATGTGAGCATACCTTCAGATTCAATATTATGTCAAAAATGCAAACGCATTATGCCTAAAATGCGAATGCATGATAAGTTGGTGCGATAATTAGAAAATATTTATTAATAAGCTTAAGAAGTCTATGGTCACTGGTTGTGAGCTCAAGAATGCTTGTGCAATGGAAATTCCCTGAAGCCCTTAAGTGTCCCTCAGGAGAGGATTTTTTTTTTTTAGGGATACAGGGGTCTGTACACCTAAATAGGGAGCAAGGAAACAAATTGTGGCATTGTGGCAATATGGTGCTATAACACTTCATTTACTGGTGCAAAAACGCATATAAGCCAAACATTGTTGTAAACGCTTCTGCTTCTATGTTGGAAATTTGGTTTCAGTAGGAGCAGCAGTTTGCCTACCTGTGCACACATTCAGTGTATGGCAGATAAATAAGGGAGTCATTAAAGAAGAGCAGGAAGAGCAAAAAGACAGAGAAGAAGAAATGTCAAGGACGCTGGTGGTTAGCCAACAATAATCAGTGCCGCAAAGAGCAGCCACAGATGCAGTCTCTTCTGGCGGGGCTTTGAAGCCTGCCTGTCTGCCTGGATTAAGAGTGAAAGTGTGTGACAAACGACCACTCTAGCACCATAAACTTCTCAATGGCCCTCTGAAGGGGAAAGTTTGGGTCTTTTTTATTATTATTTCTTTCTTTTTCATCTCTACTGTGTGGGGGAACCTACCCAATGCACGGATTTGCCAATCTTCCCATTTATCAACACAGGACAGGAAGTGGCATGTTGATAGTCTGCACCTACCAATTAGCATGACCTGCGTGTCAAGGGGGAAACGGAGAGAGCTGAGATGGTGCATGAATGGTGTCCATATGATGGTTCTCCTGAGGCTATCCATGTGCTGATCTTCTTGCTTGGTCTCCTTGCAATCTATTCTGACTAGCATGTGTGGGCTGTGAGTGCAGTCGCCATCACCATCACCCTTAGTACTTTGGGCTTCACATACATTATCTTGTAATTCCCTCTGTAAGGTAATATTATTATTTTCACATTGAAGATGGTGGGATGGAGCATATGCTCTGACATGGCCACCTAACGAGTTTATGATAGAAGTAACTAGAGAAGGGCAAGCTTGCCCAAGCTCACCTTGGATTAGCTCAGAAATGGTCTGAGATCTCCTCCCAAAATTCAGATTTGTGATGATTTGGTTCCTTGTGAAAATATTTGGGTCACATTTGAGACTTGGAAGTAGACCCTTGGAGCCAACATAACTGATGACATAAAGACTTATTCCAGTCCCCCTTGTTGTTTATGATACCATTATTTTTTGAGTTTATAATTCACCCGCATGCTCATTAAACAAGATGTTTGCTAAAATCTCCAAAATGCCTGCCAACAGCATTCAAATTGGCTGTAGTTTCTATGACTTCTGTTTCTTCACCTGGTCTTCAATTTGGACAAATTTTTGTTTTAAAAGTACCTATAGGTACCATCTACTTTGATGTCTAGCCCCTTGACATTAGGTCTTCAAAGATTCCATGGAATCTTAGATACCTCCCTACATACTGTATATACAGTGGTTCCTCGGGTTAAGAACTTAATTCGTTCCGGAGGTCCGTTCTTAACCTGAAACTGTTCTTAACCTGAAGCACCACTTTAGCTAATGGGGCCTCCTGCTGCTGCCGCATGGCCGGAGCACGATTTCTATTCTCATCCTGAAGCAAAGTACTTAACCTGAGGTACTATTTCTGGGTTAGCAGAGTCTGTAACCTGAAGCGTATGTAACCCGAGGTACCACTGTACATACAAGAGAGAAATAAATGCATGATGCTCAATTTTTTGGGAAACGGAAGAGTTTTATTATGTTTTGGAATGATAAATGTAATTATGACATATGCTTTATTCTCTTGATTGAGTAGTGGATTTGTAACAGAGTTTTAATTATATTTTTATTTATTGACCCACCCACCCTGTCATTACATGTAATATATTAACAAATCTAAGCTTCCACACTTTGAAAAAAGAAGGTCACACACTGACCTGGATTTTGGTGTACAATTACCTGGGCTTTCCTCCTTCATGGCCAGAGAAGTGTGAACTTCACTCTTAGATAATGGTCATAGTGCATATTGCATGCTCATTAATACAGCAATTCTCTAGCAAAATGACAGAGAAAAGAACTTTCCCTTTATTGAACTAAATGCTGGTTTTACATAAAATAGACTATAACTCAGAGTCTGTAATGTCTACTGAAAGGTTAGGCTCGTTACCATCCAAATAGGCTGAGCTAATAAAAATTATATTTGTTACAATCCAAATAGATTAATTGACCTTAAGAGTTTAGGTATGTGTTACATTTCCCCAATGTTCTCATAATTAAATTAAGGTGAATGAGACATGACAAATACAGTAAATAAATGAATAAATACATGGAAACATCTATGTTTTATTTAACCAAAATAATAACCCAATAGTTTCCATGCTTGGAAGTTGGTGTGTATTTTGAGACAGAAAGGAATTAGATACTGAAAAATCTTTTTGAATCTGATGGTGGACAGCCTCAATCCACAAACAAGTTATAGAACCAAAGTAATCATAAATACAATAGGTGTTTAAAGCAAATATGTCAGCAGGTTCTGTAAGCCGATACTATGAATGTTTGCTTGGAAGTCAGCCCAGTTTTGTTGGCTCCAAGTATGCATGCATACAATCGTCACCTTTCAGCCTGAACCTAGGCATGTTTATGCAGAAGGAAGTGCTCAGCGGGGGTTTATTTCCAAATAAATGTGCATAGGATTCAAGCATTAGTTTTCTGAAGTAGGTAAGTCCTTTTGAGTTTAACAGGCCTTACTCCCAAGTAAGTAGCTATAGGATGTGGCATGTGCAGGTTAGTTAAAGCACCTATAAAGTCCCCTTGGCCTTATGAAACTAGTGTCATGGTCCTTTCATTCCTGGCCATCATACGAAAGCTCTAATCCAAGTCCCTAATCCAGGGGCCAGCAAACTTTTTCAGCAGGGGGCCAGGCCAGACCTTCCTTGTGGAGGGGCCCTCTATCTATCTATCTATCTATCTATCTATCTATCTATCTATCATCTATCTATCTATCATCTATCTATCTACCATCTATCTATCTATCTATCATCTATCTATCTATCTATCTATCTATCTATCTATCTATCTATCTATCTATCTATCATCTATCTATCTATCATCGCCTGTCTGTCTGTCTGTCTGTCTGTCTGTCTATCTCTATCTATCATCTATCATCTATCTATCTATCATCTATCTATCATCTATCATCTATCATCTATCATCTATCTATCTATCATCTATCTATCTATCTATCTATCTATCTATCTATCTATCTATCATCTATCATCTATCATCTATATCTATCTATCTATCTATCTATCATCTATCTATCTATATCTATCTATCTATCTATCATCTATCTATCTATCATCTATCTATCATCTATCTATCTATCTATCTATCTATCTATCTATCTATCTATCTCTATCTATCTATCTATCTATCTATCTATCATCTATCTATCTATCTCTATCATCTATCTATCTATCATCTATCTATCATCTATCTATCTATCTATCTATCATCTATCTATCTATCTATCTATCTATCATCTATCTATCTATCTATCTATCTATCTATCTATCTATCATCTATCTATCTATCTATCTATCTATCTATCTATCATCTATCATCTATCTATCTCTATCTATCTATCTATCTATCTATCTATCTATCTATCTATCTATCTATCATCTATCTATCTATCTATCTATCTATCATCTATCTATCTATCTATCTATCTATCTATCTATCTATCTATCATCTATCTATCATCTATCTATCTATCTATCTATCTATCTATCTATCTATCTATCATCTATCTATCTATCTATCATCTATCTATCTATCTATCTATCTATCTATCTATCTATCTATCTATCATCTATCTATCTATCATCTATCTATCTATCTATCTATCTATCTATCTATCTATCTATCTATCATCTATCTATCTATCTATCTATATCTATCATCTATCTATCTATCATCTATCTATCTATCATCTATCTATCATCTATCTATCATCTATCATCTATCTATCTATCTATCTATCTATCTATCTATCTATCTATCTATCATCTATCTATCATCTATCTATCTATCTATCTATCTATCTATCTATCTATCTATCATCTATCTTTCTATCTATAAATGAATGAATTTCTATGCCCCACAAATAACCCAGAGATGGATTTTAAATAAAAGCACACATTCCACTCATGTAAAAACACCAGGCAGGCCCCACAAATAATCCAGAGATGCATTTTAAATAAAAGGACACATTCTATTCATGTAAAAACACACTGATTCCTGGATTATCCGCGGGCTGGATTGAGAAGGCGATTGGGTCAGATCCGGCCCCTGGGCCTTAGTTTGCATTCCCATGTCCCTAAGCCTGTTAGAAGTCCTGTGAAACTGGTATCTCTTCTTTATTTATTCCTTCGCTTGTCTTGTGTGCAAAGAAGGTTTGCACGGGTTTGTGTAGGGATTCTGTGGTTTACTTCTCATTGGAGAAAATCAGCTCGTGAGGACTTCCCAATTAATATGTCAACATAAGCTGGCATCAAACATGTTCTATGGGAATTAAGAGTGGATGATAGGCATAGACATGTTAGTAACTAGATTAATTTTGTCATTAACTTTTCCAGTAATGGGATTGCAAATGTATTCAAAATTAAAGTGCCAGAAAATAGTAATCTATCTCGCATGTTATTCTCCCATGACAAATGGAAAGAACATTTGTTAGGATTGCTTTCATTTAGCGCTCAGAACTTCCCCCGCCTGAATGTTGGAAGCCGTGTTCAGAAGGAGGCAAGGGGTGGGGTGGGGGGCGTATATGTTTTGGTCGCAGAGTCATTAAGGCCTGGATGCAATGTCAAAAGATGAAAGTTCAAAAAGAAAGAGGCAAACCGGTGACCTTCTGCTTGCTACCATTTAGCTATGGATCTTACTTCATTCCATAGGTAAAGGTAAAGGGACCCCTGACCATCAGGTCCAGTCGTGACCGACTCTGGGGTTGTGGCGCTCATCTCACTTTATTGGCTGAGAGAGCCGGCGTACAGCTTCCGGGTCATGTGGCCAGCATGACTAAGCCACTTCTAGCGAACCAGAGCAGCACACGGAAACACCGTTTACCTTCCCGCCGGAGCAGTATCTATTTATCTACTCACACTTTGACGTGCTTTCGAACTGCTAGGTTGGCAGGAGCAGGGACTGAGCAACAGGACCTCACCCCGTTACGGGGTTTCGAACTGCCAACCTTCTGATCGGCAAGTCCTAGGCTCTGTGGTTTAACCCACAGCGCCACCTGCGTCCATTACTTCATTACATATCCACCGGCAAAAGGACCAACTGCTGGCAAAAGAAGGATGTAGGTCTGCCATACATCCATAATTTCCTGGACATAGGTGGGATACGGCCTCGTAAACAGCGTCAGGGCGAAAATCTCTTAAATGTTCAGGAAAATCCCAGACAACCCATGTCGGAAGTGTAGATTTGTCGAATTTCCTTAAAAATAGCTCAAAACATCCCCCCTTAATAAAATAAAAAAGTTTGACAACTTTGCCCAAAAAAGCTTTGTACGGATTTCCATTTTTGAAATTTGGCAGCCCTAAAGGATGCCCATTTTGGCTGCACACTTTTGATACACATCTCGAACACATTCTCTGGCATAAATTGGGGGATAAACTCAGGAGCTACCTAGCAGCCCAAGTTCAAAATCTGCACATTTTATGCATTTCAAAGCAGCGCTTTGCGGACGTTAATGATCCTCCATATGACATACATTACATATCTATAGATGTTAAGTACGCAGTAGGTAAAGCACAGTACGTTGACTTTTCTGCCAGCCAAATAATTAATACATGTGCAAATTATAAAGGATGTTACAGTACCAAAGAAACATCTGCTAACCAAAGTAAAATGCTGATAAATAAGGAGAGACAAAGTGAGCCTCTTTTGAGTTTGATTTACATCCAGCTGCACTGCACTGTACATACGTTATCAAAGAAATCTCCCTATTAGCTAGCAATTCTATACAAGTTTAGAAAGCTGTGCCTCCTCCCTCCAAAAGCATTTTTCTAACAATTTAATGCCTTCGTCTCTGAATGTTCTTGTTTTTCTTTAAAAAAATAAAATAAATTTCCACGAACATATCATCCGATCAGCTCTGGCTGAGTTTGCTGCAAGAAGCTACAACTATTCAGGGTCACTGAGAAGAAGAAAAAAACCCCCATCTAATACCATCACAGCAGGCACAACGCACAACCCATAAGAGAGTTTCATTTGCAGATTTATTTCTGCGGTGAGTTGGTGTCAAGTTGCATTTATGTTAATAGACGTGTAGGACTGCAGGGCGAATGAAAACTCGATAGAGTGCCCTAATCCAACCCCTGACACTCTCTACGCCCACACACCCCGAGGCAGATTTCAGTAGTGGTAAGCCACTGAGATAATATTTTCCTTACAATATTGCAGCCTTATCATCTTACATCAACAGACTCTGAAACGCACATATAAACGTTTAAAGTGCAATACCAGCTCCGTGAACTTGCAGGGCAATCAATGACATTCAGAGCTACAGAGCAGTTGGACCATGTGGCTAAAGCAACACTATGCAACTGGTGACCCAGCAGGCTGAATACAGCCCATAAGCCATGGACTGTGGCCTTCCAGGTTCTGGGCAGGTTCCTGCATATGTGGTGTCAGTCAGACAACATTATAATGCTTCCTGTCTGCTGCTTTCTCCATGCACTTTGAAGGAGAATATGACCGTGGCTAGCAAGTAGACAGCACAAACTTTTCATTCTGCTTAGATCTGAAGTGCTCTTTTCATTCAATGCTTTTGAGCAGGGCCATCTTCCGCTCTTGTCTTTACTGCTGCAATTGAGCCCTGAAAGGTAAAGCATGATGTGGAGTGGGAGACACCCACTGTGATGTTACATAGTGGGTTGTGGAAGTCACAATTGTTCCACTGGCTTATGGTGAACACATTCACTGAATGCCTGCATATTCATCATACGTTTGAAGCATGTTTCCACCCCTCAAAGAATCTTGGGAGCTGTACAGTCATACCTCAAGTTGAAGTAGCTTCGGTGTGAATATTTTCAGGTTGCGCTCTGTGGCGACCCGGAAGTAACGGAGCGCATTACTTCCTGGTTCCGCCACTCGCGCATGTGCAGACGCTCAAAATGACATCACACGCATGCGCAGAAGCGGCAAACGCGATCTGCACACACACAGTCACACAGTCGGGTCTTACGTTCGCTTCAGGATGCAAACAGGGCTCCGGAATGGATCCCGTTCGCACCCAGAGGTACCACTGTAGTTTGTTAAAGGTGATAGAAAATGTGGCTCTGGATGTAGTTCTTAGGATTCTTTGAGTGCTTGAGCGTCTCTGAAAAGGCCCTTAAGTGAGAGCCTTCTCGTAACAGTAATTAAGAACGAACGCACGTGAACTGGCCATATGAAATTGATTCCTGTGCTGTCTGTCTCCAAATGGTGAACATTTACGTCCACTGGAATGCCATGTGAATTGGGGAACTCCCTTCATGAAACTTGACTTCTTAGAAGGAACATTAGTGTCCTAAACCATGTGCCCTTGACAGAAAGTGTGTGTGTATGTGTGCATGAACACACACACACACACACACACACTCCAATACACATCTAGCTTTCCAAATGGCGCCAATCTCCTTGTAGGTGGGAGAAAAAAGAAAGTTTGAGGGGGCATCTGCTAGTTTTTGTATAAGACCCAAACTGAATTTTTTAATAAAACAGCTTTGACAGGTTGTTGACACAGCATATTGAACACCAGGAGTCTTTCGATCCTTGGGGTGTTCCATTAATAATCTTTTTCTTTCCTTATGGTGAATTGGCCATTTATTCATAGCTTTTGCTTCCCATTCCTTTTGCCAGTGTTTGAAGGCTTACCTCACCCCTTGGTTACAAGGTCTCTTAATAGTCTCCTGTGTGCGACTTTTTCAAAAGCCCTTTGAAAAACCTGAACAAGTTACTCTTACAGTCTCTTCTTTATCCACGAACATTTTCCAAAAGAATTCTAACTTACTAGAGACCTACAAGAAGTCAGGCATACTACGCTTGGAGAAGGAAGATGCAGGGCAGCGCTCCTATCTATGTCTACCTGGAGCTCAATGTGACTCGACTCCCATAGGGGCATTTATATAGGATTTCAGCCTGAGCTAAGGATGTAGGATGCTCCCTTGTACCAAGGCAGAGCACTGGTCCATCTAGCTCAGAATTGTGTATACTGACAGGCTGTGGCTCTCCAGGGTTTCAGGCAGAGACCAGGGTTTGAACCTTTTGCACTCAAAGCGTGTGCTCTGCCACTGAGCTATGGCCCTTCTGTATAGCAGTTCTGCAGATAGTATTGTTCTTGCATTGCAAGGCTGCATGCAGGACTTCGGCCCGGTTTGCAAAGCATATGTTACTGCTCTGACCTAGCACCACTCATCTCCAGGATAGAGCACGAATCCAGGCACTGGGTGGTACACGCGCACACACACACTCACTCACTCACTCACTCACTCACTCACACATATACACATAATCCCCAACCCAAAGGCATAGTTCAGGTGTAAGCATAGGAGCCAACTCCTTGGGGTTGTGAGGGTTTCGGTCCCCACAATAAAATATTTGAGAGGGCCCAGCCCCCTCAAAGTTGATGGGCATTCCCATTCAAATGGTGTGTGTGCATTGTGTCATGTGATTGATTATGCGGGGCGGGGCTTACCTGGGCTCCCACAATATTTTATTCAAGTTGGCACCCTGTGTGTAAGCAATAATAGTGAAATTCATGCAAGTGCCAAAATGGAGGGAGGCTGAAAGTTGCTAATATCAGTATAATAATTTTTTACGTTCAAAGTAGACCCATGAACATGGCTTAGGTCCATTAATTTCACTGAGCTTACTTGGAGTAAAACTTAGTTGAATACTATCTTTACTGGCTGGAGCTTAGTCCTAAATCTATGTGTAATATGTATGACAACAACAATTTTATTATTGGTACCCTGCCCACCAGACTGGGTTGCCCCAGCCACTCTGAGTGGCTTCCAGCATGTATGAAAACATAATAAAACGTGAAACATTAAAAATGTATTCATGTATGCGACTACAGCGGCAAATATGTTACTTGTTCAAAAATGGAAAGAAGTTTCAACGAAAGAAGAATGGATACAAAAACTTATGGAATATGTAGAAATGGCAAAACTTACCAGAAGAATAAGAAATCAAGATAAACTTTTTATAAAAGAATGGAAATGGTTTATTGAATATTTACAAACTGTAAACAGATAAGAACATTGGCAGGGTTATTGTGATAACCTGCAGTTTTATAAGAGTACATATTTAAAGCAGATGATTAAACAAATAAGTTAAGTTAAGTTGGAATATGAAGAAAATAAAAATAAAAAGATTAAGGAACTGCAGAAAGAGGGGGAAGGAAGTCGAGTTTAAAAATGTTTAAATTATTGTAAAATTATTGAAATGTATAAAATTGAAAATCATAAATAATAATAAATCATAAATAACAGCAACAGCCAGTGGCGTAGCATGGGTTGTCAGCACCCGGGGCAAGGCAAGTAATTTGTGCCCCCTAACCCGTGGATTTGCGCCCCCTAACCCTAACCCCCAGATGTTGCGCCCGGTGCGGCCGGCCCCCCTGCACCCCCCACGCTATGCCACTGGCAACAGCATAATGCCAATGAGCATGCACTCTAGGCAGTGCTGTTGGATGTCCTTGACATTCCTTGCTGAGGAAACCCGTCATTTCCAACAAGCAGGTGAAACATTTGTCTGTCTGTATCCTGCTGCTGTTGCCCATGAAGTAGGATGGCATAGCTGCCCTCAAAGGCATCTGTATCTCCTTGCGCTTTGCCTGGAACTGTCATTAGACACTTCCCTGGCTAGGTGGTAGCATTCCTCAGGCTGGCTGGCTGGCTGGCGGCCTCCCTGGTGTTGATAGCGCAGCAGGCCGATGGAGGTGGCAATCTTGCTAGGACACATCTGTCCCTCTTAGTATTCATGCAGCTAATGTCTCACTTTCACGGCAAATGCAAATTGGGTTGCTTCGTCCAAACATGTCAGCCTCATTAGCAGGTGCACACAGATTGGCATGTGACATATAGCAGCTCAGCTTCTGCGTTGCCACCTCCAGCCACTGCTGGTTTTGTTCTGTCCCTTGATTGCGACTGGCTAGGAAATAAGCAACGGAGCGGGTTGCATCTCATTTCAAGGATGCTGGCAGGGGAGAGAGACAAGGAAGCCCCTTGTCTCATGGGCTAAAGAGCATCGTTCAAGGGCCTGGATGCTACAGCATCCGACAAAATGAGGGCTGCATGCACTGTCTTGGAAGGTGATGTTCTTTGCCACAATACTGCAAATATATGTGGAATATATCATTTCAGGGGAGAGGTGGGAATTATGATGATTGTCAAATGGGGTTGTAAATGCCAAAAGGAGTTCTAAATTTGGAGGTTCTGAGCTGAACTGTCTGTGTGGTCCCATGTGGGGAAGTGCAGCTGAATTGCATCCGAAGGATCTCAGATTCCATTCCCACCATCTCCAAGTTGGGCTACCTGAAACCCTGGAGACCTGTTGCTAACCAGCACAGGCAATATTGAGCAATGTGGTCCAGTGGTTGAAAAGGTACATCCATTAGCTCATGAAATGTTACAGAGGATGGTAAGTTCTCAGATCATGAGAAACAGCAGCTTGGGGCGGGGGGCAAATATTGGCCCATCTTTGAAGATGGTACGTTTTTGCACAGATAGACTGTAGAGAAATTAATTCCATTCAAGGATCTGCCCCAGCATCCCACAGTGAATTACAGTGGTACCTCGGGTTACATGCGCTTCAGGTTACAAACTCTCCTAACCCAAAAATAGTACCTCAGGTTAAGAACTTTGCTTCAGGATGAGAACAGAAATCGTGCTCTGGCGGCGCGGCAGCAGCAGGAGGCCCCATTAGCTAAAGTGGTGCTTCGGGTTAAGATCAGTTTCAGGTTAAGAACGGACCTCCAGAACGAATTAAGTTCTTAACCCGAGGTACCACTGTATATGAAATTCACGCTTGATACACAAGGAATGGCATTGCCTTTACTTGAACAGACAATATCCAGAAAACAGATGACTGGTTGCTGTGAGCTCCTTCGGAATCTCATCCTTTCTACCCCATTGTTGACAAGGAATCTTTTTCGCAACTGTGCACTAACAACCACAACTTTCTTTACACAGGCTACGTACACTGAAAACACAGCAAGGCTGTTTCCCCCCACTGTGTTTCGAGTAACATTTGCACCGTGTTGTGAAAGGGATATTGACATTTGATGTGCATTACCTGTGTGGTTTCTCTGCAACACCCTCCTGTTCATGAAGCTGTCGTCTGCACATGTGCAATGGCTTTCTCAAATGCACACGCCTTAGCTTAACCGTGAAGTGACTGTGGCTTAAATTTTCTAGTCGGGTTGAAGCAGGTTTGAGGGGAAAAACACACCAAAGAGCAGCATTTCTCAGGAAACTACAAGATCGATATGGGTTGTGTATGCAACTTCAGAAACTAGCGGTGGGAATGCACTGGATGAAGAGCAAACGGCAATGTGTACACAGCCATAGTCATTCGGAATAATATAAACAACGCTGAGGTTGCTCATTATTTTGGCCATTGCTTGTTTGTTTGTAGTTTACCCTAATCCTAAATACTGATGCAAAAAAAAAAAATTAATCTCATTGAAGGGCAATATTTCAGCCACTAGGGATGGAAACAGCACAGTAATTGAATGCAGAGCCGGATGAATACAATTCCCCAAGGTAGCAAGCATGAATATAAGCGTAAATTTTTATGCATTTTCTGTTTAATTTTCCATCTTTCCCCTCTCTGAAATATTTTCATTTTCCTCTTGCCCTTTGCTGCTTGAATTTGTCATCTAAGTTGCTTGAGAAAGAAAGAAAGAAAGAAAGAAAGAAAGAAAGAAAGAAAGAAAGAAAGAAAGAAAGAAAGGCAATTGAAACGATGTCTTATACTTTTGCTGAACAAGGTCACACTGTCAATCCTTTTAAGAAGACACAATTAAGAGAGGGAGGATGAAGATGAGAGATAGCTGCCAGAGGGGGGTAAAATCACGAGACACATGTCAGCCCCTTCTGTGATTGCTGCAACGGTGGCACTAACTAGACAAAAAAGGCATCTTGGCTGCTTAGTCCTTTGGCCTCCTAGGGAGTCCCATTAAAAGGACGCTCACCACTGCCTTGATAAAATAAGTGCTTCATCTTGACCAGTCCTAGATCTTCTTCCCTCTCTTTCCTTTTTTTCCAGGTGCATTAACAAATGGGCCATTGACATGATGGCTGTCATCGAGTTCCCTTTCTCCCTTTCCCTCCAAATTTGCATAACAGGATTTCGATCCTGCATGCAGATGCGAGCACGCACAAAGTCGTATTTGTTTCGAAAGGTAGCAAAGGACAGTGGTGCGCATGTCCCTGTTGGGTGCAATGTATGTAAGCACTGGCAAAGAGTTAAGTTACACCACCCAGTGCATGGCCAATACTTTGGCCACCTCATGAGAAGAGAAGACTCCCTGGAAAAGACCCTGATGTTGGGAAAGACGGAGGGCACAAGGAGAAGGGGATGACAGAGGACGAGATGGTTGGACAGTGTTCTCGAAGCTACCAGCATGAGTTTGGCCAAACTGCGGGAGGCAGTGGAAGACAGGAGTGCCTGGTGTGCTCTGGTCCACGAAGAGGCGGACACGACTAAACAACAACACCCAGTGCATGACATTAACTCATCTGTTACCACAACTCATCAGTGAGCCATCATGCTGGATGATGAAACAATTCAGTATGGAGTGTCTACCCTCTCACCACTTGGCAGCTTTTCACTGCGGGCCATGACCTGAGATGGCATGTAATGCAAATTTGCCCCGCCAATAGCCTTAGTATAATAGTCTTGGCACTTTGGTTGTTTTTTTTTTTGCCATGCCCAACTCTATGTAGTTCTGCTTTCAGCAGCAACAAGAGTGCCCAATGCTGTATTTTTTCCAGCAAACCAATGATGAAGCGGGAAAGGTTTTACTCAATGTACACCTATGGAAATGAATGAACAAAAGTTTGTCTTGTCCAGTAATTTCAATGGTATATTTATGGAATTAGACACAACCCATGCTTTCATGAAGTTGATTTCACCAAGACCATCCAAGGAAATGAAAAAACAAGATTTTTTTCTTATCCGTTGCTTGCCGTATCTTGCAATTTTTTTGGGGGAAAAAATGCTTTGAATAAAGGGATGCTAATGACTGGCAAGTCATTGAAAAACCAATTTTATATTTTGCATGAAAATGCTTTTTCAATTAAGTTCTATTGTGCAGATAAAGATATAATATTAAAGCAAGTCCATTTGCCCCTTCTCGGGCAGGCGGCTTTGCAGGCAGGCCCTGGGCCTCCTCTGTGAACTGGCCTCTTGCCCGCAAATTAGCCAGTAGTGGCAGGAATTAGAGGGCATTCCCCTGGGTGCGGGACCAAAAGAACAACAGCGGCACTTGGCCCTGCACCCAGGGCAAGGATAAATTTCTGGTCTGCTGGGTCTTCAGCCATTTTAAAATAATCAACACTGTGCCACATACCTTGTCAAAGGAATTATTTTATGCATTAGGACTTGCCGTTATTTTTATTGATTAATTTAGTAATTATTTATTGTGATTGTTGAGAGTGAAATTCTGTTTAGTTATTCTTTGTGATATACTATTATACTGTATACTATTATATTCTAATAGATTATTTAATATTACTTTATTTGATATGAGTTGTTTATTTTAAAATTATGCTTTCATTACGACTTTTTTGGTACTGAAGCAGATTGTTATAAGGTGTGTGGTCTTTTTTTTGTATATTTTGCTGTTTCTTCAGCTTCTAAACCGCCTTGTGTATAGTAATATACAAATTAAAAGTGAAATGAAAAAGAAGAAAAATGAACAAAAGCAAAAGACATGCTAATAAAACTGGAAAAGTAAGGCTAAGGACACATTACCAGCTCAAAACACAGCTAGGGTGCCCTTTTTCTCATCATGGATTGAAATTGGTTTGGTGGGAGGGACATCAAAATGCAGCTTTGCATAAGAAATAATAGTATAGATATGCCCTGTATACACTGCTTCCTAAACCAATGATAAGAGCACACTGGATGCAGAGTAAATGCGAGTGTGTACACAGCCACACAAGAAAGGTGTGATTAACCGTAGATACACAACAATAGTCTTGCTCACCCAAAAGTCAATTGCATACACCAAGTTCTGAATAAAGATGGAAGAATGGCGCTAAGAGTAGTTTTCAACATCTAGAAATGTTATTTTTACGAGACATCGTATAAATATACTTTAAATATTTTTAATATGAAAAAGAAGGTGATGTAAACCTGCAGAGACTGAGCTACTGTTCTTTCAAATAACGCTGGAGTTTTCTTTTCTTTTGTGGTCTAAAAGAAGAAGAAGAAGACGACGACAGAAGGAGCAGCAGGGAAAACACAGGAGGACAAAGATTTGATGACAATGTCATGTAGATGCCCTGTAAAAAGTGAGTGAATAAAGCATGATAATTCCACAGCAAACGTCTAGTGTGGAAACACCCTTAGAAGAAAACATCATAGAGCCAGGAGAATCCACTTCTGAGGCTGTGGCCCTTTCAAGTTTAACTCAACTCCTTTTTTTCCTTTCTGTGTGCGGCAGTTCAAGAACGGCAAAGCCCTTCTATCGGGCTCTGAGAATGCAAACGATATATTTTCAATGCGCACTCAGGCACACACATTTAGCGGAATTTGCTCACAGCCATCAATGGCGTGCTGTAGAGTGAGAGGAACAATTTGCCAGTGGTGGTCACTCTGGGAATAGAAGGGGAGAGAATTAAATGGGCGGCAAAGGGAAATCAAGAGGGCAGAATGTGGAATAATGGAAAGTGCCTTTAAAAGAATCCGGATGAAAAGTTGTTAGGCTCAAAGATTTTCGTCTCTTCTCATTTATACAAGGTCCAGGGAAGAACAAAAACATATTTAAGCTGCTGCATTTAAATGTGCAATGTGATAGCTGCATTGGACACTGAACAAGATTAACAATGAATTTGTCAGTACTAAAGATCATATATGCACAAAGACACAGGGGGAGGGGGGGTCAAAATACTAACACGTAAAAACCCCCAATAGGTTGGATATTTCCATACCAGCTCTGATTATAAATCGCAGATGCCAAGATAACTGGAAAAGAATTGAACCACTGGGGGAGAGGGAGATTTTCTTGTGTGTGTGTGTGTGTGTGTAAAATGGCATGATTACAGGATGCTTCCTTTTGGTCAAATATTTATTATTTGAATTTGTAATGACTGAAATCAAGAAAACCGAAGACACCTAATACTCATGTAGTAAGCCTGCCAGTTGCCTCTGCATGAATGCTCTGTTGTTTTTGGTTTCTCCCTCACCACGAATCTCAAAACAGAGTTCTCTAAACTCTCCATAAAATTGTACAACTTTATGAAACCATATTCCTTGAGCAAACATGGATGATTCCGTTGCGGCACTCGGCATGCTGTCTTTAAGTGGTTGCAGATCGGGGCTATGGTCAGTCTCTTTGTATTTAGATTTTAATTTTCTGCTATTTTCAGAAGAAGTTTGACCTACTGGGGGCCTGCAAAATTGTGTTTGCTTCTGGTGCTAAGAGTTTCTGCTTCAGTGACTTTGTCACTGGAGGTGATTAAAAGGTTCCAGGTTTTAAAAGCTACATGGCACAGTGCTGTGGGATCCAGGTTCAACTCCCAACATCTCCAGGTAGGGCTGAAAGAGAACTGATGAGAGCCACTGCCTATCAGAGTAGACAATAGTGAGCCACATGGACCAGTAATCTGACTCAGAATAAGGCATTTTCCTATGTTTCCTTGCTGTGATTGCCACAGCTGCTCACAACAGTCCTTTGTAGTGTAGTAATGATAAGAAATGGTGCAGATAGGGAATTTCAGACCCTCCAAGTGTCCAGGGACACTCCTGAATTTACAGAAGCCACCCCAGCTTCTGATTTGATCCCGGAATGTCCCACTTTTCCTTAAGGTAAAGGGACCCCTGACCATTAGGTCCAGTTGTGACCGACTCTGGGGTTGCGGCGCTCATCTCGCTTTATTGGCCAAGGGAGCCGGCGTACAGCTTCCGGGTCATGTGGCCAGCATGACTAAGCCGCTTCTGGCGAACCAGAGCAGCACACGGAAACACCGTTTACCTTCCCGCCGGAGCGGTACCTATTTATCTACTTGCACTTTGACGTGCTTTCGAACTGTTAGGTTGGCAGGAGCAGGGACCAAGCAATGGGAGCTCACCCCGTTGCAGGGATTCGAACTGCCGACCTTCTGATCGGCAAGTCCTAGGTTCTGTGGTTTAACCCACAGCGCCACCCGCGCCCCTTAGGATGTCCCTATTTTCACTGGAGAAATGTTGGAGGGTATGGAGTTATGTGACCCCTGAGCCAAGGAGATAAGTAACTATACAACCTTGAGAAGACATCTGAAAGCAGCCCTGTATAGGGAGGTTTTTAAATGTTTAATGTTTTATTAGGTTTTTGTATGTGTTGGAAGCTGTCCAGAGTGGCTGGGACAACCCAGTCAGATGGGCGGGGTATTATTATTATTAAAGAACATTTCGGAGAAATGTTGAAGGGTTTGGAATTTTAGACTCTGGATTTAACGGCCTTAAAGGCCTGCTCCTAGAATTAAAGGTTCTTTAATGTGTATTGCTTCACGTACTTCAAGATATGATAAGGCAGCCTTGCAGCATTTGCAGGGGGCTTATGTTCATTCTGCTGTCTGACTCAAATTTGTGCACTGATTCAAAGAGTGTCCTTATTTATTCATATTCACATTTCTTACGAATTGCCAGACTTTGGACTGGCTTAGCCACATATGTACTCCACATATACAAAATAACCCCTTAAACATGGGGGTGGAGAGGACCAAGCAAAATAAGCTAACATCGCTTCCCCTCTTTCCCCCTACCTTCAAAGGCATAAACCTTAACCCAGCCAACAAAAATAAACCCGAATAAAAATAAATCTTATGATACTTCTTTCAAAGCCTCTGGCAAGCTCCCTGAGGAAACAGACTTCCATAGTTGTAGGGCGGAGACAGAGAATATCTCAGCACATATCTGCTGTCTGAATTTGGTTTACAGATTAAGTGCACCACAAGGTTCCTCAACCCCATTCTAGCTGCTCAGCTGAATGTGGCCCGAGGCCTCTTCAAATCAGGAATCCCCTGATAACGCAGGTAGAAGTGGGGCCAGCACACATGGCTCAGTGCCTACACACAGTTTGCACCCTTGTGCATTTGTCAGGAGGCCTGAAGGGGGCTTTTAGGCCTCCGCCTTCCAAGTAACCTGGTAGTAGATGTTCTTCAGTCACAGGAATGCCAGAGAACCTGGAGAAAGACTCCAACCATCTGCCTTTTGAGTGCTTTGTCTCTTCAAACGTACACTCGGCGTGAGAGTGCATGATATAATTACAAAGAAGTCCATCAGCCCTCGAGCTAAATGCTGTGAGGGAATTTAACAAAATAGGATTAGCATAAACTAGATCAAAATACGGTTTGAACTGCGAGCGGAGAAGAGAAACATGAAAACTGGCCCTATCTGGTTGTGACTCATCTGTGTGAACTCCTGCATGTACAGTCACCAAAGGGATAGAGGCTTGGGAGGCTTCTAAAACAAACATTTTAAAAGCCTTCAAAGTGCAGCTCTAAGAGAGATTTTCCCCAGTTATGTGGATTCCATCAGAGCTCAGATGAAGCCCAGCATCTGGCATTTCCGCAGCCTAAAGTAGCAATATCCAAGCCTAGTGTTTCCAGACCTTCTGGGAAGAGAGTCACCTTTCTGTGTAATGATTCTGCCTTGCTTTGAAATCCCTGCCTGTCTTGGGCCATGGCTCAGTGGTGTAGCAGATGCCTGAATATTGGCTCAACCTCTAGCATCTCCTGGTAGGTCTGGGAGAGATCCCATCTGAAACCCCAGAGGACTGCTGCCAGTCAGTCCTTAGAGCAGGGATGGGGAATGCCCTCCAACTCCCATCAGCCTTGATGAGATGTCCCAGTCTCACCTTACAACAGGGGTGTGGACACGTTTTCAGCCTGAGGGATGTATTTCCTTCTGGGGAACTGCATGTCTGTGGGGTGCAGAGGCAAGCAGGCTGAGAATTGCCTGTGATTTTTACATTTGTACAGTAAGCTGGTTCTTTCACACGCACACAACCCATGCAAGCAAGAGGCATTATTGGAGCTCAAGGACAGATTCCAGCCAGTCCAAAACACCCAAGGAGGGTGCAAAGCAGCACTGGTGAGGGGCATGGCTGAGGAGGGGTGTGGCCTCAGCAAGGGGTGTGGCCTGAGGAGAGACCTAACCGCCAGATAGGCCTAGATAGCTGCATTTGGCTACTGGGCCTGATGTTCCCTACCCCTGCCTTACTGGAAGGGCAGGAAATTATGATTAAAAAACCCACATCATTCCCATTTTGTATATATATCTGCATATCTTCTGATAGGCCCCAAAGTACCAGGGTCATCATTAAAATCCTTAAGCCATCAAGGCTTCTCACTCTTTCATGCAGAGTCCTGAATTCCCAATGGGCGTTCCCTTCAGTACAGCATTTCAGTGTGTTACCGGAGGTTCAGATCTATGCGTCCCTCCATAGGAGCCAGCTCCTAGGGACCAAGGTCCCTTCGCCCCCCTCCATAAAATATTTGAGCACCCCCCATTGCCATTCAAAGGGTGTGTGTGTGTGGGATCGGTTATATGGGACAGGGCTTACATGGGCCCCCCAATATTTTATTCAAGTTGGCACCCCTGCATTCTTCTAACACATGTCTTGCATGTATGCCTCTCAGTCTCTTTCCTACCACCACCACAAACAATATGGCGCCACTTCCTGTTTTTACAATAACAAGACCTGGGACACCCGAATGCCCCTAAGAAAGTTTTTCACTGTTTTCCTGTTCTTCAGTCGGTTGGTCTCACATAAAGAAAGCGCCGAGTGGGGAAGTGAAGGGGCTGGGGTCTGTCTGCAAGGCTGCTGTCATGGCTGTGAAGGGTTAAAGAGTGGTTCTTGGGGTCACTTGACTCTGGCTTGATTTATTTGGCCATTGTGTCTGTGCCCCTGCCCTAGAATCTGAGGAGGATGTGGGCAGGGTGTACAATACATCCCTATTTTCATCTGAGGAATCTTGCAGGGTATGTCTCTGACGCTGTACAATTAGACATCTCTGGTATAAGATGGCAGTCAGGTGGCAGAATAGGAGTAGCAGCACCCAACCAAATTACTCTAAACAGCAACACAAATGAACCCTCCCCAAGCCAACCAGGTGAGCGCTGTTCTTAATATCAAGGGCATGCCTTGCTTCTGAATATATCTGTGCCATGGAAAGAGATATGGCATCTTTGAATTACTGGGTGAAATAGATAAAGAGCTGGAGAACTGCCAAGGTAAAAGTTGTAAAACTGGATTGATTTTTGCTACAGCTTGCTAAGGGCTCCCTAGAGCCAGGATGCAATGTTCAAATATAATAATTGATAGCCTGAAAAAATATTTCTGATAAGCATGCCACTGTAACACACAGTCCTGTCTGAGATGAAGTGGGCCTTTGTGTCTCAGCTAACCTGACTAACCAAAGTGACCCAGATCCACTGTTCACTTCGCTGATTATAGCTACACAAACTCTTCACCACACGCACACACACACTCATGCATATGCTCCCATCCCCCTCCATCGTCTGCTCTTTCCAGCTGTAGAGAAAATGGGTCTGGCCTTCAAATAAGGGCATTTGTTAAATGTTGTTGCAGAAAAGTAATTATCCAACAATCAGACATATACAGGCAATGGATGGGAAGGAGGAGGGGAGGGGGTTAAATGCTTCTGTTAATGCCACCCTAGGATTCCCACGGGGCAGATTCTCTGACCTCGCCTGCCTTCACTTAGGTTTGTTGACCACCCTGAGCTACAAACCTACGTGTCTCCAAATTGCTTCAAGATTTAACTGGACACGTTACAATGAATATATATATATCTCTGAACATTTTCCAACAGCTTATGAAAGGAGATAATTCATTAACTCAAAATAAATTAAAATTTCGTATTGTTTCGCTCCGACCTGTATCCCTTCCACCAACCTGTCCCCTCTAATCGTGTTCAAGAGCACCTCCAGGACCGAGATAAATAGTAACGGGGAAATCGGACAGCCTTGTCGTGTTCCTTTTTCAATTTTAAACTCTTCTGTAACCACATTGTTAACTATCAGTTTAGCCTTTTGTTCTGAATATATTGCATCAATCCCATTCTCAAACCCCCGGCCCACTCCCATTTCTTTTAGATTCCCTTTCATAAACTTCCAGGATATGTTATCAAAGGCCTTCTCCGCGTCTATAAAAATTAAAACAGCTTTAGTATTTATGTCTGTTTGTAAAAGCTCCAATATATCTATAATGTTCCTTGTATTGGCAGACATATGTCTACCTGGGAGAAAGCCTGCCTGGTCTTTATGGATTACTTTGTTTAAAACCCTCTTGAATCTACTTGCCAAAACGTCTGCGAATATTTTGTAATCCACATTTAAAAGGGAGATGGGACGGTAGTTCTTAAGCTGTGTCTTTTCAGTTTCCGATTTTGGTATCAATGTGATGAAAGCTTCTTTCCACGATTCTGGCGCCTTCTTCCCCTCTAAAATTTCATTGCTGACCTCCATCAGTGGTTGTATCAAATAGTCTTTCAATGTCTTATAATACTTGGAGGTCAGCCCATCTGGTCCTGGTGATTTGCCCTGTTTCATATTTTGGATGGCCTGCTCAATCTCTTGTCGTGTTATTTTGCCATTCAGAATTGATCTATTTTCTTCTGACAACTTTGCCAGTCCATTTGTCTTTAGAAATTGTTTAATCGCTGCTTCATCTTGTGGCCCTTGAGTGTATAATTTTTTGAAATATCTCTGGAAACACTTTCTAATCTCTCCGGGGTTCTGGATACATCTTCCTTCAATCTCTAAGTTTGTCACTGTGTTTAACTTTTGTCTCCTCTTCAACTGCCAAGCTAGCAGTTTTCCACATTTATTAGCCGACTCAAAAGTTTTTTGTTTCATTAGTTTGATTTTCCATTCTATTTCCTGATTTATCAGTTTACAATACTGTGCTTGGTAAAGTTTGATTTCTCTCAGAATCGGCTGGGACTTCGGATTAAGTCTTAACTTCTTCTCCAACTCCTTGATTTTTTCCAAAATTTTATCTTTCCTTTCGTTTTGTTTCCTTTTCTTTACTGTGTTCTGTTGTATCAGGAACCCCCTCATCACGGCCTTACTTGCGTCCCAGATAGTTCTTTTTTCCACTGTAGTGTTCATATTGATCTCAAAATAATCCTTTAGGGCTTTTTGGGCCTTCTTAGTGATCTCCTGATCTCTAAACAGGCCATCATTCATCTTCCATCTGAAGGAACCGGTTGGAATCAATGTCATGTCCATTCTCAGTGCGTTATGGTCGGAGCATGTCTTTGGGCAGATTTCCACCTTTCTGATCTTAGGTGCCAGACCTCTAGTTATCCATATCTGGTCGATTCTTGTCCAAGTCAGTTGGGCTTCAGAGAAAAATGTTCCTTCCCTTCCCAAGGGGTTTCTCACTCTCCAAATGTCAATCCAGTCCATATTGTCTGTCATTTCAAAGAAGGTCTTTGGTAGTCTCCCATCTTTAGAAATTTTTTGGCTCTGTGACTTATCCATATTGGTTGATACAACTCCATTCATATCTCCCATCATAATGATGTTGTTGTAGTCCAGATAGTCCAGCATGGTCTCATGCAACTTCTTATAGAATTCCGATTTTCCTTCATTTGGAGCATAAATTCCTAATATCAGTATTTTTTCCCCTTGATGTTGTATTTCTATCGCCAAAATTCTTCCATGCTCATCTTTAAACAGAAATTTAGGTGAAAGGCTCTCTTTTGCATAAATTACCACACCTCTCTTTTTAACTGTATCCGAAGATATAAATTCCTGACCAAGTCTTTTATTTATTAACACTTTTCTGTGGAGCCTGGTCACATGTGTTTCCTGTAAGCAAATAATGTCCAAATGTTCCTTTTTTAAAATGTGAAAGATTTTTCTCCTTTTTCCTGGAATGTTACAGCCATTTATGTTCCAGCTCAAAAGTTGCAGAGACATCCTGAATATATCTGGTTATTCTTGCTGTGGGGGTACCTTATTGTCAGATTTTTGGGGGTCCGAGGGTGCAGGAACCCCCGGAGGTTCAGGCCCTGGGGGTAATCCAAGTCCCTTATGAAGATCTTCTCCGTGTGCCACCAAAAACTTGTCTCTATCCTCCGGCGTTCTAATTTTAATCTTCCTCCCTCTGAAAGTAAACGACAAACCTTGGGGAAACTCCCACCTGAAGATGATTGAGTTGCTCCTTAGCAGTTTTACTAATTCCGAGTAGTCTGCTCGAAGATCCAACAGCTGTTTAGGAATATCCTTATAAATTTCAATTCTTTTGTCCAAAATATCCAGTGACTTTCCGTAGTGCAGGCCTAGAATCTTGTCCCTTTCCTCCTTTGATCTCAATATTATCAAACAGTCTCTGGGCTTCTCCTTCTTTATAAGTCTTCCAAGCCTAAAAGCAGATAGTATTTTAAAGTCTTTTTCTTCTAAGTTCCAAAACTTGGAAAATTCCTTGGTAAGGAACTCAGTTAAGTTACCTTCTTCCACTTCTGGAATTGAGCGTATCCTTAAATTAGCCTCCCTGTTCCGAAGTTCTGTCATGGAAAAGTAGATCTGGTGTTCTCCTACTTGTTTGCTGAGTGGTCTTACTTCTTTTTCAAGCTGTCCCAATCTTTGGCTAGTGTCTTCCGCCAATTTCCGATTTTCACCTACAGCCTCCTTCAATTCTCCAATAGATTGAACATTCTGTGCAACTTGCCCAGTTAGTCTATTTAAACTTTCTGTGTTTAAGTCAATTTTAGCTGATTGCTGGTCAGCCTTTCTGTCCAGAGCCTCCAATTTTTCAAAAATTTTCTCCAAAATAGTGCCACTTGCTCCTGAGGCCATATCTTCCAGTTGTAATTCCTCAGTTTCTCCCTCCCCTGATTGTAGCAGGGAGGCCGCTTCTGCCTCAGGAGGCAAAGTAGTAGGCAAAGCAGGCACAGATGATCTACGCTGTGAGACTGTCGGTAAAGTTAACGTTGTTTGTCTGGTTCTTCCCCTTTTTCTTGTTCCACTCATTCCAAAGTTATCTAAAAGCCAAGGTCAAACTGAATTGTTCCCATGAGAAAGTAAGAGCCCAGATGGTAACACTCAAACAGGAGGCCGGGAAAGAGAAAGTAAAACAAAGTCACTGCTGTAAATCCAAAAATCCTCTAGGTGGAGCTTAGAATGTCTTTGGGGAGGAAGTCCAATCCAATTAAAGTTAGTAAGTCTGAATTGATCTCCAAAGATCTTCACAAAGATAAGTTTTAGCAGAGTTAAAACTTAAAGCCAAACATTGTTTCCAAAAGTGCTTAGACCACAAGTGTTTCAAAGTAACAAATTCAAACTCAGTATGTTCCAAAGTTCAGATTCAAAGTATCCAAAGCTTGCAGGCTGACTGCTCAGTTACTCAGGCAGCTCCAGTACCTGGGTTTCTTACTTTTATTTGTAATCCAATAGATCAACAGAAGACAGGTACCCTTGTCTCAATGAAGGTCCAAAAAACAGCCACTTAAAGTCTTTAAATCAGCCAGAAACAACAGTTTAAATAGATGCCAGATCAGTCAATGCAAAAAATTACTCTTTGTCTCCACTCCTCCTGCTCTTTACTTTCAAGTTCAGTGTCAGCGGAAGACGGACTTCCTGTTTTTCGTCACTCCGCTTTCAGCCAAATTCACAATTTTTAGAGGCTTTAGAAGTATAGTGTCCAAATTACTCACGGGTTGTTGCTTTCCAAAGTTAGCAGTTTCAAGAAGAAAGGTCAGCGCTCACCGCAACAGCGACGCGGCTTCGCTCCGTTGATCGCGCAACGACCCACAGCGCCGCTACCCCCTCCGCGGTCCGGAGCCCCTTACGGGGTCCCTTCGTCGTTTTAGGGGCTGCTTTTGGCGCCCGCCGGGTCTCAGGACCACAGGCTTCTGCTGCCTGTGGTTTTTCTGGATGGGTCCCCGCTTCGCCGTAGCGGGCGACCCGTTTCAACGGAGCTACCCTCTCCCGTTCAGGAGCTGGCAGCCATTGCCGTTCGCGTTTGCAGATGACTTAGTTCTGACATTACAGGAGCCAGAATCTAGTACGAAAAGAGTACTACAACTAATCCAGGATTTTGGTCGGGTGGCGGGATTTAAACTAAATAAGCAAAAAACCAAGGTGTTGGGAAAAAACTTGACAGATATTGAGTCGGAACGGTTTCAGAGAGAGACAGAGTTAACTGTGGTTAAGAAAGTTAAATACCTAGGGGTAAACATAACAGCAAAGAATTTGAGTCTGTTTAAAGATAATTATGAAAAATGTTGGTCTGAAATTAAGAGAGACTTGGATAGCTGGTCAAAACTGAAACTTTCATTGTTAGGTCGAATAGCTGCTATTAAGATGAATGTATTGCCAAAAATGTTATTTTTGTTTCAGACATTGCAGATTGTAGATAAAACGGAGTGCTTCCGGAAGTGGCAGAAAGATATCTCCAAATTTGTCTGGCAGGGCAAAAAGCCCAGAATTAAGTTTAAGATATTAACGGACGCAAAAGAAAGAGGGGGCTTTGCCCTGCCAGACTTAAAGTTGTACTATGAAGCCGCAGCTTTCTGCTGGCTAAAAGACTGGCTACTTCTGGAGGACACGGATGTGCTGGATTTGGAAGGTTTTAACAATGCATTTGGATGGCATGCATATTTATGGTATGACAAGGTTAAGATCAACAAGGTCTTTAAGAACCATATTGTCAGAAAAGCAATATTTAATGTCTGGACAAGATACAAAGACTTATTAGAAAACAAAACACCGAGGTGGCTGTCACCTTTGGAGGCCAAGGCCCGAAAAAGACCCAATATGGAGGCCAATTGGCCAAAATATTGGGAAATACTAGAAAGGGATGGAGACAATTGGAAACTGCAGAGTTTAGAGAAAATGAAAGATAAAGTGCGAGACTGGTTACACTATGCTCAGATTAAGGAAGTGTTTAAGATTGATAAAAAGTTAGGATTCCAGGTGGAGAAATCGAAACTGGAGACAGAACTGCTAGAACCTAAGACCAAGGTACTTTCAAAAATGTATAACTTGCTGCTGAAATGGAACACACAAGACGAATTGGTTAAATCGGCTATGATAAAGTGGGCCCAGGATATCGGGCACAACATTATGTTTGAGGACTGGGAAAGGTTATGGACTACCGGGCTGAACTTCACAGCATGTAATGCTCTGAAGGAAAATGTAATGAAAATGATATATTGTCACGGCCACCCAGGACGGGTCCCAGCTCACAAGAGACCTCACTCCGTTGCAGTTTATTTACAGGAAAAGTTTATTGAAGATTTCTGCTTCTCGTACAGTTCAGCATCGTGGCCGTACGTCTGTCACGTTAGACCGCTGAAGTCCCCTCTGACTCCTCCCCTCTTCCACACCAACTTAATAGCCTGGCTCTAGACCACCTCTTCCTCTCCTTTCTTTTCCGCAGGGTCTTCCTGCCCCCCTGGGTTCCCTCTCTCCGTGACTCGCCTGAGGCTGAATCCTCTGCCGCCTCTTCCCCCCTCCTTCTGGCTTTAGGGCCGGGCTCCTCCCCTGAGCTCTCTCCACTTCCGCGCGCCTCTACGTTTGAACTTGGCGCGCGTACGTTGCTGCTGACCTTTCTTTCGACCGCTACACCACCCCTTGTTCTGCTCTCCACCCTTTCCGGCTGAACACCTTGCTCCAACCCCCTTTCTCTGTTCTCTCCTAATCCTGCTCCCTCCGAGAGGCTGACGACTCCACCCCCTTTACTCCGTTCCGGCTGAGACGCCTCTTGCTGCGTCTGTCTTCCACTGGGCTCCTCTCCGCTTCTCCCTTCTCCTCCCTTTTGCTTGATTAAGGTAACCCCCTTTTGAGAATCCTCTGACTCGCTGCTCAGACTCGTGGATTCCCTCAGAATTCCGTCATCTTCTTCCTCATCCTTCTGCCCCTCCTCCCACTCGCTCTCCGTCTCCTCTGTCATCTCCTCCTCTCTCCCAGAAACCCTGACATCCATCCCCCCCTCGAAGCCCCCCCTTCCCCCCTCCCGCTCGCCGGGTGCAGGTTGAGGAAAACGTGGTTCTTCCGGGGTCGGTTCAGGATACAAGTTGTCCACTTCAACGTTCTCCTCTGTCATCTCCGTATATGTGTGTTCGAACTCGGGTTCCCCACCCACAGACATCACAGTCTCTTCCTCCATCACTGCTTCTCCTGGCGCTGCCTGCCAAGGACCTACCATCCATCTCTGACTCCATGCCTCCCTTGGCTGATCCACCCACCAACAAGGGCCTGTCTCCTCCCCCCCCAGTCTCGGATCCCTGGTCGGGCTTGTTTCGGGCGTATGGCCCTCGGGTGAGGAGAAACCCTCGAACGTGCTGTCTGACAAAGTGGGCGTGAAAAGCCAATCATCAAAAAACTCCTCGGGCATGGGCTTGTGCGGAAAAAGTGCATGGAACTCCTCCTTCAACAGGGGTTCGTCCAACGCGTAACTCGGCACCCAGCTATTGGCAGAGGCCGGAGTGCCTTCCCTGGCTAGAAAATATTCAACTCCCTCCTCCCCCCATCTCGAGTCCAGTATCTCTGTGACCTCGTTAAGAGGTTCTGGTCTTGGCGATTCCCCCCCCTCAGGCGCCCTCCTACGTGGCTCTGGGAGTGCTCCTGACTCTTGAAACCTGTGTGGGGTTTTGTAGGGAGTGAGCACCGACCTATGAAAGACCGGGTGCACCCTGGAACCCTCCGGAAGGGCTAGACGAAAAGCCACCGGATTGATCTTAGCCTCAACTTGATATGGCCCTAGCTGCCTGTGTCCTAACTTCTTCTTGGCCAATGACCTGGCCGGCATCGCGTGGGCTGCTAACCACACCCAGTCCCCAATCTGGATGTCCTCTCCCGCCCTCCTGTGCTTATCGGCCTGCACCTTATACGCCTGTTTTGCCAGCTCCAAATGTCTCCGCAGCTCCTCGTGCACCTCTTGCAACTCCGCTGCAAACTGGTCGGCATCTTGAGGCCCCCCCCCTCCTGGTGCCGCAAATCTCGGGAAGGTTCTGGGATGACGGCCATTGTTCGCGAAGAAAGGCGTCACCCCGGTGGATGCGTGTTTCGTGTTGTTGTAGGCGAATTCAGCCATCGGCAGATAGTCCACCCACGCCGCAGGTCGCTGGTTGGCGTAGCACCGCAGGTACTGCTGCATGATCGCGTTGACCCTCTCCGCTTGACCGTTGGTTTGTGGATGTCTCGCCGATGTCAGGTTGATTTTGACGTGCAAGATGCCCAGAAGCTTTCGCCAGAAAGTGGAAACAAACTGGCGCCCCCTGTCGGACAAGACGGACTGCGGAAGTCCATGCACTCTGAAGACGTGATCGATGAAGAGCTTTGCGGTCTGTTCTGCCGTCGCCACCTTGGCACAAGGGATGAAATGCGCCATCTTGGTGAACAAGTCCACCACCACTAACACCGCCGTCTTACCTCTGGAGCTGGGCAGGTCCGTAACAAAGTCCAACGCTACCCTCTCCCACGGTTGCTGCGGTGTCTCCAGCGGTTCTAGCAATCCCGCCTGCTTCTGGTGCACTGGTTTGGACCTCTGGCAGATATCACACCTGGCGACGTAGTCCGCCACCTCTCCTCTCATCTGGGGCCACCAAAAGTCTCTAGCCACCAACTCCATCGTCTTCTCTTTGCCGAAATGGCCTGCACTAGGGGCGTCATGCAATTGTTGCAGAACCTTGGCTCGAAGATCGTCGGTGGGCACGTAAAGGGCACCCTTACGAGTCAAAAGTCCATCTTGCAATTGGAACTCATCGTTGTCTCGCGACCCTCCGCGTAGCTCCTCCATCTTGGACTGTGCAAACTGATCCCTTTGCAACGCGCGTCGCACCGCGTCCAGGTCGACTGCGATGGTAGCGCACGTCCACGCCTGCGGTGCGAAAATGTGCTTTGCTGCGATTGGAGCTGCTTCCTCCAAGTATTGCGGCTTTCGGGACAGCGCGTCTGCAATAACATTGGAGTCTCCTGGGATGTATTCTATTTTGAAGTCGAAATCCGCAAAGAACTCCGCCCAGCGCATGTGTCGCTGGGTCTGTAACTTAGCCGTCCGCCAATACTCTAAGTTCTTGTGATCCGTGCGGACTTGCACCGTGTGCTTGGCTCCTATTAAGAAGTGTCGCCACGCTTTGAAAGCTGCATGAATGGCCAACAACTCCCTGTCCCATATGGTATAATTGCGCTCCGTCTTGCTGAGCTTCCGGGAGTAGAACGCACCCGGTCTCCAGTTGCCTTGTGAATCCTCTTGCAAAAGAACGGCCCCAACCGCTCTGTCTGACGCATCGGTCTCTACCCGCATGGGTCTGCCGGGATTCACGTGGAGCAGCTGCTCTTCGGAGGCGAAAAGACCTTTAAGCGTCCGGAAGGACCGCTCCGCTTGTTCGGTCCAGACGAACTTCTTCTTCTTGGAACTGAGGGTGTCAGTGATAGCCGCCGTCGCGTTCGCAAAACCTTTAATAAACTTGCGGTAAAAATTGGCAAAGCCGATGAACCTCTGGACCTCTTTCCGATTTCGAGGGCTTTTCCAGTCCAACAGCGCTTGAACCTTAGCCCTGTCCATGGCCAATCCCTCGTCGGACAACTTGTAGCCAAGGAAATCAACCTCTCTGACATCGAACTGGCATTTTTCCAACTTGGCGTACAGCCTGTGGTCCTTCAGCCTCTGCAGGACCTCCCTCACGTCCTTATCGTGATCCTCCGGCGATTCCGAGAAAATCAGGATATCGTCGAGAAAGCAGACACACTTCTTGTAGAGGAGACCTGCTAGCACGTGGTGCATAAATGCTTGAAAAACGTGGCTGCCATTTTGGAGACCGAAAGGCATGACTCTGTATTCGTATGTGCCCAGAGGGGTGAACATGGCGGTCTTCCACTCATCTCCTTTCCGGATGCGGATGAGATTGTAAGCTCCACGTAGGTCCAGCTTGGTGAAAATCTTGCCCCTCCTGACGGTCGCTAAAAGGTCGTCAATCTTGGGCATGGGGAAAGCTTTGGGCTTAGTCAAGCTGTTTATGAACCTGTAATCCACTATAAGCCTTTTTTGGGGCGTGTTTTTCTTCTTCACAAAGAACACAGGGCTGCCACCCGCTGCTTTAGATTCCTGGATGAAACCTCGCTTGAGGTTATGGTCTATGAACTCCCGAAGCTCTTGCATCTCGTCTTCCGACATGGAGTACAGCTTGGCAGCAGGCAGTTGCGCCCCTGGCACTAAATCAATCGCGCAGTCGTAAGGTCTGTGAGGCGGCAACTTGTCAGCTTCCTTCTCACAGAAAACCTCCAAGAAGTCCTGGTACTTGTGAGGCACTGTTTGCACCATACCCAGATGCAACTGCTGCTCGGCTTCTCCTCCCTGATCGGTCTGAAAGCAATGCTGAGCACAATACGATGAACAAAAGGTGATCTGCCGCTGGTACCACGCAACCGCGGGACTGTGCCTCTCCAGCCAACTCATGCCTAACACGATGGGTGTGTCCGATAAGTGGGTGACATTGAAACTAATAAGTTCTCGATGGTTGCCAATCTGCATCATCATGGGAGGGGTTTGCTGCACCACTTGCCCCCCCAGCAACTTCCTGCCGTCTACCGTGACCACGTTTAGAGGCGTCGTTGCAGGCAGGAGCGCCATGTTGTGCTGCTTAACGAACTGCAGTCCCACGAAGTCGGCGTTGCTTCCCGAATCGATCGTTATTGGAACCTCGAGGAGTCTCCCTTCAGGCAACTGGAGTGTTGCTGTGAGCAGAACTGCCGGTCTGGGAGGCAAAGGGTCCACGCTCTGCAGTGATGCTGGGGGCTTGTCTACAGATCCGCCTGGCTGAGCCCCAGTAGCTCTGCTTCCAGCCAGGCACTGTCGTTTCCCTGAAGTTGCTCCCCTGGTTGCACCTCTGCTGTTACAGTTGCCAGTGCTGCAGTGTGCTTCTGGAGCCTCTGGGGGCACTCTTTCGCCATATGGTGCGCACTGTCACAGATGTAACACTTCCTGGTTCCTCTAGGAGGCTTCGCTTTGGCTGCACCAGGGACAGGGCTCTGGGATGGCTTCTGAGCCCTAGCACCACCAATCTCCATTGGCTCCTCGCTGTCCTTCCCCATTGGCGAGGGGTGCGCACGGCTGAAATCCCTGTGCACAAAAGGGAGAGTCCTCGCTTGCGCACGCGCTTGGGGCCCGTCCTCCTCGTGCCACGGACGTCCCTCATGTCGAATTCCAATAGCTAAAGCCCGTTGCACCACGTCTTCTAGGGTCTGGGGTCTGTCCCCCCTAGCGATCTCATCCTTGATGGGGGGGCTCAATCCCTCCCAAAAAAGATCTCTGACCGGCTTACTGTCCTTTGGCCAATCTAAGGCGGTGAGCAATGCAAAAAATTTAGAGTGGTATTGGCGCACAGTCGCTTTCCCCTGCCTCAGCCCGTGCATTTGACGGCGCGCAATGTCCACATCCACAGAGGATTGAAAACAAGAATCCATCGCTTTGATGAACGCAGTTGAATTGCGACGGGCCGGTCCATCTTCGCGCCACAGATTGCGTAGCCAAGCCCTGGCCTCCCCATGCAGGTGCGAAACAATGAACCCCACTTTCTCCTCCTCATCTTTAAAATCGTGACGGAGTAAATGCAGTGCATATACGACGTCCGCTCTGAAATTGGGATAGTCTTGCAAGTTGCCATTAAAATGCGGAACCAGGGCACCCCCCCTCCGTCCAAGCGCAATGCCCTCCGCTCTGGAACCTGGGGCCCCCGCCCTGTCCGCGTGTTCCCACCTTGCCTGCAAATCCTGGCACGTCTTCTCCAAGTCGTCATTCTTCTTCTGCGAAGCAATGACTGCCGATGTGAGAGCGGTAACCTGATCCCGCAGTGCAACCAGCTGCTCCTCAGCGCTCATGGCTGCTCCCGTTCGTGAGCTTCGCAAAAAAAAAATTTTGCTTTCGGAGAGGGGACTTACTGTCACGGCCACCCAGGACGGGTCCCAGCTCACAAGAGACCTCACTCCGTTGCAGTTTATTTACAGGAAAAGTTTATTGAAGATTTCTGCTTCTCGTACAGTTCAGCATCGTGGCCGTACGTCTGTCACGTTAGACCGCTGAAGTCCCCTCTGACTCCTCCCCTCTTCCACACCAACTTAATAGCCTGGCTCTAGACCACCTCTTCCTCTCCTTTCTTTTCCGCAGGGTCTTCCTGCCCCCCTGGGTTCCCTCTCTCCGTGACTCGCCTGAGGCTGAATCCTCTGCCGCCTCTTCCCCCCTCCTTCTGGCTTTAGGGCCGGGCTCCTCCCCTGAGCTCTCTCCACTTCCGCGCGCCTCTACGTTTGAACTTGGCGCGCGTACGTTGCTGCTGACCTTTCTTTCGACCGCTACACCACCCCTTGTTCTGCTCTCCACCCTTTCCGGCTGAACACCTTGCTCCAACCCCCTTTCTCTGTTCTCTCCTAATCCTGCTCCCTCCGAGAGGCTGACGACTCCACCCCCTTTACTCCGTTCCGGCTGAGACGCCTCTTGCTGCGTCTGTCTTCCACTGGGCTCCTCTCCGCTTCTCCCTTCTCCTCCCTTTTGCTTGATTAAGGTAACCCCCTTTTGAGAATCCTCTGACTCGCTGCTCAGACTCGTGGATTCCCTCAGAATTCCGTCATCTTCTTCCTCATCCTTCTGCCCCTCCTCCCACTCGCTCTCCGTCTCCTCTGTCATCTCCTCCTCTCTCCCAGAAACCCTGACATATATAGATGGTACATGACCCCAGTGAAATTGGCTAAAATATACCATTCGTCTGATAACAAATGTTGGAAATGTAAGGAAAATGAAGGAACATTCTTTCACCTCTGGTGGACCTGCCCTAAAGTGAAGGCCTTTTGGGAAATGATATATAATGAGTTAAAAAAGGTATTTAAGTATACCTTCACCAAGAAACCAGAGGCCTTCCTTCTGGGCATGGTCGGCCAGAACGTGTTAAAGAAGGATAGAACATTTTTTATGTACGCTACAACGGCGGCAAGGATACTTATTGCTAAGAGCTGGAAAACCCAAGATCTACCAACACTGGAAGAATGGCAGATGCAGCTGATGGACTATATGCAACTGGCTGAGATGACTGGCAGAATCCGCGACCTGGGAGAGGAGAGGGTTGAAGAAGACTGGAAGAAATTTAAGATTTATTTACAAAAGTATTGTAATTTGGTTGAATCCTAACAAGGAAGCCAGAGCAGAAATAACTGTCTACCATTAAATTATAATTTTTTATTTGAGTTTAACCTAAACATTGCACTTAAGAGTATAAACAAGATGATAATTTGCTTGGAAAAATTCGTTTTTAATGATGAGAGTGGAAGCGGGAGACGTGAGGGAGTCCGCAATAGAATGAAAAGATGTTATGAAACCTATTTTGTTTGTTAAATATGTATCTGTAAAAAATCTTAATAAAAATTTTTATAAAAAAAAAACAAAATAAATTAAAATTTCAAACACTGTAAAGACTTTAAACATTGCCTGAAATATATTTTCCAAGTGTTCTACTATAATATACCCACACACATCATATAGGGCTGTACTCCATGAAGTTTGAATAAAAGTAAATATAGGGAAATTAATGGATCTCTGCTAGTCATGTTCATTCATTTCAATGGGTCTTCTCTGTGCATAACTAATGTTGGATATAAGCAATATATTTTATTTAGCAAATGTCCTTTTCATTACAATTGCCTTGAAAGCTGCAATGTTAAAGAATATAGTAGCCTTTCCTCACCAAATAATAATAATAAAACTTTTGCATTTCTGCTAACACATCAGTCTCTTTCTTTCTTAGTTCACAAAATAGTATAAAAGTTCCATTTGGTTTATTTAGAACAACAAAAGCATTGTGTGCATCGATGTGCTTTCTAGGGGATAGGCATCTTCACATTTTGGGTGTCTTTGGAATACTATAAACCAGACTTATCCCTGATAACAGAATTGCCATGAAAATACTCGGAATATATCTGAGGAGCATCTTCTGCTCAGCAACCCAGCCTTTGGCTGATTGACATCTGATGCCCTTTTAAATGTGTTGGGGGAGGGGGGATTATTGGGTTTTTTTGTCCTCATTCTTATTATGTATTTTGCATTTTTTATTTTGTAATTTTATGCTGGGAATTGCCCAGAGATTTTTGGATGAAGGGTGGTATACAAATTTAATAATAATAATAATAATAATAATAATAATAATGGTAACTTTTAACAGTGTATTGCTGTTTCCGTATGAAGGCTTACAAACGGCACAAAGCCATGATGGTGGTTCATATAGCAATAATATTTTCAACAGTCTTCACCCAGGTGGGAGCACACTCATGGGTTGAATGGGGCAAAAGACTTGCTTATTATATCCACTGAGAGGAATATTGACATGTGTAAGCTTTTTGTTGACCTCCACATGGGAGCCATAATATTGATATCAACTGCCATAATATGTATGTTTTCCTAAGGTGACACAGCATGACTACAAAGAACACATTTACTTGTCAATTTAACACAAGTAATTTCCTCCCAACTTTAATTATGGCACCTTCATCTATTATCATAGATCTTATCATATTGGATAGTTGGACTATCATTCTGATCGTTCTTATTTGTGAGCAAGGAGTATAAGGTGTGTGTGTGTGGAGAGAGAGAGAGAGAGAGAGAGAGAGAGAGAGAGAGAGAGAGAGAGAGAGAAGTTGTCTCTATGGAGGACAAAATAAATAATACAGTCTTCCCCAAGCTTGTGCTCTATAGATCTTGCTGGACTATAACTCCTATTACCCTTGATCATTGACCATGCTGGCTGAGGCTGAAGGGATTTGTAGTCCAATGACATATTAAAAGCACTTGGTTATGGGAGGCTGAAATAACAGAACCTGAGCTATACTCCAAATCCACAGGGGTTTTCAAAAAGCCTGTCTCTGAAACGAATTCCCATTTCATCACACATGTCACCACCCACAATAATTCATTCATTCATAAAAGGTTCTGAGGAAAGGACGTCCAGCCACCTATTTATTTATTTGTTTGGTTGGTTCTCATCCCACATTTTCAATCCTGGGGAATCGCCAAGGTGGTTTACATAAAGTAATAACATATACCGTATTTTTTGCTCTATAAGACTCACTTTTTCCCTCCTAAAAAGTAAGGGGAAATGTGTGTGCGTCTTATGGAGCGAAAGCAGGCTGCGCAGCTATCCCAGAAGCCAGAACAGCAAGAGGGATTGCTGCTTTCACTCCGCAGCGATTCCTCTTGCTGTTTTGGCTTCTGAGATTCAGATTTTTTTTTTCTTGTTTTCCTCCTCCAAAAACTAGGTGCGTCTTGTGGTCTGGTGCGTCTTATAGAGCGAAAAATACGGTAATTCTAGTAGAGCTAATTTTACCAATTTGATATAGAGAATTGCTCTGGGGTAGCATATCACCCAACACCCATTTCAGTTGGGTCATTGTGACTGTTCTCATCCCCTTTCACTTCCCTTCCTACCAGCAGTTGGGTGGTTCATTGCTTAACTGCATTATTCTTCCTCCATTCCTCCTAGGATGGCAGGCCCAGGAGCAGAGACCCAGGTATGCTTTAGCTAAGCAGCTAAGCAATGACACTGGGATATTCTATTTCTCAGCTTTGTTTTCCTTACCCACCCCCAAAGACCTATACTCTGCATTTATTGGTTTGTTTGTTTGCTTAAAACTTCTGTCTCCCAAAAGGATCAGTCCTCAAGGAAATTCGTGTTGATACAATCTATGCTGCAAATGGTAAGATATGATTATGAGCTGAAATCTCCAGTTCTCTACACCCATGTGGTTACCTGCCAATTCAACATCCTGGCTGCGTGACTCTCGATGCAATTTTTACACATATCTCCAGGAGTGGGGTGATACCTATGGACAAGTGTGAAATTTAGAGAGCAACCCAAACGTATGCTTTCCCCAACAGTGATGAAGTGTCCTTCCTTAAGCATGGGCAATAGCAAATAAAAATGAGATAAACTTTCAGAAAGATATGAAATAGATTGTATGGAAAAAGCAGGGAGTTTCATTTTCCACCCTCCAACATCTCTGTTTTTGATATGACTGATAGAGAAGCAATAACCCATTCTTTGAGAAAGCTGTGCTCATAAATCAAACCATGCTTCAGTCCAAAGTGTGATCACTAGGAAAAGGATGGGGATATTGGAGTTATGCCTTCTAAAATTACTGGTAGATCATGCTTGTATTACTCTGGTCAATGGCAATTTTTAAAAAGAAAATTACAATTAATCTTCTTGTTAAGGTGATGGGAAAAATGCCAAGTAATCAAGCAAAAGAATTTGTGTTGGATAATAACTCATTACAGTAAGTCAGGATTCAAGGAGAAAGTAAGTTCAATTTGCAAGCATTATTAGAGGATAATCACTTTAACAATTCTTCTCCATTTAGTCTTCTGTTGAGAATCTGGAACTACTCAAGGTTTGAAGCCTGATCTGTGTAGATCTCTGCTCGTATAAGCATCAGTGCAACTAGTGTAAGGGAGGAACAAGGGCAGTTGTCCAGGACACATCTTGGATGAGGCAACATTAGCACCCAAGTCTGTGGGTGGTAGCCAAAGTCAGTCACACACAAAAGACACCCACTGGAATCAATGAACTTCCAGTCCATTGCGTTGAATGGGTATACTCTGAATATGACATAGATGGACTACACTTGCTGCATTAAAAAGTTTGGATCATATTGCCATGTCTTAACATAATGTTAAAATAGATCAGATTTTGCTTTCAAATTGCAACAAATACCCATGCTTTTAAATACTAATTGAAGCTCTAGACATTAGCCTGCTCGGAGGCTTAGAGAGAGCAGCAGACCAGGTACAGTGGACATCCTATCAGTCTCCCATTGACTCTGTGCAATGGGAGTATTGTGGGTATTTAAGGGTATTGTGACCCGTTTGGTCACAGTGGGCGTGGAACCTCAGAGACGCTGCAGGGGGTGCCTCAACTATGATGTAAATTGCACAGGGCACTGCTGAAATCTGAGACCCCAAGGTGTGCCACTGCTGTGTGCTTAAGTGCCTACTATTGCAGTCTGAAGTGCTAAAGCCTCAATCCATTCCATTCTGCTGCATGTGTAGAACCAGCCTGAATGATGTCATTGAGTAACAAGTGTTGAGCACATACATGTGAATCTGAGTGGTACGGGTAGTCATGATGGCAGCAACAGAATCACCAGCCCAATCCATTAATCATATACAAGGATCAGCGGTGGTACTTTATGTTCAGTATGATTGTTTCATTGACAATGAAATGAAGAATGCCTTAATGTGTATTACCAAAGGATTTATCATGGGGATTTTCCACGGGGCTATATTGAAGCCAAGAAGTAGTCTCTGAACTCTTTGACTAGTCGATAATTAACTATTGTTGTTTTCTGCTAGCTAACACATGAGTGTTTAACCTTAGAAAAGGTGACAAAGGTGTTTGGTTGCAAATGTCCATTTTGAAAGGGAGCTGCTCTGTGAGAGTAAGGATGTAAATGAAGCTGTTCCAGGCTAATGGAGAGAGAAAAAAACCTTTGCTTATAGATTTGTTTGGAGCATTTCATATTTTCGAAGATGCTAAACTTGTGTGGGACAGCCCAATATATTACAGTGGTGCCCCGCTAGACGAATGCCTCGCAAGACGAAAAACCCGCAAGACGAAAGGGTTTTTCGGTTTTTGCGACGCTTCGCTAGACGATTTTCCCTATGGGCTTGCATCGCAAGACGAAAGCCCATAGGGAAATCTCGGGGACCTTTTTTTAAATGCTGGCGGTGGGGAGCAAAGCCTTTTCCCCCCCTCCGGACTTCAGAAGAGGTCCAGGAAGGCCGGCGGGGGCGAAAGGCTTTGCTCCCCACCGCCAGCATTTTAAAAGCGTCCGGGATAGCAGGGAAGCGCTTCCCGCTATCCCGGACGGCTTTTGAAGGCAGGCAGGGGGGGCAAAGACTTTTGCCCCCCCTGCCTGCCTAACCGGGGGCTTTTAAATCGCCCCGGGACTGTCCGGGGCGATTTAAAAGCCCCCGGACGGCTTTTGAAGCCTCCCCCCTGCCCGGCTTCGGGGCATCATCCCGATGCCGGGCGGTGGGGCAGGAACGCCTCCCCCAGCCGCCCGGCTTCGGGGCATCGTCCCGATGCCGGGCGGTGGGGCAGGAACGCCTCCCCCAGCCGCCCGGCATCGGAACGATGTCCCGAAGCCGGGCGGCCGGGCGGGAAAGTCTCCCCCCCCGCCCGGCTTCGGGGCATCGTCCCGATGCCGGGCGGTGGGGCAGGAAAGCCTCCCCCAGCCGCCCGGCATCAGGGCATCGTCCCGATGCTGGGCGGTGGGGCAGGAACGCCTCCCCCAGCCGCCCGGCATCGGGGCATCGTCCCGATGCCGGGCGGTGGGGCAGGAAAGCCTCCCCCAGCCGCCCGGCATCGGGGCATCGTCCCGATGCCGGGCGGTGGGGCAGGAAAGCCTCCCCCAGCCGCCCGGCATCGGAACGTTGTCCCGAAGCCGGGCGGCCGGGCGGGAAAGCCTCCCCCCCCCGCCCGGCTTCGGGGCATCGTCCCGATGCCGGGCGGTGGGGCAGGAACGCCTCCCCCAGCCGCCCGGCATCGGAACGATGTCCCGAAGCCGGGCGGCCGGGCGGGAAAGCCTCCCCCCCCGCCCGGCTTCGGGGCATCGTCCCGATGCCGGGCGGTGGGGCAGGAAAGCCTCCCCCAGCCGCCCGGCATCGGGGCATCGTCCCGATGCCGGGCGGTGGGGCAGGAACGCCTCCCCCAGCCGCCCGGCATCGGGGCATCGTCCCGATGCCGGGCGGTGGGGCAGGAAAGCCTCCCCCAGCCGCCCGGCATCGGAACGATGTCCCGAAGCCGGGCGGCCGGGCGGGAAAGCCTCCCCCCCCGCCCGGCTTCGGGGCATCGTCCCGATGCCGGGCGGTGGGGCAGGAAAGCCTCCCCCAGCCGCCCGGCATCGGGGCATCGTCCCGATGCCGGGCGGTGGGGCAGGAACGCCTCCCCCAGCCGCCCGGCATCGGGGCATCGTCCCGATGCCGGGCGGTGGGGCAGGAAAGCCTCCCCCAGCCGCCCGGCATCGGAACGATGTCCCGAAGCCGGGCGGCCGGGCGGGAAAGCCTTTGTCCCCCCTGCCTGCCTTCCCAGGGGCTTTTAAATCGCCCCGGACAGCGGAGAAGTCCTCCGCTGTTCCGGGCGATTTTAAAATGCCGCCCGCCAGAAGAGGTCGGGGGAAGGCTTTTTCCATAGGAACGCATTAATTGATTTTCAATGCATTCCTATGGAAAACCGTGCATCGCAAGACGAAAAACTCGCAAGACGAAGAGACTTGCGGAACGAATTAATTTCGTCTTGCGAGGCACCACTGTATATGGAATTATCTGGATGTATTGTTGATGATTTTATTCTGTTATGAAGAAAGTTCTGCAAATAAAGTTTTGAATAATAT
The DNA here is from genome assembly GCF_964234715.1 of Podarcis melisellensis. Classification (NCBI taxonomy): domain Eukaryota; kingdom Metazoa; phylum Chordata; class Lepidosauria; order Squamata; family Lacertidae; genus Podarcis; species Podarcis melisellensis. The sequence goes on from NC_138531.1 coordinate 29,531,362, forward strand.
CTACCGGTAATGAATCTGGGCAACACTTCATGCCAAAAAGAGCCAGTTTTTATGCATCCAGTCACATCAAACTGCTCCATATAAATATCTGCAATACTTTAAATATAATATAAAACTAAGTAGCTTCCTGCAGATCATGTACTGTATTCACCTTTAGTAACTTTTCAAAGATCACATTGACATGACACATCATTTAGTCTATTTTTGTGGTCTCATGCAGGACTATAAGGTCCCCACTCAGCTTCCAGATGGCCATCCCCAATGAATGAATTTATTTTCACTCTTTCAGTAAACTTTAAACTTGAACACATCTTCAGAGCAGCAAGTAGCAGACTATGGGAGGGAGTGTAATACTGAAATGCCAAAGGGATAAGTGGAATGTTAACATTAAAAATGTCTTTTGTCAGAAGTTTTCAGATGGTTATGAATGAGTAATAAATGTTAAATACGAGGTGGTTCTTCCAGTCTATGGGATTTCATCTGCATTTTAATGTCTTGATATCTGCACAGTTGGATGGCTATTTTTTTTTTTTTTGGTGACTGAATATTCATGTACTAATACAAAAATGTCATTTTAAGTTTTCTCCCCCAACATCTGAATGCATCCAGTGGGTGTTTCACAGCTTCCAATGCTACAGCCACAGAGATATTATAATCCCACATAAAGGATTCCATGTGGAAAGAGGATCTTCGGGCACATTTTGCTTGAGCTAGGGCTTCACATTTACTACCTCCATCAAATAGCCTTCATATAGTGTCAATCGTGTGTTAGGGGCAGAGAGAAAGAGCCGAGATGGCTAAATTTCCCTTCCTCACAAGAGATGATTGGTTCAAGTGAACAGGATACTTGTTTTGTGTAAGGGACAAACAGCCACCAACTGCTATAAAAGAAGGAACAAGAGGCCAAGGGCGAAAGACCCAGACAACTGGATGCCTGGTTCTATTGGGCTGCCCCCTTTCCCACTGCAGAGCCCTGTCACCAATGACTGGAGATGGGGGAGGAAATTTGGTTCAGTTTGCATTTAAAGTCAAATCTGTAAAATGAGCACTTTCCAAAACAGTTTGCAAAACTGAACTATAGCTCTCCTTCAAAAAAATCACACAAATCCGAATTTTGCAATGCAGTAAAGAATGCTTACAAGAATGCATATGTTAGAGGAAAGTGTGAATACAAATGAGGATATTACTGGAAATAACATAGAAACATGCATTATATTGCACCAGTTGAAGCTGTATACAATTTTTTTTTTTTATTGGAAGAATTCTGTAATAAAATGATGAAGAATTTCCTGAGGCTAATAATAATAATAATAATAATAATAATTGCTGCAAAATGCGGAGAACTAAATTTAAGATTGGAAAAATGGTAAACTGAAAAGACCAAAACTGAGAGATGCTTCCATCTGTATGAATGACTGCATAACTTGGCAGCTGCATTGTGAATATATGAGTTCAGGGGCCCCAAACCCCACTTTCATCCCACATGGGGTAGTTCCGAAGGCACTGATCTGAAAGTTCATAAAGAGGAGGAGGAGGAGGAGGAGGAGGAGGAGGAGGAGGAAGAAGAAGAAGAAGAAGAAGAAGAAGAAGAAGAAGAAGAAGAAGAAGAAGAAGGTGGTAAACCTAATTTTGCCCATGGGAATACTTTCTTCTTCTTCTTCTCCCTACTTGATATTATTAATGAAGCACTGGTACAGCTTCGGCAATTTGCAGGAGGGGGGGAAAAAGAGAGCAAGTTATGTAATTCTTCCATGTAATAGCTGCAGACTGGAAAGAATTGGCCTCAAACTGTCTGAAGGAGAGAATCTTCCATATTAAATGTTTTAATTGCAGGGTAATATTTTTATGCCGTGATTCTGTGAAAAAGAAAATCCAGCCCATTTAATTTGCTGTATTAACTACATACATTTGTTCCCTGGTATTCTTAATTAGGTCAATTTTAAATTTTAATAGCATCATTTTGCAACTTTAGTTCTGGTGAGAGAAAGTTTTTGAAATCCATTATATTCGCACTTCCGTTACAGATGAAGCAGTCGCATATCATAGCACAGATACACAATATTATGTCATGGAAGAGGCTGGCGGCTGCAATCCAGAGAAAACGAGGTTAGCCAATAAGCTGAATTAAGGCTACAAAGCAACACATGTAATCAGGAAAGAAGGAAGTACCATTCAACTCAGTGGGGCTTACTTCTGAGTAGACCGGGTATAGGCTTGCATAGTAAGTTTGACTGAAATCAATGGCATTTGTTGTTGTTGTTTAGTCGTTTAGTCTTATCCGGCTCTTCGTGACCCCATGGACCAGAGCACGCCAGGTACTCCTGTCTTCCACTGCCTCCCGCAGTTTGGTCAAACTCATGCTGGTAGCTTCGAGAACACTGTCCAACCATCTCGTCCTCTGTCGTCCACTTCTCATTGTGCCCTCCATCTTTCCCAACATCAGGGTCTTTTCCAGGGAGTCTTCTCTTCTCATGAGGTGGCCAAAGTATTGGAGCCTCAGCTTCAGGATCTGTCCTTCCAGTGAGCACTCAGGGCTAATTTCCTTAAGAATGGATCGGTTTGTTCTTCTTGCAGTCCATGGGACTCTCAAGAGTCTCCTCCAGCACCATAATTCAAAAGCATCAATTCTTCGGCGATCAGCCTTCTTTATGGTCCAGCTCCCACTTCCATACATCACTACTGGGAAAACCATAGCTTTTACTATACGGACCTTTGTTGGCAAGGTGATGTCTCTACTTTTTAAGATGCTATCTAGGTTTGTCATTGCTTTCCTCCCAAGAAGCAGGCGTCTCTTAATTTAAGCAATGGCATTTAAGCATGCCTAATTTCTCTGGAATGCAGCCTTTGACGCCAGCAAACTGACCCACCAGGAATAATGTGGAGCAGAGCATTTTGCATGTGTTCATATCCCAGATGCATATGCAAGCATATTTGTGTGTGTAAGCTGTAAAGTTAGACTAAACAAACAGCAAGAAATCAGTAGAAGCCTAAGGGTTTGGATGAACTGGAGGAAGGGAAGTCATCAAGGGTTGTGGGTGGGATGGGTGTGGAAGAGTCATTTTAGGAGCAGATAAGGACATAACAGCCCATCTTCTCCAGATTCCTGTTCTTACAGTGGTCAGTCAGATACCTGTGGTAAACCCACAAGCAGGATTTGAGCATGAGAGCACTCCGCACTCCTGCATTTTCCAACAACTGGTATTTAGAAGTCTTATTGCTTGCAACTGTGAAGGCATAGGCATCATGGCTAGTCACCACAATAGCCCTTCCCTCCATGAATTTGTCCAATCCTTTTTTAAAGCCAGCCAGGTTGGTAGACATCACTACCACCTGTGGAACAACAGTTCTTCCACCACTGACGTTACAGAAGTACCGGTATATGGTCTTTAAGGTAAAGGTAAAGGGACCCCTGACCATTAGGTCCAGTCGTGGCCGACTCTGGGGTTGTGGCACTCATCTTGCTCTATAGGCCGAGGGAGCCGGCGTACAGCTTCCGGGTCATGTGGCCAGCATGACTAAGCTGCTTCTGGGGAACCAGAGCAGTGCACCAAAACACCTTTTACCTTCCCACTGGAGCTATTTATCTACTTATTTATCTACCTATTTATCTACTTGCACTTTGGCAGGAGCAGGGACCGAGCAACCGGAGCTCACCCTGTCGCGGGGACTCGAACCGCTGACCTGATTGGCAAGTCCTAGGCTCTATGATTTAACCCACAGTGCCACCCGCGTCCCTTTATGGTCTTTACCAGTTTTAAAATATCCTGTGCCGAAGCAACACACAAAATCTAAACATACTTTCCAAATATGCAATAGTACAAGATAAACTTTGGGGACAATGTTCTGTCACCTTGGCCCATCTGTAGGGTTGCTGCAGCCCACTAGGCCTGGATAGCTTACATGGTTCTCTCCTGCTGTCGTTGGGTTCAAGCTGCCTTCGGTCCCAGTGAGCATGGCCAATGGCAAAAGATGTTGGGAGCTGTGGTTCAACGATACATGCAGGTCACCACCTTGCCTGCTATTGAAATAGGCAATGCAGACAAATGAGTGGGGATTTAGAGTTCAAAGCAATTCCTGATCCGTTGGGAAAAATCATCTAAAGGGAATGCAATCCCTTGCACGCCCTTGGGGAAGCATGGTGTGAGATGTGTAAGTAGTGGTAGTTATTATTGTTTAGTTGTCCTTCAGTCCGTACAAATGAATGGGTAGAATTCACTTCCATTATTTGGACATGTCATTTCTCTGGACCCCATTCAAGTCCAGGGGTTTGCAACCAGGAAAGCTTTTGAGGAGAACACAGTAACACCCTCCCAGTATAACAATATGTAGGCAGAAGTGACGGTGCTGCTGCAAAATTCATTTCCTAAGATCAGCAAAGAGCTTGATCTAGTCTGATCCTATGTATGTTTAGTCCTAAATGCAGGTCTTCTCCATCCTCTTGTTGACCTATGTGCTGCTTCATTACCATTCAGACCCTTGCTTGATGCCTGGTTCCCCTGCCTTCTCTCTCTCTATATATACTCTGTAGCTGACGATACTGTATCCCCATATGCAACTGATCACTACTGACATGTAAAGGATAAAGGTAAAGGGACCCCTGACCATTAGGTCCAGTCATGGCTGACTCTGGGATTGCGGCGCTCATCTCACTTTATTGGCCAAGGGAGCTGGCATACAGCTTCCGGGTCATGTGGCCAGCATGACTAAGCTGCTTCTGGCGAACCAGAGCAGCGCACGGAAACGCCGTTTACCTTCCCGCTGGACCTCTTTATCTACTTGCACTTTGATGTGCTATCAAACTGCTAGGTTGGCAGGAGCAGGGACCGAGCAACAGGGGCTCACCCCATCACGGGGATTCTAACCGCCCACCTTCTTATCGGCAAGTTCTAGGCTCTGTGGTTTAACCCAGAGCACCACCTGCTGACATCCATGTACTGGAGATCCAAACTAGCATGTATAGGGAAATCCGGGTGATGGTGGCATCAGTGTATCCTTCAGCGTTGCCAGCAACATGGACAGGAAGGGGACTGGGTTGAGAGGCCACACAAAGTATTCATTCATGGAGGGCAACTTGTAAGCAAACCCAATACAGAGGTACCTTGGTTCCTGAATGGCTTGGCTCCTGAGCAAATCAGCTCTGAATGCCACAAACCCAGAAGTAAATGTTCTGGTTTGCAAATGTTTTTTGGAAGCCAAACATCTGACTCGGCTTCCACGGCTTCCGATTGAGTGAAGGAAGTTCCAGCAGCCAATCGGAAGCCGTGCCTTGGTTTTTGAACCATTCCAGGAGTCGAACGGACACCCCAAATGGATTAAGTTTGAGAACCAAGGTGCCACTGTATATCACATGTAGTTTAGGATGTTTTTACTGCTTACATGGTACAAAAGATATGTTAGAAGCTTTAGTATGCCATTTCCCTCCTTTTTTTGTTTACAATTTTGTTAGCGCTTTAACTTTCCTCATACTGTACGTTGATTTTTTTGGGGGGTGGGTGTGTTTCACAGATGTATTATTTTGTTTTTGAATCAAGCAGATGTCTCATTAATAAACCAAGGGAGTATTCATATGCTTGCTTCACTGCTGATTTTAAAGAAAGGCATCTAGCATCTATATACCTGATGTGGAATGGAAAGGATAGCATTGGATTACTTTACGGATTTTGCAAAGCTGTAATCATGGAAAATCCCTGTAGCAAACACCAGATTATGTTGCACACACTCTGTGTAGCAGTATGACCAGAGGCTGATGCACCTGGAAGGTGAATGAAGGAGCCCATGATATGTGTCAGTTTTGCCTGCTCTGTAGCAGGTTTTAATTCTATCGGAGGCATTTATTTGAATGTTTGTTCTCCTGTTGGTAATTAGGAATAAGATCCCAACCAACGCACCTGCCAGAAAGGACTTGTTTAACATGATAATCAAGACTTTGCACTTCAAAAGTTGTTAAAGTTCATTAATGATACAAAAGAATAGCTGGCACACTTGCGATGGGTTCGGTAACAGAAAGGTAGATTGAAAGCACTTCTTTTGCAGGAGAGCCTTTCTAAAATAAAACGAGGTCATGAAATCTGTGCAAGTCCAACAGGACCTGCAAATGACATATTATGATCTGATTTGCGCATAAAGTTAGCATAATGTGCACAGACGACTTGAGGCTCATGCACACGTTCTCCACTCCTCTATAATCCTCCAGGATGGCTGCAAAGAGACTGGAAGCAACAGCTTACAACAAGTGTGGGGAACCTTTGTGTGCTATAGATGTTGCCCACCACCCTTGATCATTAGCCATGTTGGCTGAGGCCAGTGGCAGCCGGTGGGGCTGTGTTGATCTTCCGTCTCCCAAGTGTGGCGTGTTGCTGCTGCTTACTGAGAGGAGGAAAGGAAGAGACTGGCGTTGTGCAGGCACAGCATGGATGCAGCGGCAGGAGTCTCAGAATGACTTTGCCACAACACACCCTCCACCTCGAGCTTCCGGTTACCTTGCCCTGCTTCTTTCTCTCTTAGTAAGTGGTAGCAACATGCCATGTTTGGAAGACAGGAGAGTGAGACGGGAGAGCACAGCCCCACCCTCAGTGGTCAGCAAACCTTTCCAGCACGGCCTGGTCCGCTGCCCCTCAGAGCTTGTGGGGGGCCGGACTATATTTTGAAAAAATAATAATGAATGAATTCCTATGCCCCACAAATAACCCAGAGATGCAGTTTAAATAAAAGGACACATTCTACTCATGTAAAAGCACGCTGATTCCCGGACCATCTGCGGGCCAGATTGAGAAGGCGATTGGGCCAGATCCGGCCCCCTGGCCTTAGGTTGCCTACCCATGCTCTATTGGCTCAAACAGTGAGGGAGAAGTCATTGTAACACATGGATGTCCCAGTCTTTTATAATCCCAGCCCTGGGTTGAGATTGATACTGATTACTGTCCATATTTAAAGCAACAATGCCAACTGTATAATCAGGCTTAATTGAGCACGCCATCCATGTTGTCTTAAATATTTGTTAATAGGTGGTGGTGGTGGGAATGTGGTGGTGGGAATAGACACACAGCACATTTTTATATATAAAGATCAATTAGAACCATTTAATAACACTGTAAAAACACACAGCAAAAGATAAATATTTAAAAGTACTTGCTCATACTAGATATATTTTGAAAACAATTTAACTACTCCAGCCCTCCTGGTATTGGGGGGGGGGCATTCTGAGAAGAATCATTAAGGTATACAGAAAATTATAAATATTATTTGGTCTTAGGAACACATGCCTTACAGGTTACTCTGTGTTTGATGAAGTTGAAGAAGTACTGCCTCTCCTGTTTTTATCTATTGAGATTAATGATTTTTCTGTTTCATATAAAATGAAAGAAGGTGAGAGCCGGGGAGCATAATCTTTGTGTGTGAGGAAGAGAGACTCAGAAAGCAACTTTTATTTTAATACAGGAAATTCAGGGACATTGTATTATCTAATGCATGCATATTCAAACGTCAACTAAAGCACTAAAATCAACGGCAGGCCCACCCTCTGATATTTATTTAGGTCATATCATATTTTTTTTAAAATCACCTAGTCGATGCTTTGGAGAATCCTTGTCCGGATTTTGCTCAATGTTTCAATGCCAACACCAGTAAAAATAAAAATAAAATACTATCGCTCCTTTTACAGTACCGTCATTGCTGACAGGTAGAACATAAAATGCAAACAGCACATACGGAGATAGACTTGATCTCTGTATATGAATTCTTCACTGTATCTAAACAAAGACAAAAATAGGTATGACGGGCTTCAAACTGTTTAGTTATGTAACAGATTGAGGGTCTGGGTTTTAGTCACTGAAAATGTGATAAACAATGTTGTGCATTAATGCAGAAAACAGATTGAGCTCTTTAATGGGACATCAAATAAGACTTTATTAGCATCTATTAGGTTCAACCCAAAGCCCGGGAAATAGCATTAATGAGCATCATATATCAGTCTGTCTGTTATTAGATAACATTATCCCTTAAAACTAGCAAGTCATATAATGCTTTATACTTTTTTTTTTTTACCTTTATCTTTAGAATTAGTGCCTGACATTCTATCCAGCTACATTGGCCTAACTATTAGTAATAGTGAACCAATTTATAAACCCATTAGTGACACTTTTTCCCGAAGATAAAAACAGTCAAAATTATCTGGCAGCAATTAATCTTAATGGCTGTATGCAGTAAACAGCAATGGGCTAATTCCAGCTCTGTCAGCCCCATCAAACAATCCCACATTAGGCAGCTTTTCACTGATCCATTAAGCATATTCAGAACAACAACAAATTCAATGCTGAAGGCATATGCACTAAACATTACAACAGTGATCTTCTGAAGCCATCATTATCTCTTAAATAGTACTTCCCCCATGTATTATCATTATGCTGTACATTAGAAATACTTTGATTAAACTCCCTTAATTCATAACAGACAGCTGCAGACCATTTATGCAGTTAATCTCAACACAACAGCTATTGAGGAAATATAACAAATGAAGGCTGTAAACTGGAAGTCATTACGACGGAAGATACTGGTTTCTCTAGCCCTCTCAGAGCAAAGAGCATGTAAAGATTATGCTTTAGGTCTGTAATAGCACGCTGAAACCACTAATGACCTTCTAATTTTCTTGCAACATTAGCTACACAAGTTGCAGCTTTAAAAACACACACACTCCCCGAAACAGTGTGTAGTTGAGATCAAGTACGTTTCCAAGACAGCAATAGCCCAACGAGCAACATTAAAAATAAAATAAAAAATCAAGAACTGCAAGGGTCAAAATCCATTTGAGAGGTGGTCCAGAAACCATACTCAATTGGCACTAATCTAAGTGCGGGTCGTGTTTATTGGCTCAAAAAAGAAGAAGAAAAAAAGACAGTATTGGTTCATCAGATGTTTATAACATGGAAACATTGTGATTTCTTTTTGTTTTAAGGTATAATAGATGTGCCAAGGCAAGAAACTTTCCCAAAGCATTGCAAAGAGTTTTTTTAAGGGCAATTTATTCATCTGCTATGACTTTGAAGAAAAATAAATAAATCTGCATGTTATCACAGGGCTACTTCAGACACTAGTAGTATGTGGAGATGCCAATAGGCTCCTGTCCTAACCAATAAAAAAAATGACTCTGCAATTGTATAGAAATATGTGTGCAGTGGTCACATGGAGATACTCGCTCATATACATGATTTTGGCTGGGTCACACAGGCCCAACTTTGGTTCCTTTCTTAGTCCTTGAGCTAATTGCATGGAGGTCCCCAAATGTATGAACTGGCCTTTTCAGGAATTGTAATATTCAAGAGAAAAAGGTTGGTGACATTTTCTTGAGCTTGTCGCAATTCTGCTCAGTGCAGAGTGTTAAAAAAATCCAAGGCACGTTGCAGGGAAGATGAGCTCCCATTTGTTCCTTGCACATTTCTGTAGTGTTCACCATCACATGTTACAGGAAGGTTTGTGTCCAAAACATCTATGGAATATTTCCTCAAAATTGAAGCGGGTGTTTATTATACTGTCTCATACACACAATTTCCTTCTGCACATTAGAGGGACCAACCCATAGCCACCGAGATGAGCAACTGATACATAGCAACTTGGCTTCTGCATAACCTGGGATATTTTCTCTCTTTGTCCTGATGAGGGTTTCTCTGTCTTGCAGTTTGATGCTCTGGCACACTGATGGGTGCACAGAAGAAATAAACTTTGCACTGATATCTTAGCTTGCTTTTTATATACAATATAGCTAAGTATGCACATGCATTGCAGGTTTGCTTGTAGATCCATAGGCACAGACACAATTGGATACACAGCATCAGTGGAGGCTGATCTGTTAGGGCAGTTCCCAATGCTTTTAGTATGGTGGCCCATCAGTTTCTGGTCATTAAGCGTCAACACAACCTTATAATATGGCAACCAAACAAAATGTTGCAAGAGGTATTCAACATGCCAGTTAAGAATGACAAGCAATAGTTATCATGGGCTTACTTATAAATCCTGCAAATCACCTGCACAGGTTTTCAACCCACTTGGACATCACTGATCACAGGTTGGGAAATGCTACATTAGGGTAAATCAAAGAATCATAAAGGTAAAGGGACCCCTGACCATTAGGTCCAGTCGTTGCCGACTCTGGGGTTGCGGCGCTCATCTCGCTTTATTGGCCGAGGGAGCTGGTGTACAGCTTCTGGATCATGTGGCCAGCATGACTAAGCCGCTTCTGGCGAACCAGAGCAGTGCACAGAAACGCCATTTACCTTCCCCGCCGGAGCGGTACCTATTTATCTACTTGCACTTTGACGTGCTTTCGAACTGCTAGGTTGGCAGAAGCAGGGACCAAGCAATGGGAGCTCACCCCGTCGTGGGGATTCAAACCGCTGACCTTCTGATCGGCAAGTCCTAGGCTCTGTGGCTTAACCCACAGCGCCACCCACGTCCCCAAAGAATCATAGACTCATAAAATTGTCGAGTTGGATATAGGACTCTGAGGATCATCTAATCCAACATTCTGCAATGCAGGAATACGCAGCTGTCCCATATGGGGACTGAACCTGCAACCTTGGTGTTATTAGCACCATGCTCTAACCAACTGAGCTATCCATAGGGTCACAATGCGGCAGTGCTCCACTGACCCCATTCTGTCTTCAGGCAGCCCTTGCCTATCTGCTTTCTTACTTGCAAGCATAGCTTCATGGAGGCACATCTCACTATGTTTCTTGAGAGCCTCATTTGAGCTAGATCCTACCTTCTCTTAATGCTAACGGTGGTGTGGTGGATGGGTGGGTGGGAGATCCAAGAAATGCATGGGATTTGGGTACAGAATATACCTTCACAAATTCTTTACCTTCACAAGTGTAAAGAAACCATAAAAGTATTCGTGAATAAGGTCTATGTGTCTCGCAGTTCTTTGCCACACATAAATAGTTCATTTGATTTTAGAGATGTAAACCACAGACACAGCGTCTACTTTTCGATGAAATGGCCAAATAAATAAAACTTCAATCTGGCATTAGCTTAACTGTCAGGGCTGATCTTGGTTTCGGTTTATAAACCCAGCATACAGTAATACAGAAATCAGGACCTCTGCAGAATTTTCCGGGATTTGCAATGCGGACGATTAGAGGGCATGAGTAATAAAGTCCTGGAATATAAAAAAGCTAGCTAGCGATGCTGAAGGTTAAGTTAATCCAATAATGAAAGCACTTTTGTTTCACATCAGCCCTTTGTTGACCCAGCGTATTTTAGAAATCCTGCATATCCACGAGCCTAAAGGGCAACAGCTTTATTCTTATTTTTTTTTAAATAAAAAAATAAAATAAACTTACATTTTTAAAGCTATGTACAAGATGGATAGCAGAGCAACAACAGGAAGCATTTGTGGTCGGCGATGCCAAAGAAAACAACCCTTTTGCAGATGGCTGGTTGGCCTTCTTTTGAATGCTTTACCTAAAATATCCTAAACATTTCTCTATGCTATATGAAGGGCGGGGGTGGGGAGACACCCCAGCAGCATATCCTGAGAGGCTTTGATATACAAATACTTGTATGTAGGTACTAGCACTGGAGAAGAAATGGAGGCAGTGAGAGATTTTACCTTCTTGGGCTCCATGATCATTGCAGATGGTGACAGCAGTCACGAAATTAAAAGACGCCTGCTTCTTGGGAGAAAAGCAATGAGAAACGTAGACAGCATCTTAAAAAGCAGAGACATCACCTTGCCAACAAAGGTCCATATAGTTAAAGCTATGGTTTTCCCAGTAGTGATGTATGGAAGTGAGAGCTGGACCATAAAGAAGGCTGATCGCCGAAGAATTGATGCTTTTGAATTCTGGTGCTGGAGGAGACTCTTGAGAGTCCCATAGACTGCAAGAAGATCAAATGTATCCATTCTTAAGGAAATCAGCCCTGAGGTCTCACTGGAAGGACAGATCCTGAAGCTGAGGCTCCAATACTTCGGCCAGAGAAGAGAAGACTCCCTGGAAAAGACCCTGATGTTGGGAAAGATGGAGGGCACAAGGAGAAGGGGACGAAAGAGGACGAGATGGCAGGACAATGTTCTCGAAGCTACAAACATGAGTCTGACCAAACTGCGGGAGGCAGTGGAAGGCAGGAGTGCCTGGCGTGCTCTGGTCCATGGGGTCACGAAGAGTCGGACATGACTAAACAACTAAACAACAACAACAACTAGCACTGGAGGGAATACATTCACACTCCTGATGCCTTCACCTTCTACCTGCAATATGGCATCTGTTTGTTTAGAGGGGGAAACAAGATACTAAATGCAACCTTGGGACAACTAATAAATTTCCATGCTTGAATTTAACAAAATGACATTCGTTTGTATCCAACACTGTGCAAGCAATGTTCCACTTGCACAAAGCGACTTCTCCTTCCTCCCCTCTTCTTGGGCCCTGCCAAAATCTGCTCCACAGGATCCCCCAAGCCTCTGGAACAGATTTTGAGGGTGGGCAGGCAGCTGCAGAGAAGAGGAGAGCACAAATGGAAGTCTGTTGTGCAAACAGAACAGCAGCATTGGATGCAACCTGTTGTCTCCCCGCCACCCCTTTTCTGATATCAAATAGCAGAGCTTGCGCTATGCCTAGGAGAGACCTGAAACTAGCAAACCAGTTTCCTTTTCAGTGCCATGAATGTGTCCCTTCAGGGCCTCAGGTAAGGCTTACTCTAAGGCTGAAAAATTGTCCCCATGAAAGAGCTTTGAAAACACTGCATGCTTCCAGATGGAGGGCTCCTTGCACTGCCATTACTCTTCCACTGTAAACTACAAGTGGTATTGCAACTGATTATTTACATCTAGGATGGTGAACCTCACGCCTGGGAGCTCCAAGCCTCTCTGTCTGTTCCCCAGGGCTCTCCTTAGGCCGCATCCTCTGTTGTCCCGGCTTCGCACCCTTCTGGAGTGCTTTTGCCTGGGTGCACTGTGTCCTTCCTTGATGGGGTGTGTGAGTTGGTGTAGAAACAAGCCTACTGTACAAAGGTAACATTTCATCCATTGCTCTGCCCACTTTTCCCTGTGGCCCTGCCCACCAGTATCATCTGAGAAGGTTGGCCAGAAGGGAATGCAGCCCTTGGATTGAAGAGTGTTCCCCACCCTATTGGGGGCATGGCAGTTTTCCTTCTGGGAGGATCCTACTCTCTACCCCAATTGAGTCAACAGAAACTACCAGTATATGGATGGGGAGAGGAAAGACCCAATGCATATGAGTGGCATTTAAAACAAACAGACAAACAAACAAACAAAAACAACATCATTTCCACCTCTCTCTCTCTCTCTCTCTCTCTCTCTCTCTCTCTCTCTCTCTCTCTCTCATCTATCTATCACCTACTTACCTACCTACCTACCTAAAAATTACCTAATTGTGGTATAGCACTTGTTTGCTTTAGTACCTACGGGACCGCCTCTCCTGGTATGTCCCACAGAGAAACTTACGGTCTTCAAATAAAAACATCCTGAAGGTCCCAGGCCACAGAGAGGTTAGGCTGGCCTCAACTAGAGCCAGGGCTTTTTCGGCTGTGGCTCTGATCTGGTGGAACGGTCTGTCACAAGAGACTAGGGCCCTGCAGGACTTGACATCTTTCCGCAGGGCCTGCAAGACAGAGCTGTTCCACCAGGCCTTTGGCCATGGCACAGCCTGACGCCCTCTCTCAGCAATCTTCACGGAGCTCTGGCCCAATGGTTGCCAGTGGCTTGATTTGAATTAATTTTATAATGAATGATTTTAGAGTGTTGTGTTGTGTTGTACTTTTGTACTGTTTTATTGTTGTTAGCCGCCCTGAGCCCGGCTTCGGCTGGGGAGGGCGGGATATAAATAAAATTTATTATTATTATTATTATTATTATTATTATTATTATTATTATTAGTGATATTAAACATTTGTGTATGTGTCTGTTTTCGTCAGCTTCTGTTGGGGAAAAATTTGTGGTAGTGTAAAGTAAGGAGGTGACTGACGGCTATCATATGAGGGTTATTGATGTGTTTTATTACTGTTTTCTTTAGTTTTTCTGTTTGACATTTTTTATTGTTATTCTCTTTGGTTGGAATTCTATGGTATATTAGGTTGAAAACCTGTAATAAAATGGATTTAAAAGAAGTAAGAAGGAAAAACTCTCTATAAGCTTATGATGCCCTCAAACATTCCCACCCTTCAAAAGTGGAGCTGCTTTCTGAACACAAAGAGGAGGTCAGAACTGGAGGAAGTGGAGCTAAGCACTTTTGAGCAAGTACTGGTCTAGGAAGCTGCATTATACCAAGTGTGACCGCCATCCCTCTAGCTCTGTATTGTCTCTGCTGTTTGGCAGTAGGGTTACCTGGTCCTCCTTGGAAATGTCATGGACTGAACATAGGACCTTCAGCATGCAAGGTCCTTCTGCCACTGAGCTAGAACCCTTCCTTTTAATGTTTTTATACAAATGGATGGTCTGCATCAGTCCTGCCTCCCACGTTATCTTCACAAGAACCCTATGATGCAAACGGTACATTTAAACCTATTAAACCTGAGAGAGCTGCCCTTCATCCCCCTGTTTTGCTTTCTCACTTGCTCAAGGAAGCTGAAAGGAGCAAACTGAAAGTTGATACTGAAGGGGTCTCTGTCCCTTGCAGATGGTGCAAGTAGAGCTCCAGCTCCCCCAAATTCCACTGCGCATCTCAAAACCACACACCCCTCCAGAAGCCGGGAAAGTAGCAATAAAGAACATCATCCACACCTGTGGAGTTTGTGGTCCTGTTTCAGCCTTTTTTAAAATAGAGAGGGAGAGAAAAAGTCAGATTTTGCACTGCAGTGGAAAACATGGAACAGTAACTAAGGAAACACTTGACTATAATTGGAAGACATACAGACACCACTCCTTCAAAAATGCAAGTCAGTGAGCCCCAGTGATTCTACAGTAAACATTTCACCTGGAAGCAGCCAGATTTTTGTTCATTGTGTGCATGGGTGTGTGTGTGTTGTATAACAAGCTTTTTCGATCCAAGTTGTGTTGCAAAAATTGAAACGTGTGAAAATTTTGCCTCTGTGAAATCTTGCAAATTGCTAGCCAGTCCTCTGAAAAAGACAACCACATCTCTTCTTGTCTGGTTTCAGTTAGAACAAGGCACCATGGAAGACCTGGACCAGTTGTGAGTTGCTGAGCTGCTCAGAAAGCTGCACCCAGTAACAATGTCAGTCTGAAAGAGAACAGACCTCTCCACTTCCTCTCCTCTCAGTACATTAGCTGCCCAGAAGATTTCATGCAGTTGTTTTTCTTTTAAGGCATAATGGTTGCGGTATGGCAAGCAATTCACAGAAAGCATTATAACATAACCCATAAAACTGGGGCTAACAGCAACACAACTTGTCAACATCTCTTAAACCCTCTTGCTATCTGACAAGGTTCAGATAGCCGAGCCATGGAGGAGGCGAAAAACCTTGCACTTGCTCCAAAGCCAGTGAGAATTCTCTCCCATTTCTGGGAGGGTTAGTCATGAAACTTGCTCAGACATATTCGTTGCTATTTTTCTAGAAAAAGAGGTGCCAGAACTCACCACAAACCTATCCCTTGTTCTCTTAGAATAGCAATAGCACCCAGCTGAGAGGTGACAGAGCTGAGCTCTGGTAATCTCTGGCTGAAAAAAAAAGCTCTGGCCATATTGAAGAGAAAGGAATGCCGAACAACTTAGCTCAGGGGTGTGGAATCGTTTTCAGCTCAACGGCCATTAACCCTCCTGGTCAGCCTTCTGGGGGCCACATGGCAGGTGCAAATGGGCACGGCAATAGATGTGAATCTTTGTACAATGCGTTACATTCCAGCCATTTGAAAGTCAGTTTTCCACACCCCCCCACACACTACATGTCTCCATCTTCTTCCTAGGCAAGCCAGATGCATGTCTCCACCCCTGTCGTTCAGCCCAGAAACTGAGGTCCAGCTCCAAGAGCCTTTTGGTGGTTCCCTCACTGCAAGAAGTGAAGTTACAGGGAAGCAGACAGAGGGCCTTCTCGGTAGTGGCGCCCACCTTGTGGAACGCCATCCTGTCAGATGTCAAGGAAATAAACAACTATCTGACTTTTAGAAGACATCTGAAGGCAGTTCTGTTATGGAAGTTTTTTATGTCTGATGTTTTATTGTGTTTTTAATATTTTATTGGGAACTGCCCAGACTGGCTGGGGAAACCCAGCCAGATGGGCGGAGCATAAATAATAAATTATTGTTATTGTTATTCAAGGACACATTCCAGCCAGACGAAACCAAGGAGGATGCGGCCTGTGGGGATTCCTGAGGGACAAATAGAGGGGCCTGGGTATGTGCTGCATTTGGTTCCTGAGTTGGAGGATCCCCACCCCTGGCTTAGCCCAACTGTGCAGATACATTCAGCTGGGCACACCACATATAAATTTCCTCTGACTCCTTGGGTGGTTTTCAACTAAGAGTAGATCCATTGAAATGAATGAGCATGACTACATTAGGTCGGGAACCAGTGGTGAGATTTAACAAACCAAGCATCTGCATTGAGGGAAAATATAGTAAGTTCTCCTCCCATACTGGCCTGCATGAGCTGCCAGCACTTTGGAAATGGTGATTAACCCAACAGTCTAAGCACCCACCCATGCAATCTACTAAGGGTTACACTGTAAGTAGGTCAAGTTAAAAAGGTAAAGGTACCCCTGCCCGTATGGGCCAGTCGTGTCCGACTCTAGGGTTGTGCGCTCATCTCACCTAAGAGACCGGGGGCCAGCGCTGTCCGAGGAGACTCCCGGGTCACGTGGCCATCATGACGAAGCTGCTCTGGCGAGCCAGCACCAGCGCAGCACACAGAAACGCCGTTTACCTTCCCACTATAAAGCGGTCCCTATTTATCTACTTGCACTTAGGGGTGCTTTCAAACTGCTAGGTGGGCAGGAGCTGGGACCGAAAGACGGGAGCTCACCCCGCCGCGGAGATTCGAACCACCGACCATACGATCGGCAAGTCCTAGGCACTGAGGTTTTACCCACAGCACCACCCCAAGTAGGTCAAGTTAGTTGTGACTAAAATCAGCCCCATTGATTTCAATAAAACTTAAGCAAATCTAACAGCTAGAAAGAAGTATTTTCTAAAAATCCTATATCAAACCACATCTTTTTAAAATGTTCTCTACCTGTTATCTGACACATTTCCCATTAAAATCCTTGAAATGTTGCTGCTGTGGTTGTTCGCTACATTTTATTGATGAAAAGGGCAGAGGTGTGGATTTTGAAAAAAACAACTATATTGTAACATAAAATATATTTTGAAAGACATTCAATCAGGTACATAACAATTATTATATTTACATAGAATTCTGCCTACAATTTATAGCCAATTCATCAATGGCCAGGCAGCTGCATGCCTCGTATTTTTTTAAAAGAAAATCTCACTTAATGTTTACATAGTCTTTGAAAGCACAACATTCTAGCAAGGGAACAGGAAACCACTGGAGTAATTAGAAAGGTAGATTGTAGTGCATGTAATAGTAGACGGATGTTTGTATTATAGTCAAACACATCATTAAGGATACAATTGTTATTTAATGTGACACAATAATCTTTCTACTCTTCGTGAAATCCACTCTAGTAATTACTTTTTGTAGTTCATTGGCTCTGTGATCTGAATGCTTAGCAATGTGTTATATCCAAAGAAATATTAAATGTCAGCTTTCAAAACACTTCCACCTCTGTTTGTAGTCTCTATATAGGTGGAGCAGCCATGCTCTGAGGGCAGTTTCACAGCTGAAGTTGCCGGTGGTGTTGGCTTTTTGCATGTGCTCAGGATCCAAAAGTGTCTGTTTCTGGAGCTGGCCCTACCGTGAGACAGAATGAAGCGACTGCCTCAGGCAACAGATGCAGGTGGCTGGTTTTCCTGCATCCACGTGACCTTTCTTGTCCCCTGAAATAAACCTGCCGCCTTCAGCTGTGATAGATGATGCCTTTGTCAGTTGGCTTCTGCATGTGAAATGGGGAACCACCCTCTACTTTTGTCTACCACCCATCTCTTCAGTGAGCCAGAGAGCCAGTGTAGTGTAGTGGTTAAGAGTGGTAGACTCGTAATCTGGGGAACCGGGTTCACGTCTCTGCTCCTCCACCTGCAGCTGCTGGGTGACCTTGGGCTAGTCACACTTCTCTGAAGTCTCTCAGCCCCACTCACCTCACAGAGTGTTTGTTGTGGGGGAGGAAGGGAAAGGAGAATGTTAGCCGCTTTGAGACTCCTTTGGGTAGTGATAAAGTGGGATATCAAACCCAAACTCTTGCTCCTCCTCCTCCTCCTCCTCCTCCTCCTCCTCCTCCTCCTCCTCCTCCTCCTCTTCTTCTTCTTCTTCTTCTTCTTCTTCTTCTTCAATTTTAAGGAACACTGGGGATTGAACTTGGGAACTGCTATGCAGGGAATTTATTCATTACTGTGATTTCTGCCCTGTGCTTCTCCCTCAAGGAGCCCAGGGTGGCAAACAACTAAACAAATATAAATGGCAGGGTGTTTTTTTAAAGTTTTTTTTAAGTATCTGAAATTAGTGGCATATCCTTCCATCTAACAGTTCTAAGGCAGAACTGCCCCAGGTGCCATCCCTTAAGGGGGGTGACAGAATCCCCCCATGGCGGATCAATGCTGTGCTGATAGGGACGCGACACGATGCGCAGTACCCATAGGGATGCAGCATGCCATGGGGCCTCAGCCACCCTACATCTGGGGGGGGGGCTGGGTGGCAGCAGACGGACAGCGGACAGGATGGGCTGTCATAGGTGCCACGTGCGCCGCATCCCTAGAGGAAGCCAGATTCACTGTGCCCCATGGGAAGCTGTGTACCTATGAGTGGGGCACCCAGCCCCAGGTGCCTGAGAGGCTTCCTCTGCTGCTGTTCCAAGGTTGCCAGGAACAGTATGTTTCTAGTTGAGTAAGAATGTTTTTTAATCCCCTCCATGATGTTAATAATGAGGGATAGTAATAATGAGGGAGACACCCAGCACCACAGAGGACATTCTCTAAATGGGAAATGGCTCCCAAGAAGGCCCTGTCATGGCTTAGCACCAACCAGACCTCACCTTACAGACAGCCAAAAAACCCCCCCAAAAGACCCAGCTTAAGTATAATAACAGGAACAGTTGTTGTTGTTTAGTCGTGACTGACTCTTTGTGACTCCATGGACCAGAGCACGCCAGGCACTCCTGTCTTCCACTGCCTCCCGCAGTTTGGTCAAACCCATGCTGGCAGCTTCAAGAACACTGTCCAACCATCTCGTCCTCTGTCGTCCCCTTCTCCTTGTGCCCTCCATCTTTCCCAACATCAGGGTCTTTTCCAGGGAGTCTTCTTTTCTTATGAGGTTGCCAAAGTATTTAACTCTAAATGAAGGCAGCTCGGTCTCAGTTCCTTCCTTAAGACAGGAGAAAGAAAACCGGTTCTGCAAGAGGGCAGGCATTCTGCCTGTTTCTTGCTCTTCCCATCAGAACCCTGAGCTGCTCATTTCTCCAACATCTAGAGTAGTCCCTTCTTTTTCCAGGAAGGAAGTGAAGAAGGGTTTTTATAGGGGACAGATTGGAGACATTCCTTCTAGGCCCTGCTCCCAACTCTGGACTCTACCGGAGATGCTTCCTTTGACCTGGTCACAAGTTGATTCAGAGTGATGGAAGACTGTCCCAGGACAGGGCTTGTCTCTTGTTCAGGTCCCACTCAGCTGACTCTATGCAACCTCTCCCTCCAGCCTGACTCCCAAATAATTCTGGCTGCAGAAGAAATTACAGATGCTAGCTGACTCACAAGTCAAACTGGTCAGAAAGATGCAAAGAGAATAACGAAGAGAGGTTTGGAGGGCAATAAGTTCCCCATCCCCACTTTACAATCTCCATGTTCTTCTATATCCCTTCCACAGAATATCCCCCGTGCTCTTTTTTTATTATTATTAAAAAAAAATAGGTCAATAACATTCCTCACATGCTTGGCTATATTGCATGTACAAGTTCAGACATCCATACAGTTAGGCAGGCCCTATACTTTTTTCAGTAACAATTAAGATTAAAATGAGAAAACCAACAGTGTTTTGAAACCTAGTTGGTGTACTTTCATCTGCTTTAAGTACTGGGCTCAGTTTCAAACAGCATAACTTCTGGGTTTACTCCCACTGCAAAAACGCAACTCAGAAATACCTTTACCCTGCAAGGCTGTTCTTCTATTCTCAATACTCGTTGCTTAAAGAGAAGTGTCAGCTGTATTTTACTTTATCATATAAAAAGTTTCAGAATTTAATTAAGGGTCAAGTACCCACAGTAGATAAATGCAACAGCGAAAGCCTATTTCTGATCTCTCTGAAGTCTGCAATCATGAAAATTATTATCATTGAGTAAAACTGGTTTCAGTGATGGTGACTGGGAGATGGAATCGGTGTTAGTCAGCCACAATTTACATAATAATGGGTTCCCAGTTTTCATCAGCACCTTTTGTTTGTACAGTGCTTACTGCTACAGCAAATTGTCAAAATGTCATTCCTCTCCAATCAGCCAGAAAATATCAACAGTAAACAAGAAACAAGACAAAAATCCTCTGATTAAAAATATGGCAGCAGTAGTAGCAAAAGTGAAAACTCTGCGATCTTCTGAGCATCGTTATTTCAGTATCTTCAATAATACAGGTGGATGGCTTCTGAAATGTTTTATTACTTTTAATAACAAACAACCCACAGTTAGCAACGTCACTCAAAACATGCCTCAAAGAGTTTATCAAAGATAAACAGAGAGTTTATCTGGTGGGTTGTGGTTGTTTTTTGCACAGCTTTGACATTATCAATGGTGTCAACCAACCTTTCCCTCTCCAAAGAACAGACGCTAAGTACTGGCGAGGGAACCATATGTCTCACATACATTACTGTAACACAGTGAACAAAACAAAGCAAACCAAATTTGCTGGGTTGGAGCCAAACGTGGCCCCCATTCGTGACTGGAAGGATCTTTGGTTCAGAGGATGCTTTCACTAATGAGAGGAGGGGAGCGATTTCCTTCTCTGCAAGCCCTTGAGCATCCCCCAACCGTCTGGAGCAGATTTCACAGTTGCTCAGGCAATTGCAGAGCAAGGGAGAATAGGCAAAGTTCACCCCTCCTTTGACTACCTCACAGGTAGCCATCCCTGCAACACAGTTGCAAACAGTTACACCCCCCACACTTCACTGGAAGAGCATTTCATTCAAAGCGATAGAAAGGTATGCCCACCATTTTGAAGCACATCAAAACCACTGCTAGATCTTCTGTGGCTCTCCGAGCACTGTTGGACGGCTACTCCCATCAGCCTCTGCCAGCATAGCCAAGGGTCAGGAATGATGGGAGTTGTAGTCCAGCAGTATTTGGAGGGCCACCGGTTTCCTACCCTGCTGTAGATACATCCTAGAGAATATTTTCAGCCAGGAAATGTGACCAAAATAGCCGCTATCCCAATAAAGAATGCCAAAGAGCCATCAAGAACTCCAGGGCATATCACATACTTTAAATACCTTCCATTACCCCAATTTAATTTTATTTGGTGGCATTCCCCACCCTTGCCATTATGAGCTGTTCTTATGATATCTGGTTTTACACAAGGTTTTATTGTTTCCTTTCTTGTTTTGTAAGCTGCCATTATGTAAATGCCGCCTTGAGTGCTATAGGGAGGCTATAAATTGTCTAAAGAATCAGACAAATGGATAAAATCTTCTTCCTGCCTTTGATTGTTGCATCAGCTTTTATTATAACAATTCCTATGGCCAATGTGATTTTTATTATTATTATTATCTTCACCTATACTAACAGCGAACCCAATTTTCAGAGTGTGGATCCTTAAGTGGCCAACATGTTGCCATCTACACAGAAGAATATATCAGCAGGCCTGGGAGGAACTCAAAGATTTGCAGACTCCAAAAAGCAGGGCGTTGGGACACTATGAGTGAAAACACAAAACAGCTGAGGGAGCATGTGTGGGGTGCATGGAATAGAGCATCTTGGAAAGTGACATAGCTGACTGACACCCTGAGCAGGAATACTCCCTGGCACATTTCTTTGCTGCCCCCACTTACATTTTTGATTATGTTTTTATTAAATATGTTGTTATACTTCAATTCATCCCAAACAACAATGCTGGGGTGGCCTAGGGCTGCCCAAGTGGTTTTATGGTTGAATGAAGATTTAAATCTCAGTCTACTACAGCTAAAAGCAAACACTCTATACAGTGGTACCTGTGGTTACGAACTTAATTCATTCTGGAGGTCCGTTCTTAACCTGAAACTGTTCTTAATCTGAGGTACCACTTTAGCTAATGGGGCCTCCCACTGCTGCTGTGCCGCCAGAGCATGATTTCTGTTCTCATCCTGAGGTAA
Organism: Podarcis melisellensis; assembly: GCF_964234715.1. Taxonomy (NCBI): domain Eukaryota; kingdom Metazoa; phylum Chordata; class Lepidosauria; order Squamata; family Lacertidae; genus Podarcis; species Podarcis melisellensis. The sequence goes on from NC_138531.1 coordinate 29,553,705, forward strand.
AGTTCTTAACCCGAGGTACTACTTCTGGGTTAGCAGAGTCTGTAACCCGAAGTGTTTGTAACCCAAGGTGTTTGTAACCCGAGGTACCACTGTATACATATAAAAGAAAAGAAAATTAACAACAACAACAACAACAACAACAACAATTTATACCCTACCTATCTCGATGGGTTTCCCCTGCCACTCTGGGCAGCTCCCAACAGAATATTAAAAACAAGATAAAAGACCAAGCATTAAAAACTTCCAAAAAACAGAGCTGCTTTCATATGTCTTCTAAAAGTCAGATAGTTGTTTATTTCCTTGACATCTGATGGGAGGGCATTCCACAGGATGGGTGCCACCACCGAGAAGGCCCTCTGCCTGGTTCAACAACACAGGCAGGTCATCCCATTCAGGCAGGGGCTCCCACTTGTACAGTGGAATTTCTGCTCCCTCTATCTCATCTGTGCACCACCCAAATCTTTTTAAAATTTCCCCCCAATCCCCTAAAGCTGATCTGTTCAGGAGGAACTGGGTGGTGGAGAGGAGATGATCCATTGCACAAGTGGAAGTCCTTGCACATACAGGACAACATTGCTGGATGCAATCCAGGCTGCTCACAGCTTTCTTGAAAGAAAACTGCCCCTCTCCTGAATTTCAACCTCCCAAATTGTCACAAAATGAAGGAAAGCCTTTGGCTCAGCCCTAGACTTTATCCTTGCATCTCATTTGATCCTGCTTTCCACCACCATCCACTGTATCTATTTATCCTAGTCCACGATATCACTCCATGTGTTTGATGAAGTGGCCCTTAGCCCATGAAAGCGTATGCCATGATATTCCTTTTGCTAGTCTTATTAAGGTGACAATAAATTCTAGTTCATTGGTCTCATGCTGTAGCCTTTCTCTGATGCAAAAGGAGTGCTCTAGATCAAAAACTACCAGCAAATTCAACTCTTTCAATTCTGTCAGTTCAGCAATTTGTGCCATTGGGCCTCTCTGTTTACCCACCACTCTACTGGTGTTGATGGATAGATATCTGTCAACCGTAGATAACATTTCATGCATCTTGAGAAGTGGGCTGTAGTCCATGAAAGCTTTTGCCTCAATTAATCTGTTAGCCTTTAAGGAGCCACAAGGCCCTTTGTTGTTTTTGCTGCAACAGACTAACATAGCTAGCCCTCTGAATAAATGAATAAATTAGGCGCCTTTATTGACCATATTTAGTGCCTGAAGGGGGGCATTCAACTTGAAGCGAGTGGAGTATACTTTATACTAAACATATTTTTCATGAAAAGATATAAGCAGCATAGGAAAAGCAGCTAAAAAGGCAAGCGGTTAGCAGCTGCCACTATGACCTTTATCTGCATCCATGGTAACTGGGCTAAAGATGGAGATCCATTTTATTATTCTCACACCCACAATGTTAAGCCTATGAATCCCATTGCAATTTAATGGCTAAAATCAGAAGGCAGATCTGTGTTCATTGGACCAGTGCCGACATCCTCTTAGCTAATGAGCGCTATAAACATTTTCATGCCAGGAAACCAATGCAAGTGGAAATATTATGCCATCCACCAAACACACACACACACACACACACACACACACACACACACAAATGGTCAATGAAGTCAGTTCTTTGCTGTCCTTATACAGATTGTAACTTCCAGGAACACAACACAGTTGACTTCCAGCTCATTTCCAGCCAAATTATGCATTCCAGCTAAATGATAGTTCCTCAGAATTTTCCAAGTAGAGGATAGTATCGCTTTTATGTATCACCCATGCAGCTATAAGGAATTTTATACTTATTTCTTGTCTGCTTACATTACCACCTACAAAGTAAGGAATATTAACCCAGCAAACTGATGAAGTAAAGAGGAAAAGAAATGTGGTTTATATTTGTGCTCAGCTCTGTTTCGACTCTTATCCTTTACTCAAGAAAGCTGCCATATTTGACAAAAACATGATATAAGATGCCCAAAGAAGATGTTATGTGAGAGATCAGTGATTGGATCTTGCAATATTTCTGTCTTTGAGTACATGTTGCTGAGGGTAAGGTTCTTTCTGCATTTGAACCAATGAAAGCTCTAGTATTCCTCCAATTTCCATCTGATTCTGTCAAAGGAGAATGGCTACTCCGTGACTCTCCCACAGGCAACTGAAAGAGAATTCCCAGCAGGTTTACAACTCCCAAAGAGGAGGGAGATTGGAATGATAGCAGGGAATCAGTGCTGGCCCAAGGTATATTTAGCTGCCTGAAGAAAAGTCCAAACTCACCCTTGTGATACCATTTCCTCTATCATCCCCATCCCATTGTGGTTTCATCTGAAATACTGAATTATTTTTAAGATCTCCTACCCACCCTTTGCTATATTGCTATATTCTGTCACAAGAACAAAATATACAACTATAAAAACAAATAAAACCACTACATGTGAAACTGTACCAAATGGAAGGCAGTGATGTAAATTCAGCAAAGAAGGTGGGTCCCATGAAACCAAATCCCCTGTGCATCTACAGCGCATGGTGAAAGCCACACAATGAAGATGCTAGAAGCACTTCTGTGGTGCCACAGTGCAGAGCTGCCACAGAGAAAGTCCTCTCTAGGAATGCTATATTCCACACTCCTGAGAGGTCTTAACTCCAGTATTTGGACCTAAGTTATTTAGGTTTTAAATCCCAACACAAGCCCATCAACTGAGCCCATAAATGAACTGGCTTCTTTGCCCAAAGTTGTCATGTGAAATGCCTGATGGTGGAAGAATGGCTTGTTTTTAATGCACTTCCCATGACCAGAGTCGCAGTCCTGGTCTTTCTGATTATTTATTTACTTATAAAAAATGTTTATATACTGCTGTACCGTAAAGCTGTATCACAGCGGTTTACAACGATATAAAAACACGAAACCAAACAACAACATAGTAAAAAGTTAAAATCATATTAAGAGCCAAAAGAAATTAAAACAAACATCAACAGACCATTTTAGGAGGTGTACTCTTAATTTGCCTGCATAGGCCTGGCGGGACAGAAAAGTTTTCAGCAAGTGTTTAAAAGTTGACACAGAAGATGCCTGCTGAATTATGAAAGGAATAGAGTGCTGAGCCATATTTTAAATATTCTCCAAAGTTTGTTAGTCAAAATGCACTTTTTAGCAACACCCTCTGAGGGGGAAAAACAAACTAAAGAACACTGAATTTCTATCTGGAAATGCAAAAAATCCTGATTAGCACAAGGCTATTAAAATGTCACAAAAATAATCTTTAAAAGTCCCTTTACTTTTATCTGTGATCTTTTGTCAGATTAAACCTGAAAGTTGCATTATAATAATATACACATGACAGTTATAATATACGAACCTCCATGTAAATGTGCAGCTGGGAGGCTAAAGGTCAACTATATATCTCCTTGTGCCTTTAGGTGAAGCCATCTTATTTGTTTCAGTATACTGCTGTCATTGACGTAAAACTATATTAATACATTCATAAAGTGTAATATATTAAACATTCCTGTCTCTCACAGTCAGCTTGCTTCTTCATCTTAAAATACTCCAGGATTCTATTTTTGCTATTAAAAGCCACACACGTTAGCCCAGCAGAAGAGAAAGAAAGCCTTAATAACTTCCCCTGTCAAGAACTATATATTTCTCTCATGGAAAAATGCCAAATATCCTTTGTAATAAAAAGCTTGAACTAGTTTGCTAATAAAAGCTGCTTGTTCTGGTAACTGTAAAGGTCAGGTAGAAAATAATGTTGCTGGGCCTTATCTTTTAAAATAATGTCACTTTCTATCATTACTGTAACATTTTTGGGCAACAAATTGCAGAGAAAACAAAAGATGCGATGTCCTGACAACTAGGCCACTTGTCCATTGAAAAGCGTTAGATTGCAAAGGCGTTGGCCAATTAGAACCCCAAAATGCTACAAAGGACTTTAACATCTCCCTAGTTGCACCCAGGAAAAAAAAATCAAAATCATGATATATTTTAAATTATAAAAACTCATTTTTAAAAAAGATATCCAAAGTCTTAGATGGGAGAACATTTTGAAGCTGAAATATTGTGTTTTTATAAATTCAACATTGAGTGAAGAACACTGAGGCTGCAGTCTGGCTCATTCAACACAGTGGGACTTTGAGTAAATTTGAGTAAGATGAGACAAGTCCAATTCCTACAATTTTTAACCAGGTCTTGAAAGCGTATCTGCTTTCTCCTGTTGTGTGGTTTTTTTTGTTTTTTTTGGGAGTTATTTTAATTGGGCAGGTGAACCTAGTGGTGCTGTTCTTCTTCTTATCATATTATATTTTTACAGTCACAATGGGCTGATTGTTGGTTTACAGCACTGGCTCTTTTGACATCATTGGTTGTTTTGAAGTTTGAAACGATTCATTTATAAATTGCTGTTTTATGCTTAGTTTATATCTTCATCCTTGCTGCCATTTGACTAAGTCTTTCTGAAAGGTAGGGGTATAAATTGATGAAATAAAACAATAAAACAATTGCTCAGTTAATCACTTTAATTGGTAGATTAAATGATTGGATTCTGTTGACTGAAGTGTTTGCAAATCAGTGAAGGAAAACTTGAATGTATTGCATTGAAAATTAGGGCACACTTTCTTAGTTTTGGATATCACTTCACCACAAACGGGAATGCTATAGTACTACAATGATACCTTGGTTCTCAAACTTAATCTGTTCCGGAAGTCTGTTCCAAAACCAAAGTGTTCCAAAACCAAGGCATGCTTTCCCACAGAAAGTAATGCAAAATAGATCAATTCGTTCCAGACCTTTAAAAACAACCCCTAAAACAGCAATTTAACATGAATTATACTATCCAATGAGACCATTGATCCATAAAATGAAAGCAATAAACAATGTACTGCAGTCACACAATCAATCAATCAATCAATCAATCAATAGCTGAACTGGGTTCCACACAGTCACAAAAACAAAACAAAAAAGCTGCAAAAAACAAAAACGTAAAATAAATAGCAAAAGCAGACAGACCTCAGCATAACACTCAAATTGGAAGTGTAACACTCAAAATGGAGAAAGTTTGGCTTCTGAAATAAGTTCACAAACTGGAACACTTCCAGGTTTGCAGTGTTTGGATTCCAAGTTGTTTGAGTACCAAGGCGTTGAGAACCAAGGTAGCACTGTAATAGCAATTGGAGTTCTAGTGAGACCAGAACAGATACATTTTAGTACTAGTGTTAAAGATACACCACAATATTTTGTTGTGTGTCCGCTGTTATTCTATACAAATGCAATCTGTGACATGTCAATTTCTTTTATATCCTTTCATAAGTCATAATGGACCTTAGAATTTTTTTTCAAATAGAGTCTTCTGGCAACATTACAGGTTCTTTTGACTTTTGGTGTTTCTGGGTTAAGAGTTGCTTGTGAACCTGGTGAGACAAATTCTTTACGACTGAGAGACTTTTGCATTACTATTTGAGCACTCCTAAATGTCTACAATGAAGCTGGCATAGCCCAGACCCACATTCAGATTGGATGTTAATATCATTCTCATGAGTTAGCCTGAAATCCTAAGGTTGTGCGGAACATGAGCAGAGAATTGAAGGGGGTCAAACCACCTTGGTTGGGCTTGCACAACCAGAATGGAATTGAGGGCAGGTCAGCAGCCTGCAATTCTCTATTCATTTTCAAGTTTGTGTGTCCACGTTTTAAAGCCTTTCTCACATTAGGAACGATGGAAGAACAGTAAATTGGATTAGCCCCAGGGCTGGTGTAGTTTTTCCATGTGCATGTTGGGGGAACAGGGGAGTCTATGGATCCTTCACACCCATGCCTTCTCCAGGTGTTTCTGAACACATTCTCTTTTCATCACAGCTCTAACATCAGTGGGGCAATGTCTAGGGAAGTTTAATGGCACTGGGGAAGGGGACCCAATATTGGATCTGCTTTTCCAAGGTCTGCTTTCTTCCCTTCCACACTTTCACAAATGAGATATTGGCTAAATTAGGGATTGTCAACATGGTGCCTTCCAGGTGTTTTGAACTATAACTTCCATCATTCCCAACTATTGGCTATGCCAGATGGAGTTGTTGGGGATTATAGTCCCTAACATCTGTAGAGCACCACATTGACTATCCTTGAGGTACAGGCATATGTGTGTATCTATATCTATTATCGTCCAAGCTTTTGCTTTGAATTGTTTTTCTACTGTACGGAGTTTTCCCAGCTAGGCTGATGCCCGATTTCTTCTGTCTGGAAGCAAATCGCCTCCCAAAGAACACTTGAAGTGACTGTTGGAAGAATCCGGTGACATACTGTAATTATTATCTTTCAGATCAGAAAATGGTTAGTTCCACAGGACAGAAGGTATTGTGGTGGGATTTGTTTGCAAATAGATTCAAAGAACAAAAATCACTTGGCTATTAAAGCACTCTATGGGCAGAGCAAGAAATTATGCTCAGTTTGGGGCTGCTGCCAACAATGGCAGCAAACATAAACACAGATTTATAGGAAACATAAACACTGGGAACAATCTAACCAAATTTAAGCACCCCCAATCCCATTGATTCCAAAGGCAATGAGATGCATATTGGCTTAATTCTGCCCCTGAAGTCAGCGGGACCCAGAATTCTGTTGACTAGCCCACTGTGATGCTACTAAAGTGAAAAATGTGAGCTTCTCAAAAACATGGTAAATGGGAGACATATGCTATAGAAAAAAGTTCAGGAGTTCAGGACAATAACTTGTCCTTTAAATGGAGTTGGGACAGAACAGGGCTGGCATTGATGCTTGTTTTGTTTCTAGTTATTTTTAACAACTTACAGTTTTAATGTGCTGTGAGCGGCCTTGAGAGAACTTCTCCTGAAAGGCACAATACGGATGTCAAAATAATAAACACTAAAACGCAGTCGTCAGAAAATTGAAACATGCATGCTGCCCCATATAGGAAGCTACCTATCTCAGGAAAGCTCAGTCGGTAGAGCACGAGACTCTGAATCCCAGGGTCACGTTGGGCAAAAGATTCCTGCATTGCAGGGAGTTGGACTAGATGACCCTCGTGGTCCTTTCCAAGTCCACAATTCCATGATAAGAAGGTGCTCCCTACATAGCACAAGTTTCTTCAACCTTCCAAAAAGAAATAAAGAAAATTTGATGTGGTTAAAACAAGTTCAGCTAAGAGCACCGATAAAACTCTGGGTAGAACTTTGTAGCAACCGTGATGCAAATCTAATGTACACATCTTATATATGGCATAGCAAAATGATATCTGCTGCCTATGTGTAAAGCAGGGGAGCCTGTGGCCTCTTGGTCTTCAAATTCCATCAGCCCCAACTGTAGTCAAAGAGGATGGGAACTGTAGTCCATAAACAGGCCATAAACAGTTCCCCAGCCTGGGTTTGTTGTTGTTTAGTCATTTAGTTGTGTCCGCCTCTTCGTGACCCCATGGACCAGAGTACGCCAGGCACTCCTGTCTTCCACTGCCTCCCGCAGTTTGGTCTAACTCATGCTGGTAGCTTCAAGAACACTGTCCAACCATCTCGTCCTCTGTCGTCCCCTTCTCCTTGTGCCCGCAATCTTTCCCAACATCAGGGTCTTTTCCAGGGAGTCTTCTCTTCTCATGAGGTGGCCAAAGTATTGGAGCCTCAGCTTCAGGATCTGTCCTTCCAGTGAGCACTCAGGGCTGATTTCCTTCAGAATGGAGAGATCTGATCTTCTTGCAGTCCATGGGACTCTCAATAGTCTCCTCCAACACCATAATTCAAAAGCATCAATTCTTCAGCGATCAGCCTGCTTTATGGTCCAGCTCTCCCCTCCCTTAAACCTGGGTTTAAGGGATGCTGAATGTGCGAATTTTTCCTCACTTGTATTTCTTAGCCTTCATGTGCAGCTACTTCCCAACCCACACTCATGCAGCAAAATATAAGCTCTTGTCGCATTTCAGAAATGATGCATTCCCCTCCCTCATACGCAGACATTTTTATGATAAAAATTAATGCCCCTTCATGACCCCCAAACCTGTGCTCAAGCTGCATTTCTGGGCTTTCTAACAATTGACATATCTTCCTCATAGGCAGTGAGGTTGCAATGGCCTCAAGTGTGCTTCTGTCTCATTCTGTAGTTCTGATTTTTCACACCAATATTTATTCACCCTATATTTAAATTGAAGTCTCTCAGGATACCGTCCTCCATCCTGGTATCTTATTAGGTATCTCTTCACCATAAATAATAAGGCATCCTGTGAAAGCTCATGATGGCCCCAGTCAGTGCTATGTAAACATTGTTTGCTTAGCCATCAGCACGGTAGTGATCATTAGGCAGATCCCTGTTTCCTAAAGCCCAGACAGAAATGTTTCCTTTTCTCTGATAACTGAAGCTGGAGGAAGAAAATTAAAATGGAGCATTTTTAGTTTTAACAGCCTGTGTTCTGTGACTTCCTAGTTCATAAGGCTTTTTTAATTATATAGCTTCCAATTACCAGAGATAGCACACAGAAAGACTTGTGCTCTATACAGCTCCCTTGTCATATTGGAAAAATACTATTCCTTAAAAATAAAATAATAAAAGACCCCAATGAATTTAAACTGCCATTCACTCACCTTTTTAATTAAATTACTTTCCCCTTTATGTGGTGCAATTTCACATACATACCAAATCTGAATTTTGAAGTTGGTTGGGAGGAAGCAAGATACTCCTCCTCCTCCTCTTGCTCATGGAGGTAAAATGATATCCCCATCTTTATTCAAATAAATAAACTTAACAAAGAGATCAATGTGTTATGACTGCTGGGACATTTTCAGGACTGACAGAAAGGTTTTCTGCAAAGCTCTGGGTGGTAAATGAACTTTGAAGGAGATGGCTTCATTGGAGAACTTCCTGAGGTCCCCGTCTACCCCAGATCTTTGTCGGAGTGCCTTCTAAGCTAGCTTGCAATCCCTGAAAGAAGCATCCTCTTTCAAGTCCCCAGGACTCTTGCTAGCTGCTATAAATATCTCTCTCTCTCTCTCTCTCTCTCTCTCTCTCTCTCTCTCTCTCTCTCTGTGTGTGTGTGTTTGTGGCTGCTACTGTTCTCCTGAACCTACAGCATCCTTTACCTAGCTATGGAGGAGCTGAGCTGAATGGCAAGGAAGTAAAAAAAAAATAAGCAAACTGAAGCAAACTGCATTGCTGTTTTTATAAGAATATGAAAGCTACAGCCGAGAAGGGGCAAGGCAGTGCCTCCCAGCCACTGCACTTGAATTCATTGTGTAACATCAACAAATGCATGAAGATTATAATTAACTGTGGAGAACAGTAATCACGGACCACAGTGCCTTTGCACTTACGCACAGTCATCGGAAAGGAACATAAGAAAGAATTCAAGGGACAATTTGCAGCCCCTGGAAAAGGCTGGTGTTTGCTGAGGTCTTCTCTGTTCCTCTTAGTCAATGCCATCATTGCAAAGGATCCCAGACAAGAGTTGTGTCACACATCAAAAGGAAAGGAGGCACCATCAGTGGAGGCTAGTACACTTGGGCCAACGAGGCACTGCCTCCCAGCCTCTGTCTGCCCTAGGCCAGCCCCATTCTGTCAGCCTTCTTCCATACAACCTTCCTGGGAGTGGCTCTGACTTTCATTGGCTTTGGCTTCACCGGCTCCGCTAGTCCCAGTGGGCACCAGTCAGCACTGGCATCAATATCTACCTTCATATAGTGCTAGTTTTTTTCCTAGATAAAGAGGTGCTGCAACTCACTATGAACTCACCCTTGTTCCCTTGTAATGACAGTGGTGCCCACTTGAGAAGTGCCGGAACTGAGTTCCGGCTGAAAAAAAGCCCTGCCTTCATAGAAAATAATTGTTAGCATCATTGCCTAACAGTGAAATCCTAGACATATCTATGCAATAGTAAGTCCCAATGAACTAAAGGGAACTTTCTTCCAGGTAGGGATTAAAGATGGGTCTGTTTTCAGTCTGTGCCAATTTCACACATGTTCATTTTGTAAGTGTTTCATTCTGTTTCTGCATCTAAATTTGTTTATGTATGAAAATATAAGATATGAAAATTCATATTCCAGTATGTATCAAAATAATGCTTCCATGCATATTTTATCACAAAATTATATATATATATATATATATATATATATATATATATATATATATATATATATATGTATCATATGAATTTTATCTCAATTTACATATTTCCAAATGCATTTTATTCTAAAGTATGGAACACACACACAGACACTAAAAACTATGGGTTGTATCTATTATCATCATGATTATCATCATCATCATCATCATCATCCACCTTTTCCCCTGACAGGGACTCAAGGCGGTTTACAGATAAAAGAACCAATAAAAACAGGGGAAAGCTCAACACAATAATCTCTGTGAAGAGGTAACTTGAATTGATAATGCATAAATAAACCTATTGCTTGTGTACTGTGCACTGCATATGAAACTTAATAAGAATGTACCACTCAACAAGTTACTGTACTTATATGCTGTTTTTTGTATTTATATGAAAAACAATAAAAATTATTGGGGGTAAACATTATAAAACAATTAAACATTGATAGAATTAAAACCATGCAAATACTTACAATAAAAAAATAGTCCGACTCAGAGTAGACTCACTAAAACGAATGGACACATTTCATGGATTAGGGTGAGTTTATGGAAAAACAAGCAAGCCATCACCTAGATATTTGTGCTGATAAAGGAACAGGTAGAGCTGATGTTGAAACATCACCCTCAAGGAAAATTAGAAGGGGAGCAGGGGTTCTTGCAACAGCAAAACGGCAGTGGAATTTTGAGGCAGCCAAGTGAGTTGGGTAAGACTAATAATGCTTCTCATTGGGGTTTCCATGCATGCCAGGGTTTCCCCCTGGATTTTGTATTACAGGAAAATTTCAGTGTTCTTCCCTTAGGCATCAGCATCCAAGAGATGCCTGAAGAGTTCCTGTGAGATATATATGAGAGAATTTGGGGATATATATCCACAAATTCTCAGGTAGTAGCATCCCTGAAGAAACAGAAACCGGACAGAAGAAAACAGAACCACATCATGTACTTAAAACTTTATATTGGTAAACATGAATAGGTTGCATTACACATTAGGAATGCTAATTCTGTAATTATTGTTACACAATTAAAAATTGTGTTATGGCCTGATCCAAAGATTCCCTGCCCCTGGCCATAAAACAGTAGAATGTGTAAATTCTGCCGTGTGCAAGGATCTCCTGCTGAACAAATGACTGGTGCTGTCAACTGAAATCAGCATTGCTTTAAATCACTTCCCCCTAGCAGGAATGTAAAACCTGCATCAGCTGGGATGTAAATTTGATTTTTCTTTCGAATTCTGCCCTGCACTAATAGCATTTACGATGGCTACATCCACACTTTCCAAGGCAACACACACAGAATCACTCCTTTGGGGAGGTGGCAAGTGCACCTGACCTCCCACAAGAACCCGGAATCAACGCTCCCCAAACAGCAGCCTTTGGATTCAGCTTGTGGCCAGTATAAATTGCAGATACATAGCTGGTTGTCACGCACTCTCAGCGGCTGGCAGAGAAGGAATGGTAGAGGCTGTCTCCCCAGCCTGACCCTTACAGAGAAGAAGGAGACAGTTCAGAATTACAACAGGGGTTTGAGGGAGGTCACAGATCAGAGGCAGATGAGGGGGGAAGCTGGGAAATAATGGGAGAGGAGGAGAAGGAAGAGGAAGCACCAGGGGAGTGACAGCTGATGGACCCAGTGTCTTTAGAGAGCATTCCAGACCCTGCCTCTCCCAGAATATGGTGGGCCTTGAAAGTAGGAGAGCAAAGATCTCAAAGACAGAGGGCACGTAGCAGCAGCACCTGCAAAAGGGACGAATGAGGAAGTGGGAGAGATTGGAGATTCACTCAGAGCAATGTCATTATTCCGAGAGGCACATTCCCAAGCCGCCTTGTCTTGTCTGTTCCTGGCAACCTGCCATGGGGTTGGTTCCTCTGCTGCCTGACAGCGGCACACATTTGCCTCTGTGGTCTATATGGAATTTAGGGCGTACAACAGTGGCAAGGGTCTTGATAGCACAAAGATGGAAGAATGAAGAAACCCTGACAAAAGAACAGTGGCAAGAGAAATGGATGAGCTATGCAGAACTGGCCAAACTGACATACAAATTGCGAGACAAGGACAACTGTGACTTCAAGGAGGAATGGGGACTTTATAAAAATTATTTAAAAATGCAACAAAATGAACTGGACTCCTTGGCAGGTTTTGAATAAACACACACAAATTTATTGTTGATAACATGATGGACAGATATGTAAGGATATATACAATTTTATAATATGCAGAGAAAATACGTGCAGCGAAATCAGGGAGAGGCGCTGAGGGAAGTCTATGGTGGGGCAGGGAGGGAAAAAAATTATGTAGTGATTATATGGTTTGATAATTTGATATGTGGAAAGTGAGCAATAATTTTTTTTTAAAAAAAAGAATTTAGGGTAAGCTATGTAGGACGCTGCCTTATTCTGATTCAGACCATTGCTCTACACAGCTTAGAAAGGTCTGTAATGGTGGGCAGTGGCTATACAACATTCCAGACAGGGGTCCTTTCCAGAAAGATGAAACCTGGGACCTTTTTGCACCCTCTGCTGCTGAAATATGACCCTCCACCTGCACCTGTGGAATATTGCAATTATGAAATTATACTGGCATTGTGAGATCTGTAATTGGAAAGAAGATCAATCAGGAGAGCAACCAAAGGTCTTAAGGGAGAACAGCACTGTATTTGTTTATGGAGCGGGTGTAAGCAAGCTAACAGAGCATCAGAAAAAGTGCTTTTCGTGATGCAACTTGCCGTGTTGGTAGAAACCTATGTGAAATGCACATGGCGCTGAGTGGGAAGCAGTCAAAATATCTTTGTTTCATGCATTTTACCCCCTATTTTTTTCCACAAGGAGGAATCTATGGCAGGAGGAGAAGTGATGTACAGGAACATTATTCTTCGCATAACGCAAGTAACATTTAGTCACTTCCTAGTCATGGTTTGTAGTCAGTCAGTCATCTGTCCTATCCATCTGCTCAACACCCTAGTTTTTCCTCCCCTTCAATCTAGTTGAACTATATCAACAACAGCAACTGGTTCTTTGAGGAAAGTAAATGTACCAGTAATGTATATGGTAATGAAATACTGACTGTGTGTGTGTTTCTTTTCTTTCTTTAATTAAAAAAAAGCAGTAACCTTTCAATATGCCAAATCAAGTTTGTATAAAGGAGATACAGATGATATACGTGATCCAAAAGAAAATGTTCCTCTTTGTTCCAATCCAGAGAAAGTTAGTTACTCCTGAGTCATTAGTAGGATTCAAGTTGTTTGTTTATTTAGAATATACAGTGGTACCTCAGGTTACATACGCTTCAGATTACATAAGCTTCAGGTTACAGACTCCGCTAACCCAGAAATAGTACCTCGGGTTAAGAACTTTGCTTCAGGATGAGAACAGAAATCGTGCTCCGGCGGCGCGGCGGCAGCAGGAGGCCCCATTAGCTAAAGTGGTGCTTCAGGTTAAGAACAGTTTCAGGTTAAGAACAGACCTCCGGAACGAATTAAGTACTTAATCCGAGGTACCACTGTATAGGAATTGCCATTCAATCTAAAACAGGGGTGGTTACACTCTGTATCCACTTCTCATCCAAGTGCTGCTTTGCTCTCCATAACCCTCTCTGCTCCCAATTTGTCTTTTAATAATAGTACATGGATAAATGTTACATTTTTAATTGCTCCTAAGGGGTCTTTGCTGTGATGCAAAATAAAAAAATAAATAAAATAAAAATTGGTGGCACATTTATTATTATTTTTTGCATGTTAAATCAAGATGCCTAGCTTGCCACAAGTAATTTTGCTCCCTGGGTTCAAGTTGACTATCCCTTCACCATGTATTCAGTAGATGCGGGGAGGGGGAAAGCATTCCTTGGCCATATCCCCCCCCCTCGGTGTTCATCATTGCTGTAAAAATGGCCCCCTGCATAAACAAGCTACATGTTTACACCCAGGACTCTTCCAAGCAATTGGGAGCTCAAGCTGATCAGGGTTCCCAGTTGTGTGCATGGCCACTATCACACTAACTTTGAACACATGGCTATGAGAATTGGGTATGAAGAACAGGTCCTACTGACTGTCATTCATTCACTGAAGAAGGTGGATGGGATGTTAGTGTACATAGGTGGTTTGTTGTGCACATAAGCCAAACCCTCCAACATTTCTCCAATGGTAATAATAATAAATTTATTATTCAAACCCAGCCCATCTGACTGGGTTGCCATTAAACATTCAAAAACCTTTTTTAAAAAAACCTTCCTTATACAGGGCTGTCTTCAGATGTCTTCTAGAGGTTATAAGTACAGTGGTACCTCAGGTTAAGTACTTAATTCGTTCCGGAGGTCCGTACTTAACCTGAAACTGTTCTTAACCTGAAGCACCACTTTAACTAATGGGGCCTCCTGCTGCTGCTGTGCCGCCGGAACACAATTTTTGTTCTCATCCTGAAGCAAAGTTCTTAACCTGAAGCACTATGTCTGGGTTAGCGAAGTCTGTAACCTGAAGTGTATGTAACCTGAGGTACCACTGTAGTTACTTATCTCCTTGACTTGGGGGTCATTACAAACCCTCCAACATTTCTCTAATAAAAATATGGACATCCAAAGGAAAAGAGGAGCATTCTGAAATCAAATCAGATACCAGGATGGCTTCTATAAATTCGGGATTGTCCTTGGAAAATAGGGACACTTGGAGGGTTTGAGATACTTTCTCTGGATTCATGTCAGTGATTTGCACTAGCTGTTCAGCTTGACCCCAATGCACACTTACTTGGGAGTAGAGTCTATGGACCACAGCGAGTCTTACTTTTGAGTAAACAAGTACAGAATGCGCTGTTAGTGTCCTTGGGGTGAGCTTGGATGTCAGATTGTTCTTAAATGTCTCATCTAATCCCATCTAGTAAGCAGACTGTTTAAGTAAAGGCTAAGCACATTCGCATGCATTCAAACATATTCATAATTTGATAGCACATTCTCCCTAATAAAGAAAGGATCGGGGTGGTAGTAAATACGGCTTATCAAGAAAAAAAATGGTGGGCTCAGTAAGTCATATGAGTACCTCATCCTCTTTCATTCACTCAGTGTTTGCAAAACTTTATTTACACATATTACAAGTCTAGTGTTAAAATACGTATCAGTCAAGAAGAAGAAGAAGAAGAGGAGGAGGAGGAGGAGGAGGAGGAGGAGGAAGAGTAATAGCAATAGTAATAGCAGAATTACCTTGGTCTCTTGGTCCCTGCTTTTGGGATTTTTTAAATGCACATGAATATGAGGAAAGGCCTTCTCCTCAGAGACGACCACTCTATGTATATATTTCAACACGTTCCCCCTTCCACATATCCATTATTAGGTAAGTAGGAGAAGGACTGTGTATCTCCCTGCTTTTGCAGATGGTTACCACTGTAATCCCCATCCCCCATTTTGTTTTCTGAGGGGATCTGCAACCATTATAATTTCATACCTCCTGTTCTTGTTGATTCACCTGCTCCTAGACCAAGACATAACTGAGTTCAGGCTGGCAGCCAATTCACCATTGCTTTCTCTTAGTTGCATTTGAGGTAGTTCAAACAGTTTGCTCTTTGACAAAAGGATTCTCACTGCGATGGCCTTCTGCACTAAGATGTTTTGTACTGTAAGATCAAAGAACTGTTCTAAGGAAGAGTTAGGAGCACAACCAATTGGACATTTTGAATTCATGTCATCTGAGGTAGCCACTAAATTAAATTCCTCCTTAGATTTTCTTTGGCATGCCTGAAAATACCTTGAAATATTTCTGGAGCTAAAAAGTGTGTGTCAAATAAAAATAAATGCTCATATTTTGTTTTTGAAGTTGAAAAGTAATTTAAGAAGCGTAGTAACAAAGACAAACAGCCACACACTCAGCAACTTTCACAGTAACTGCTCTTGGAATTATGCTTTCTGGATTTTACAGTGAAAGTATGCCATTGCACTCTCTCTCTCTCTCTCTCTCTCTCTCTCTGTGTGTGTGTGTGTGTTTCTAATGTGGGGGTTAATATAGTATTCTGTTTGCTCTGGTAAATCTAATATTTTAGTCAAAGAGAGCCGTTCTAAAGTGAAATGCACAAGCAAGGGATCACATGAAGATGTACACCCAATAGAAGAAATGGATCTAGAAATATCTAAGGCTGATTGAACATGACCTTCTAATGTTATCTATCCAATTTGCAGGTGGGAAAATGGGGCAGGGGATATTGCTGAATATCCTCCAAGAGAGGGTGGAATTTTCTAACAGTTTGGGGTTGTGTGTGAAAAAGAAAACCTTATTCTGATAAATTTCATCATCATCATCATCATCATAATAATAATAATAATAATAATAATAATAATAATAATAATTTATTTATTATTTATACCCCATCCATCTGGCTGGGTTTCCCCAGCCACTCTTGAGTTAATACTCAATGAAATTATATTGTTAGTTCACACTGGTGACTGAAGGGAATCAATGGACTTGGCCCCCACTGGAACAAATGCAGGCTAAGCCCATTGTATCTTCCAACAATAATATTGGACAAGATTAAAACTGGGTCCACAGTTGTGCTTGATTTTTTTCACTGCAAAAGTCCCCCCCACCCCAAAAAAACTATTGTGAAAAGGGTTTTTTTTTGGAAAATTTCTCCCTCAGATCCAAACTAGGCATACATATTCTACATATATGAATCATGACTGATGTCCACAGGTATGCAGATAGCTTCTTGATAGATGTTATAGTAACACATACTATCTATGCTACCTATATTATACATACTAACATGTTTGTGTTGTTGTTTTATCCTTTGTATATATTTAAAAGAGTCCTGAAAGAATAAGTGATAGGATGAGGTTCTCAGGAGGGGAGATATAATAGTACAGTGGTACCTCAGGTTACATACGCTTCAGGTTACATACACTTCAGGTTACAGACTCCGCTAACCCAGAAATAGTACCTCGGGTTAAGAACTTTGCTTCAGGATGAGAACAGAAATCGTGCTCTGGCAGCGCGGCAGCAGCGGGAGGCCCCATTAGCTAAAGTGGTGCTTCAGGTTAAGAACAGTTTCAGGTTAAGTACGGACCTCCGGAACGAATTAAGTACTTAACCTGAGGTACCACTGTATGTTTATCTGACATTTATGTTCTTTCCAAACCTCAGAAATTTTGTGTGGCTGCTGTTGGTTCTCAAATATGGGATGATACAATATGTCTCCTTGCTGTTGCTGAGCTGTGTGTATTTTAGGACTTAGTTAAATTAGAAAAAAAGTAAGCATGTACATTAGAAAACCTTGACTAACTTTGGTCTTCAGAAATTCTTTATCATAAACTGTGGAGGAAAACTGCATGAACAACAGGCACCTAAAGAACTGGACTTGTTACTAGCACCTGCATTACGCTGGATCTCACAAAACAGTTTTATTCAAAGTTTCTTTCTGGCTCCCAGGAAATCTCATGGGTTCTTTTCCAAAAAGTCTTGCATTTTACCCCCTGGAAAACTCCAAAGTACATTTCCTCCACCTGTCACAGATGCACAATGGACAAGCCCTGAAATCAACAGCAAGAGGTATCAAATGGGGACTGATAGGTGTCTAGAAAACTACACAGAAAGGAGGCGCTGATGATAAAGGAGACTATGCTGAATGAGCAAGGGTGTCAAGAAAAAAATGACAAATTTGCTATTGGCGCCTGTTAATGGGGGTATCACATGTAGAGCGAGAGAAGCAGTTTTTCCGCTCTATTTGATGCTGGTTAGACTTCATTTGGAGAGCTGCATTCAGTTTAGGGCACCACACTCTTCTCCAGATATAGACAAATTAGAGGCAATTAAAAGGACATCATCAGAAGTGATAAAAGATATTGAAAATAAGACCCAGGAGAAAAGATTAAGAGAAGTGGACATGCTCAATCTAGAGAAAAGAAGGCAAAGGGGACACATTATAACTTTCCACAACTGCAAAAAGGGCCATCAGAAAAGCAGTGGGGAACGATTATTCTTATTAGCCAAAAGGGACAAAACATGAAGTGAAGTAATTGGCTGTAGCTGCAACACAGATAATATAGGCTAAATATTAGAGAAAGCTTTATATCCTTAAGAGCAATTAGACTATGGAGGGAACTGGAGATGTTCAAGGCTAGAGTTAATGGTAACCCATTAGAATTTAAGGGTAATTAAATCAATCCTTGCACAATACACAGGAGGTCAGAGAAGAGAGACCCAAACAAATGGTTTGCTGTGGATCCCTTGTCTGTGTACCATGGTGATGATCTCAAAGGATGTGGGTCGCTGAAAGGTTTGTGCCACACTGCTTTATTCTCTATTGAGCATTTCCTATTGAATAAGTCCTGCAGTTGTTTCACAAGGGAAATGTACAAAGGCGGTTTCTGGGCTTTTGAAACCCTTATAGGGCGGAGTGGGTGGGTGGGGAGGCTTATAATTTTAAGGATCTAAATCAGGTGGTGTAATCCACAATAACTTGAAATTAAGGGAAGTTAGGGGAGCTTGGGAAAAGAATTTGAAGTGTGGCAGCTACTAGCATGTGGTAAAGGCATCACAGCGAGACAACCACAAACATCCTCTTGCAATGGCTCGGAAATCTGGCAAAGGTTACAGGTGATCATCTTTCCAGGTGGCTAGAGATTCTATCACAGCATGAGCCATCACACCACAAATTGCCATTTCAGTTTACCTTTGGAGGACTAAATGCAAAAAAAGAAAAAAAAGGCCTTGACATTTTTTTATAAAAAATAAACAACGTCGGTTCGAGAAGGGGGAAATGAGAGGAGACTAATGTTTTCTTGCAAGGTGTAGGATTCAAAATGTTTCTTTGCCAGGGCAACCACAGATTTGAAACTCCACGAGGAGAAGTAATCTGGAGCAGTGAAGCAGTGGATTCAGGATGAGTTAATCACATTCATTTCCCCTGCATCCCTGTTCTAAATTCCCCCTTCCTAAGCAGCATTGCTATTTTTTTTTAGTTTTGTAAAATATGTTTGGATACTGTTACATCCATTAAATTATATCATGCAGATGATTCTTCAAACTTTGTCCTTTAAGCTTACCATGTTGCCGTGTCTCTAACTGCCCTTGTAACTTGATATTCAGGGTGTTACTATTTCTATATATAATATTTCCATATTTCTATATAAAGGCTTCAAAGTCTTGGAGCCAGATTTTTTAAAGGGATCTTCTTGCCCATTTGATCTGCAGAACTGGCACTCTGCACTTGTGAGAACTCATTGTTTTAGTGCAGCAACAATTATGTTCTGAAACTACCTGCCTATTATTATTAGGCAGGTATATTCATTGTACTTTGCTAAAACTTTTTTTTTAAAAAAAATTATTACTGAGGAAAGTCTCTCTGGACCTGGAATTTATAGGGGTCGAATTCAACATAGCACTAAGGAGACCATTCTGTCAGGACTAGCATTTTGCTTGGCTGACAGAACAACCTCCCCTCTCTTGCTTCCACACTCTGGTCTGTAGGTTCTCCCAACCCATTCCATTAACAGGAATCATTGTACTGGCTTCTGTTAGTAGAATGGGTTATTTGAATCTGACTAATTATGTCAATTTACCATATTTTTTTGCTCTATAAGACTCACTTTTCCCCTCCTAAAAAGTAAGGGGAAATGTTTGTGCATCTTATGGAGCGAATGCAGGCTGCACAGCTATCCCAGAAGCCAGAACAGCAAGAGGGATTGCTGCTTTCACTGCGCAGCAATCCCTCTTGCTGTTCTGGCTTCTGAGATTCAGAATAGTTTTTTTCCCTTGTTTTCCTCCTCCAAAAACTAGGTGCATCTTGTGGTCTGGTACGTCTTATAGAGTGAAAAATACGAAATTTTTAAAGCTGTTTATTTTATTTATCTTTTGGTAATTTTACTCTGTCTACCATTTTTAATTGCTGTTTTAATAGCTATTTCTTATTAATTATTTTACATTGTTTTATGCAAACCACACACACACAAACACACACACAGAGCGGCATATAAATCTTGCTAAATAAATAAATAAAATTAATATGATATACATATAAAAGTTACAGTCTTACAACATAAATCAATATGGTAATATATAATCATTGTTATTCAGTTTTCGGATATCTTCTATAAAACAGTGTGAGACTTGCCTAGCTAAAGACAAAGTGTTGTGGTACCTGAATATAAACACAGAAGATTGTTCCGATCTTTTAAAATCACTTTGGCTATGAATGTAGATTACTTTTATCTGTTTGATTCATCAGATATCCTCACACCACTGCGGTAGTTTGCTCAGAGTAGAAATAAAGAAACTGCATAAGGCACAACACAGCCCTATTACACAATCAGTTTCCCTGGTGTCAGAAAATTCCTAGTCTAAACTGTTTAAAGTTAGCGTTCTCACTTGTGAAGCTGTAGTTCTGTTACACTCACGACTGATTCTCTAAATTTAAAGGCTCTGACCAAATGATTTATTACGGTAGCATAATTCTGGATGGCAACCATATATCCATGGCAAAATAGTTTGTTATTTAAACAGAACATCATTCTCTCACAGAAATATGTTTGGCATTATTTATACCTTTGTATAAGGGTCAATCATGTATCCGAGGGGGGGGGGAAACCACTTTTAAGTATGTTTCAAGCAGCCTGGTGTAGTGGACAGAAGCTACTTTCAAACAGTCATTCTGGTGTCCTTCAGATGTTGTTAGATTACTGTTTCCATCATCCTTGACCATTGACTATGCTGGTTGGAGCTTATGGGAAGTCCAATTTATGGCTTATGGGAACTCCCAACCAAGCAGTTCGAAAGCACGCCAGGACAAGTAGATACAGTGGTACCTCGGGTTAAGAACTTAATTTGTCCCAGAGGTCCGTTCTTAACCTGAAACTGTTCTTAACCTGAGGTACCACTTTAGCTATTGGGGCCTCCCACTGCTGCCATGCCGCCGCCACACAATTTCTGTTCTAATCCTGAGGTAAAGTTCTTAACCTGAGGTACTATTTCTGGGTTAGCGGAGTCTGTAACCTAAAGCATCTGTAACCCAAGGTACCACTGTAAACCGGTACCGCTACGGCAAGAAAGTAAACGGCGTTTCCATGCACTCTGGTTTCCATCATGGTTCTTCGTGTGCCAGTAGCATGCTGGCCACATGACCCAGAAAGCTGTCTGTGGAGAAACCCCGACTCCCTTGGCCTGAAAGCGAGATGAGCGCCACAACCCCATAGTAGCCTTTGACTGGACTTAACCACCCAGGGGTCCTTTACCTTTTTACCTTTTTATGGGAACTCCAACAACCTCTGGAGGTCACTGTGTTGGCAGCCTCTGAATTGTTATATGAATGTGGAGAATAAGGGAGGCATGATTGCGGTGCTTTTTTTCTTTAAAAAAAATGTTTAAGGTTACTCTCATTTTGACTCAAGAAAACCACCATTTTATAGTTCAAATCGGGGAAAATAAAGACAGTAAAATGGACAAAAGTACAAAAATTCACAAAATGTTTAGGGGTATGCGTACCCCTGTGTCCCCCCAGAAAAAAGCACTACATGATTGTATCTGCTTGACCTCTGTGCATTGATAATAAGAATGGGAAGGAGTCTCTATATATGCAACAGCACACACGTATGACATCTCTGAATGAACAGGCCTAGGTTTTCAGTGAGTCCCCGTCATACTATGTGCACATAGTTGCATGCAGGGAGCTCTTTTCAGACATTATTATGAATACGTGGAGGTTATGCCATCCCATGTCCCATTCATTCATATGGGTCAGGAATGTTAGACTTGAGTAAGGAGTCCTAGATTCAAGTTAGGACCGGTTTGAAAGGCTGTGTGTTTGCAGGTTGATCCCCATATTGATTTGGAACTAACCAGTTTGCACCTTCAAAGGAAAGCCACCACTATACAAAATATGAGCTGGATGCCGGTATGTAAAATATGCCCCCTCCACGAAATGCGACTGAAATAGGTAAAGTATAGTAAAAAAAACAACTTATTTGGATTGTATTTTAGTTCTTCTTAAAACAGCGCACCACTGCTCAACATAGAAAAGGTATGGAATGGATCGACAGCAGGGACATTTGAAATACTGAATAGAATGGAAATAGTTTGGCTCCATTTTTTCCTACTCTGGTCACGTGGGATAATACCACACAGAAGCAGTTCCCATGAGGATGTAGTCTATGTGAAATAATAAAATAATTTATTATTTATAGCCCGCCCATCTGGCTGGGCCTCCCCAGCCACTCTGGGTGGCTTCCATAGAAACCAAAAATACAGTAAAATATCACACGTTAAAAACTTCCCTGAAGAGGGCTGCCTTAAGATGTCTTCTGAATGTCAGGTAATTGTTTATCGCTTTGACATCTGCTGGAAGGGCGTTCCACAGGGCGGGCGCCACTACCGAGAAGGCCCTCTGCCTAACTTTGCTTCTCGCAATGAGGGAACCGCCAGAAGGCCCTCGGCGCTGGACCTCAGCGTCCGGGCAGAATGATGGGGGTGGAGACGCTCCTTCAGGTATACTGGACCGAGGCCGTTTAGGGCTTTAAAGGTCAGCACCAACACTTTGAATTGTGCTCGGACCTAATTTATCCCACCGACTAGTGGTGAAGATAAAATAAGATAGCCATGAAGAAGCCGTGCACACACAGCCCTGAGTTCCTTGAAGGAACAGCAGGAGACAACATGATAAGTACATAGGTGGACATACAAATAAAAGCAAAACACAATATATTTCTGTCCTGAGAGTTGTCATTGAATCCAAATAAGTGATAATACTTAGTTGAGGCTGGCTTGGATTATCTGTGTTTTATTTCCTTTTTCCTTTTAGAAAAGAGGGTTTTCAGCTTGAGACGCATCCCTGTCTTCCAATAGCAAACGACAATTTCAGTTTAATTTGGAAATTGTCTGAGGATTAGCTCACATGTTTGGCTAATAGCTGAGATATTCTGAAAATGAAAAAAAAAGGAGGGGGGAACTATGAAGGTTTAAAAATGGACTGCAAAAACAAAACACAAAACACAAAACAGCTTCACAGGCATTTTAAAATGTGGCTTTAATATGCATGTGTAGCAGCTGGACTGACACAATGGACCCTAACGGCTCTGTCAGGTTCCTTTCATACTGTATTATTCCCTCTTCAGCGAGAGTACCAAAAACATTTTAAGACGGGTGGGGGGAGAGAGAAACCTCCTCATATTTCTTTCAAACAGCTGCAGAAGGCAACAATGACACAGGCAATTCAGCACGCAAGAGTCCCAACGAAAATGTAACTCGTTTGATTGAAGGACTTCAAACAAGAGAGGGGGAAATAGCCAATACAGTAGCGTAGCCGTGGTAATAGGGCCCAACACAATCCTACTCTAGGCCTGGCTGGCCGTGTTGAATGCAGACTGTGCAACTGCGCTGTGCATACAGCAAGCAATTGTGCTGCCTGAATCCTTGGCTGTGATTGCCCAGCAAATCTTTCTAATAGGGTGGGGGGCATTGAGTAGAGACCTTGAACAGCTTGAGAGGGTGACTAACTGTATGACAGTCTCTTTGCCACAAACAAACTGGCGAAATGTGGGGTTAAGAGGAAAAGCACCCAGTCAGAGTAATCATTGTTGTTGTTTTACCATTACGCGCGCGCGCGCGCACACACACACAGAGAGAGAGAGAGAGAGAGAGAGAGAGAGAGAGAGAGAGAGCTTTTTTCTAAGAAAAAAATGTTTAGGGGTACTCTCATTTCCCTACTCATATTGAAATACTGCCCCTCAATGAGAACAAACTTAGATTCACAAAATGTTTAGGGGTATGTGTACCCATGTGTCCCCCCAGGAAAAAAGCACTGTATATATATGGTCCACATTTTAATAGACAGTGTTTTAATGAAACTAAGTAGTCAAAGAATTATATCCTTACTGTAGCTGCCCCACCATCAATTAGGCAATTTGTAAAGAAATGGCAACCCGATTTTCAAACACGATGGCTTGACTAGCTTTTATCCATTAATTTCAGTGGGTCTACTCTATGTAAGACTTTCTCGGATACAATCCGAAAACTCTGGTTAAAAGAGAAGAAAAGGAACACAATCTAGGCAAAAGCTTCATATGTGTATAAACACTGACTTTCCTTTACAAAATATAAGAGCAGAGTAGAGTAAATGTGCATGAGTATCCTGGATTTATTTTGCAGGGATGGATACATATTGACCCAAACATGTACCCTTTACTATGAATGTGCTAGTCTGCTTTTATTTTGCACTCTGGTTGTTGCTGTTGTTTTGGTATCCAGGTGTAAAAATGTAGCATTCAATTTGAAAGTGTATTATCCTCTCCTTTACAAAATATAACACAAAACAAAAAAAATTCTTTCCAGTAGCACCTTAAAGACCAACTAAGTTAGTTCTTGGTATGAGCTTTCGTGTGCATGCACACTTCTTCAGATACGAAGAATGGTATCTGAAGAAGTGTGCATGCACACGAAAGCTCATACCAAGAACTAACTTAGTTGGTCTTTAAGGTGCTACTGGAAGGAATTTTTTTTGTTTTGACTATGGCAGACCAACACGGCTATCTATCTGTAACTGAAAATATAGCACAGTGATTTAGAATATATAAAATGCAATAAAATCAGCTCTCTAAATATCTATAAAACCCAGTTAAAAACATTTAATAAAACATCAGCAGATACTTTTGGGGTGTTTTTTTTTTTTAAAAAAATCATATTGCGAAGACCTGTCTAAAAAGTGGAGTTTTCAAAAGATGTCTGAAAGATAGCAGAGGTGGTTTCTGCAGAAACCTCCACGGGTGCCAACTCCCATTCCTTGAGGAGTGTATGTGAATGAGGTTTGCCCCCACATTGTACATTACATCTTCGGATCTGCAGGTAAACTTATTTGGTGTAAATCTGCAAAAATGTAATACACGAAGGGGTCATTGGTTTTAAGAACTGCATTTCTAGAAATACACGTTCAATCTCCTATTGGGCATGTATTGGAAAGCACAGGGTAATCAATCAATTAATCAATCAATAATTTTTTATGCTGCTTCTTTCTAAGTGGCTTACCCAAAACAATAAAAGTATTACAGAAATCTATAAAATTTACTTAAAACTGGATTTAAAAAATATCACAAATAAAACTGATCAGTGTACAAAACAGAGAACCCACAGCTTAAAAGTCGGAGATCAGGAAAGGTTGGGTAAACATATATGGTTTTAAAAGGCATTTAAAGGTCATTACGGTCTCTGCCTCACAAATTGCCCAAGGGAGGGCATCTCAGAGAGTGAGTGCTATCGCCCAGAAGGCCTGTTTCCATATTGTCACTGAGTTATAATCTGCTGATTATGGAACAACCAGCAGCGGCCTCTGGGGAGATTTTAAAGATGGGCTTGGTCTGTGCCACCCTACCGGGGGCATGTGCTAGATATGCTTGCCCCAAGTTGTTTTAAGGAGTTAAAAAACAAAACCTTGAACATGACTCAGTAGCTAGTAGGCAACCAGTGCCAATCTTTTAACATCGATGTAACATTGATGTAAAATTAGGCACCCAACTAAGTACACTACCAGCTGCATTTTTCATGAAGTGATGCTTCCAAACCAGATGTGAGAGTAGCTCAACACTCAGAGCTTTACAGTAGTCTGATCATGACTAAAGTAGCCATCTACATCTAAATAGTAGCCAATGAATGATCCATCCCTGTCTAGGAATGGTTGTTGAAGCACCAGCTGAAATTGGTGATGGGTGTTCCAAGTCACTGAAGAATTGCTAGGTCAAACATCTAGTCCAGCAGCACAACTGAATGCTTCTGGTTTGCAGAGTATGGAGGGGATGGACTTTCCCCTTGTCCCCATCATCTGACACTCAGAAATGCATCTCTTCAGTAAATACCCTAATCATATATATCCTACGTTGAGTGTCACATGACACAAAGTGCCTTTTATCAGCTTCATCTGGTACAACAGTGATGGCCCTCACTTTTGAGTTTCAAGCATCTCTTGAAAACTGTTTTATGTCAATGGGCCTATGTTCTACATTTTCTTGAGTAGCCAATCATCTTAGTGACCATTCTGTCCCACTGTGAAATTACACTATCCTAGGCAGTATATAAATACGTCAATGAATAAATAAATGTGGGCTTGCATTTCAGATAATCAAAACAATATCAATGTGTAGACTTGTACACCATTTGTGGTGTCTAACAGCACGAGTTGACTCGGAAGTAAGCTCCGTTGAGTTTAATGAGTTCAATCAGTTTCAGGCAACTGTTTGTATAGAACTGCAGCCTAAATGGAACGCATGGAACAAAATCTTCATTCTTTGACTTTGTTTCTCTAATATATTTTACCTGATTCTAGATAAACAAATCCAGAACAAATCGACTATGCCTTTATCCTACCCCTCCTTCAACAACAAAGTATGGATACTTACTCAGATGTTTGCCATGTTCAGCTACAGTGTGAATTAAATATGCCATTTACTTATCAGCTGTAATGATATGTACTTGATGCCAACACATTCCTTTGATCTAAGTGATGCTATCAGTGAAAGCTATACACTTCATTTGCTTTTAGTGATGCAAATACTTTTTTTTAAAAAAATATCCTGCATAAAGTGTAGAGTTATAGCACTTGAAGGATGCCTAATGCTCATATATTGCTGCAGCCCAGTCCTAGAACTAAATTATGATGTTAGCTTCAATGAAGAAGCTAAGAGCCACTTGATAGATGCTTATTTTCCTAGCTTGTCCTGCCAACTTCCTTCCTTCCTTGCAAATTGCTGTTGGGTGAGGATGTACATCTGAATGACTTCAACAGAATTTGTGTGGAGTTCAGTGTGGTGCCAAGGAGATCATTCCATCAGTGCAAACATTCCTGCTTGGTTGACGGAATGGTCACTCATTCCTTCCTCCTGTGCTCTGTTCTAGGGATTCTATCAACCCTCCAGAACAGATTTGGAAGTGGGGGGGGGCACACAGGGAGGATGGGCGGGGCGGGAAAGCCCTATTAAGATAGCAGGAGACCTTTTGCTAGCTCCCACTGTCAGAACTAGGTGATCCAGCCCTATTGCCCAGCTAAAAGCTCATAGGACCATAACATAGCTTTGAATTATACTAAAATGGTAAAGGGGGTAACTACCACGGTATTAAAAACGTCAGCAGACCAAATGCATTTTAATTCATTTTTAACCCACTATCTATGCATGTGAACGAAAGGAAGAATTTCCAAAGGGCAGGAGAAGCATAGATATTTATTTCATAATAGATTTCTAACCCACCTTTCAGATATTCCCAAGAAGAACACGGTTTCCATTTTTTAAAAAACAACTCCTTATTAAACCATGTAAACCAAATAAAAAGACACTATAAGCAGTAGCCAATGGTGACCATTTAGACCAGGAGGGTGGAAGTGAGGGAGCAGGAATATCAACTTGAAAAATATATTGGGGGGGGGCAGGTAAGCCCCACCCCACATAACCAGTCACAAGAAATGGCACACACCATTTGAATGGCCCATCAACTTTGGGGGCCCAGATCCCTAAAATATTTTATTGGGGGGCCAAAGGGACCTCAGCCCCTAGGAGGTGGCTCCTATGCCAGGAAGACCTGCGATAGGTGAAGGCAGAGCCAGGAATAGGCAGAACCACCTCCCGACTGGTCATATGAAGGCAGACAGGTAAGGGCTGGCTGAGGGTAGACCAAGGTTGCCGGAGCAAGTGCCCCATTCAGTTTAATGACCATTCTCCACCAATAATAATAAATTTATTATTTATTCCCCAGCCACTCTGGGAGGCTTCCAACAAAATATTAAAATACAGTAATGCATCAAACATTGAAAGCTTCCCTAAACAGAGCTGCCTTCAGAAGTCTTCCAAAAGTCATTTATCCAGCAGTCAGATTTTATTCTTGAAATGCAGTCCTGCAGATTATCTCCTACACTGCCCTTTCCATATGTCTTCTACAAACACTGGCATGCTTAGTTCCTTCTGTCCTATCCCCCCCCTCTCCCTGGGAGTAGTCTTCACACCAAGGACCCAGAGGAAAAAGAGACTTGTGGATGCTTGAAGAGACTGAATGGAAGAGTCCACCTCGGAACGAATGGCCTGGTTACCAAAAATAAATGCAAACCAGAGCAAGGACCGATCACACATAAAGTAATTGCAAGGAATGGTGAGGGCAGGATTGTGGCTGAGTTCAAAAATGCATAAGCAGAGCTTGTGCGCCTGCACTTTGTATGTGTGTAGACAGGCCAGCTATTCTGGTGAATTCATTCTGTCCCATGTGAGTCCATCATATGAATGGTGCTTCTCTGGAAGCACTGGGGTCTCCCACCACTGCAAAATTCTCCTGACTCTTACGGTACAATGCTACTCCTCTGTTTAAAAACATTAGCAGGCCTTCCAGCAAGCAGAGTTTCAAACAAACTTTTCAGATGTGCAGAATCCAGCTTTTGGGGGAAAGAATTGGCATACCTTCAAAACCCCTCCCGCAACTACCCCATTTAATTGGGTAGTGTACTTCTAATGGATTCATCTGATTACTTCATGGACCAAGGCTTCTGTCCTAAGCACATTTAGTGGGATTTGATTCTGAGTAAATATACACAGAATCATCCTGGAAGCAAATCCTGCAGCTCCAGAAGATATGAACTGTAGATACATTTGGCCCTGACACCTGATGGAAACAAGTATGCCTAATAAATGTATGCAGAACTATAAAATTATTTCTGCACATGGGGTCTGTAAGTGGAAATGAAATACCATTTCAAAGCTTGACCTACTACAAGTGAAGGCATAAATATAATTCTGGATGAAACAGGAATAATGCCAATTACAACGACTCCGAGTCATCATGGGGCACTGCTTAAATTTCTTCTTAAAACAAGGCAAATGGCTCAATTGTTCTTATATCAACTGGTAACTGATTCCACATATGTGGAGTCTTGGAACAAAAAGCTTTTTGTGCTTAGTTTGTATTCATCCAGATATGGGAGCTACAGAGCCTGGAGGAAATGTGTAAGTCATTCTTTGCAAATGCAGGCTGGAGAAATATTGAACACCCATAACGCTGCTCTGATTCATACTTACATAAGTTGTCTACTTTTTCTTAAGCTCACGACAATTACACACACACACACACACACACACACACACACACTGTACAAACACACACAGAATATGAATTACGCACAGCTGCATATCATACACACATATGACACAAAGGAAACAACATGAGGAATCTGCATCCTTAAACTGCCTTAAACC
Organism: Podarcis melisellensis; assembly: GCF_964234715.1. Taxonomy (NCBI): domain Eukaryota; kingdom Metazoa; phylum Chordata; class Lepidosauria; order Squamata; family Lacertidae; genus Podarcis; species Podarcis melisellensis. The sequence continues at coordinate 29,582,950 of NC_138531.1, forward strand.
ACAACTTTTAGTGTAGCTGGGCACAGCAATCATAAACCCAAATTATTCCAGGACCAGAAAAAGGTAAATCCTGTGCTGGCAGAACCTCAACGGTTTCCAAAGGAAGAAGAGAGGAGAAAATAAACATGGAAAATACAGAGATGTCCTGCAACTGACAGACATGCGCCCAGCATCACTGAAAACACCTCCAGTGACCATCCATTAGAGACTGTATAAGTGACAATGCCCACATGCTACACAGACTCAGAGGGGACCAACCCAGAGAGGATGTCTCCATCATATTGCCAGCAGGGCTGGACAAATTGGTTAGTTTTCTCTCATTTTCTTGTTTTTCTGGTCTGAAATTCAGTTAGTCACATTTTCACATCAGTTTGCAATTGTGAAAATTAATCAAGGCATTGTAGTGTGCGTATCTCCTACTTGGCTTATTTCTGCAAGCAATTGCCCTGATATGTATTTCTGCATGTTATTTTCACTATTAGACACATTTTGTGCAACTTTCTCATAATATATGCATTTTCCTATACATTTTGTTGTTGCTGGTGAATTGCATTGTAAAATTCACAGAAGTGCGAATTTCGAAGGACAGCTTCACATTTCTCTAAAAAACAATCCCGAAATGCAAATTAGACATCGTTACATTTCAACATAAAGTGAACCATATTTACTCTTCATCCCTAGTCACCAAGCCCTCAACACACGTGAAATGCAGAAACATAGGTAGTAGCCGAAGGAGTTCTCGGGTGCAGTGTGTTAAAGAAGCCAGAAACATACTCAAGGGATTGCTGACTTGAGCCACTGCCTGGGCAAAACATTTGACCTCCCTACCCACAACAATAAACAATGAAACTATGTGGTGTAGTCTTTATAGCAAATAAAAATATGCTCAGGAGGTTGCTGTTTCAGATTCACACAGGGGGGTGTTTTTCTTTTCCTGGTAGACATTACTTATAGGAAAGGGAATGGTCAATTAAGTTGTGGAGAGCCTTGAACAGATTAACACATCTCTCCAGGGGTACTGGTTCAAATACCCCCAGGGGAAAAACTGCTAGTTGTGATGACTGTAGTCTACTCCCAGAATCAGAGAATGTTGGTGAGGGACTATAGCAGGGGAGGGCTAATGCCTTCATATTCCACCTGTGGGCTTTCTAAAATCAGCTGGTTGGCAACTGTGGAAAATGGGGTGTTGGCCTAGATAGGCCAGGCATGAGGAACCTTTGGCTCTTCAGCTGTTGCTGAACTGCAGCTCCCATCATTTTTGGTTGCTATGCTTGCTGGGCCTCATGGCAGTTGTAGTTCAGCAATATCTGGAGGGCAAAGTTTCTCTGAACCTAAAATGGCCCTTTGGCCTGATCCAACAGATCCTTTGGCCCTTTGGCCTCTTCTCATGTTCTTATGGTGTACAGCTGTACCAATTATCACCAGAAGAAGGCAGGACTCCAGCCATGATTGCGTCCACACAAACAATCAAACTACCCAGGGGCAAAAGAACTCATTCTGGGGTAATTAGTAATCTGTGTCATTCATCCAAATAGTTGAGAGGCTTGGAGGAGCTTTTCAAACCATGCATGAGCTGCAGATGTGTATCCACTCATAGTCTACTTTTCCATAAGGAAGCCATGCTAGTCACAGAAAAAGACACGGCGGCATCTGGTTTAACTGGCTTTTTGTTAATGCTTATGCTTTCAATTGCAACAGCCTACTTCATCAGATTAAAAATAAGGAAAATCCCATGTACAGTGCAGCTGGCCCTGTGCCCTTTATTTTGCAACAATTTTTTCCCCTTTTGAAACAGAGATCCTTTAGTCCCAAATTCTATAACTTCGAGTTGCAAAGGAGGATTTTGCAGCTGGTGTTTACTACGAGACTTCCAAATCATGTTTAAATAGCCCTTTCAGTACATCATAGCAATTTGCAGCACAAACAAAGACAACCCAACAAAAATGTCCATCATATATTTTTAAAACATCGCCCTGAAAATAACTTTGCACTAGAAAAGGCGGTGGTGGTGGCGGCGGGGGGAGGGAATTGACATAGTTTCAGTTTTGTAAATAAGATAATTCACTTTAAATTGGTGGTGAAACTAATATACTCGCAACATTACAGCAAACAAGGGCATCGCCAGCCACTGAGAAAAGAACTTCCCTGACTGATTTTACCCGGTCAGGCATGACTAAGGGGGGTGCTCAGACTGGATTTTTCTAAGTGCATATCCCAAAGAAAGCAGTTGTGGTTTGTACTTTATTCTGGATGGAGTCACCGGTTACTGATCCAGTTCTGGATTTGGTTGAAGGAAAGCACGCTGTTCATTAAAGAGGAATTCGCTTCCCCACAACATTCCACATCATAGCCGTTGAACAGACATCAAAAGGAACATTCTGACTGTCTGGAGATTTGCTGGCTAGGAAATGCTCTGTTTTAAACACTGGGGTAAAATACCACCCCACCCACCAAAAGATCTACTCATGAATAAAGATATTCCTTGTATTTCTACATAGCGCAGGCTGGGGTTCTTGCTCGCAGGTAATTTGCTGCTCTTAACAGGTGCAAATTTGCATGCCAGCTAAGGCCCTCTTTGGACAGAAATGATTTGGTCATTCTACTCTCATTGAACTTTCAATGCATGCTACATGGTGCTGCCCTTGAAGATGGTCTGGGAGCTGCAGCTAGTGCAGAATGCAGCAGCCTGGGTACTGGCTGGGACACCTGCCAAGATGAACATGATACCTGCACCATAGATCAGAGGCAGAACATCAGAGGTAGAACATGATGGTCCCAAATTCAGTCCCTCAAGGTAGGACTGGGAGAGACACCCACCCTGCAGATCTGCTTCCAGTCCATGTACTGATACAGGGGGACCAATGGTCAATGGCAGCTTCCTGTGTTCCTGAAGGAGCTGCAGTGGTTTGCCTATTCACTTCCAAGCGCTTGTCAAGATGCTACAGTCTTCAGGAAAGTCTCTTATTCTGGAGCAATCTTCTTTTGAGGGTCAAGGATTGCTGGCCCGCGAGAGAATTTTCTCCATAATGGCCCCCAAACACAGATGCCCCAGGCATAGTCTCTTTCGGCAATCCTTGAAGACATGCCTCTTTGCCTTGACTTTCAACAGTTGAACTATTACTCTCTTCCATTTAACCCCCGGTTTGTTGATATATATTGTATTTTGGGGTGCGGTTGTGTTATTTATTTTTATGTATTGTATTATCTTTCATAAATGTAACCTGCCATAGCACCTTGCAGTGAAGGGCGGAATAACAACAACAACAACAACAACAACAACAATAAAAAACAACATCATGTGCATCCACAAAGGATAGGAGCAGAATGACCTGGAATGAGGATTATATTGTCTATTCGCACATGTTCCATTCGTAGTATTGGTGCTGCTTCCCCATAGGTGAGATATTATACTCTTGTGACATGTGTCTAAAGAATGGAATGATGTGGGCAGAGTCAATCACATGGGTTGTTGTCATTCTCATCCCAGTGGGGAAAAGGTTTGACAGAAAAGACTCAGCTCAATTTCATTCCCAAAGCTGTGGACGCATGATCTGGTGAAACGGGTTCGATTCCCCACTCCTCCACATGCAGCTGCTGGGTGACCTTGGGCTAGTCACACTTCTCTAAAGTCTCTCAGCCCCACTCACCTCACAGAGTGTTTGTTGTGGGGGAGGAAGGGAAAAGGAGATTGTTAGCCGCTTTGAGACTCCTTAGGGTAGAGATAAAGTGGGATATCAAACTCTTCTTCTTCATTCATATACCTACTGCAGTAGCATCTCATCATGGGAAAGTGATATATCAGTATGTGTGAAGGAACGGATGAAGGGATAGCTCTTTCTCTTTTTCTGCTGTAAAAAGAACTGGGAAGAGCAGATTCAACAGGGCTAGAGATTAACTTCATTGATGTTCCATACAATATGAGGGGGACGTGGGTGGCGCTGTGGGTTAAACCACAGAGCCTAGGACTTGCTGATCAGAAGGTCAGCAGTTTGAATTCTCGCGACGGGGTGAGCTCCCATTGCTCGGTCCCAGCTCCTGCCCACCTAGCAGTTCGAAAGCATGTCAAAGTGCAAATAGATAAATAGGTACTGCTCCGGCGGGAAGGTAAACGGGGTTTCTGTACGCTGTTCTGGTTCGCCAGAAGCAGCTTAGTCATGCTGGCCACATGACCCGGAAGCTGTATGTCGGCTCCCTCGGCCAATAAAGTGAGATGAGCGCCGCAACCCCAGAGTCGGCCACAACTGGACCTAATGGTCAGGGGTCCCTTTACCTTCACAATATGAGTGTGTGGATGGATTTTTCTGCAAAACCACAAGCTTAGCTATTATCTAATATTAGCTAATGTTGGTGGAAGACACTGCATTTCAAGGGAAGCTGCCTTTGGCAACACAAAGGATAAAAACCTACACAGTTTACACATTAGCAATATGGCAGCAGGCTTCCTTTCTGGTAGGTACCAACAGACCATTTCCCTATTCACTCAACCTTTTCTGGGCTATCAGGCTTAGTTTGTCTGGTTTTGTTTATATTGATCTGATTAACAGTTTTACCATAGGTCTTTGCAGTTCACCTACTAGAAGGCTACACTAATCCCTAATTAATCCCTTTAAAACCAGTTACAGAGCTCCCTAATCAGTCTGTTTCACTTTGAAGATACCATCACATCTAACGAAACCTATCTGTAGCCCAGGATTCAAATGATAGTTCAGATAATATCAACACTTCCCCTTGCACAGTCATCTAACCCAGTCAATTTCACATAGGATACACTAAAATGGCAAGGAACTGAGTTAGAAAAAAGAGAGAGTGTGCAGTAATGACATTCAGACTGGAGCCCGGCAGCCTCTCTCAACCCTGGAATTACTCAAAAGTGCAGCTGGAGCAACTGTAAGGAGGGAAATGAATCATTCTCTTCAATGGGAACAAAAGTATAGCAAGTCCTATTTGTGAATCCCATTGACGTCAGTAGGACTGAGTTGGAGATTCAAATGAGAATAGTTTAATATTCAACAGGGCTAGGAGTTAGCTGAAACTTCATTGACTTTTCAGTACAATCTGAGACTATAGATAGGGTCCCTGAAAGACCATGAGTTTAGGCCACCTTCCATCAAACTGATGTCCTTCAGCTGCTTATTAATTTACAAAAGTATTTATATATTGCCTGCTTACAAAATACCATGGCAGGTTACAAGAATGCAACATAAAAATAATAATAATTCAAGGCAGTGCAGAACAATTACAGAAATGAGATGCTACGCAAGAAAATTTTAAACAACTACTGTCAGAGCCACCCGTCTGGTCCCAGCTCACAAGAGACCCAAATCCGATCCAGTTTATTTACAAAAAGTCTTTATTGAAGATCATTGCTCCATTTACATTCCATCTTTGTGACTCTACGTCTGTAACGTTAGACCGCTGAAGTACCCTCTGAATCCGTCCCGCCTCTACACCAATTTAAGAGGCTTGTGCTGGACCACCTCTTCCTCTCCTTCCTTTTCCGCAGGGTCTTTCTGCCCCCCTGGGTTCCCCCTCGCCGGGACTCGCCCGAGGCTGAATCCTCTGACGCCTCTGCCCCCCTCCTTCTCGCTTTGGGGCCGGGCTCCTCCCCAGGGCTCTCCTCACTTCCGCGCGCCTCTACATTCGAACTTGGCGCGCGTACGTTGCTTCTGACCTTTCTCTCGACCGCTACACTGCTCCCGGTGCTGCTCTCCACCCCTTCCGGCTGAGCGCCCTGCTCCGATCTCCTTCCCCTGTCTCCTTCTTGCTCTGCTCCCTCTGACACACTGGTAACTCCACCCCCTTCACTCCGTTCCGGCTGAGAAGCCGGCTCCGGTGTCCAACTCCCACTGGGGCTTCTCCCTTCGCTCCCCTGCTCCTCACTGCTTTCCCCTTGGCCTCCCTTTGGTCTGACCAGGGGGGCCCCCTTTTGGGAGTCCTCTGACTCACTGGACAGACTCATGGACGACCTTTGGTCATCGTCATCCTCCTCCTCATCTCTCTGGGATTCTTCCCCCTCGCTCTCTGTCTCCTCCCCCATCTGCTCTTCTCTCCCTGAAACCCTGACAACTGTGTACACCTGTCAACATGCAAAAAGTCTTCAAGCATAGAGAAATTCAAAACCAAGGATAACTGCTGAGTCTCTGCTGGAAGGATGTCCAATAGCATGGGACCAGTGGCCCTAAATGTTCTTTTAGACAACAACTCCCATTAGCATGGCTGTGCTGGCTAGAGATGATAGGATTTGTAGTCCAGAGAGCCAACAGGGTGGCGCCTCTTGGTCTAGACATTATTGCACTCAGCTATTAAAAGCTAGTTTGATGAAAGGCGTTGTATTTCTAGGACTCTTGCAGTTGGCAACACAGAGAGGAGAGTTGCAATATACATATCAGAAGTGTGACAGCAAAAGCACGCTCCCTTTAGCTCTGTCTGCAAGAATTTGTTTGTCCAACAAAATTCCACCAAGGGAAAGCTAAGGGGGAAAGGAAAAAATAAATTTTGGAGGTGATATTGGAAAAAGAATTAGTGAAAAAACCAAATAAAGAATCAGTAAAAACAGGCAATTAAATTGTTACAAACTCAATACTCAATGATTATTAATGGTGAAATAAAGAGAAAGAAACAGAAATATTTTGAACATGCTAACAAACCTGGGAAATTGTTGGCAATTCTTGTGGACAGAGAGGAGAGCTGCAATATACGTATCAGAAGTGTGACGGGAAAAGCACACTCCCTTGTTCGCCCCTTTAGCTCTGTCTGCAAGAATTTAAAAAGGGAAAAAATATATGCAATCACCAGCATTGTTCTTGATTCTGTCTCGATCCCACCAGAGCACGAAATGACAGAAATCACTCTAAGATCTTTATGCATCTTTTGCATTGCACTACCTTGCGCCCCAGTTTACGTTCCATGTTACAGCGTCACCCATGTTACATCACGCAGGGAAATGTGGAATGCCTGAGAACCAGCACTGCATAATTTATAATGGAAGCAAACATTATATTGTTCATTCGCTAACTGACATAACACTTATATGCATATAAATACCTCCAAGGAAACTGCTCCAATATTGCTATTTGATCCAAGCAAACAACACATAACAAATATTTTATGTGACAAACTTCACTTCTTTCACTCTTTGCCAATCACAATTGTCTCTAATGTATTCATTATTCAAGCTTACTTGACAAGCCTTCTGTCTATTTTTTTTTTAACTCTATGGTCTGATCACAGGTACACAAGCTGGAATTCATGCTGGATTGTTCTGTGCTGATTGGCCAGAGAAGTCTCATGGGGCTGCTTCTCTTCAGGAGTAAATTTGCAACGTCACCTGAAGAATGACTTGCCTCTGCATATGAATGTTATTTTCATTTGTAAACACATAGTCAGAAGTGGAATTGTTTGAAGCAACGATGCAGCCTGCAGAAAGGTAAGCAAGGATGGGGAAAGCAAATTATGCAAATAAATCTGAACATTCCTAGAAATAGCTGCTTTATATTGTTTGCTGCTAGTTATGTCATTTTTCGCAGCAATTTCTATTTTGAAAAATAAGCTCCCATTCCCTGGAAATAGCTGCTTTTCTTATGACTGAAAGCAATACATTGTATGTAGCCAAACTATTTTAAACTCACTCAATTTCTGTCTTAATATATATATCAGAATATCAGAATAGGATCCTTCACATTTCCCTCACATTTTGCTTTAGGTGAAATTTCATAGGAATGACAACTCTACTAGTTACAACTGAATGTTCTACAGCCAGATGCTCCTTATCATGATATAGGGAGAGATTTTTATTAGCTTCAAACTTCTGTGTAAAAATGTCAGAGTGGACCCCAGAGGACTGAACTTGCACAGAATTTCAGCCAGGATGCGACAAGGTATGCTCAGTACTTGTGAAATGTGTCCCCTGTTCTTGAAACAAAAAGAATTCCAGAGTCCAAGTTTGTTGAAAATGAAGACACAAACTAGACATTACATGGAACACATAGCATTTGTCAATCCAGATTTTCTCACCGAGAATTTCCCTGCCCATCAGAAGCAGCAGAAGTAGAGTGTACAGGGCTGACTACCATTAGGTAAATGGAGTCGACTGGGTCAGGTTTAGGGGTTTGAGAAAAGGCAGCTAGTTATTTAATTTATTATTGTTGCATTGTTAAGTCCCACAATGGGGGGGGGGAGGGGATCTTTAGGTGTTTTCCTGCCTCAAATGCCAAAATAAGTTGAGAAGCCTTGGGTACAGATCACCTTGACTAGGGAGAGGGAAGTGAGCCACCATTTGCTACTACACCCCTGGCAGCAAGCTATATTAGGCCACAACGTGCATAGAACAAGTACATCATTTAACTAATGTGAGAAGGGATTCAGGGAGGAGACACGGGTTGAAGAAGAAGAAGAAGAAGAAGAAGAAGAAGAAGAAGAAGAAGAAGAAGAGGAGGAGGAGGAGGAGGAGGAGTAGTAGTTTGGATTTGATATCCTGCTTTATCACTACCCTAAGGAGTCTCAAAGTGGCTAACATTCTCCTTTCCCTTCCTCCCCCACAACAAACACTCTGTGAGGTGAGTGGGGCTGAGAGACTTCAGAGAAGTGTGACTAGCCCAAGGTCACCCAGCAGCTGCATGTGGAGGAGCAGGGAAGCGAACCCGGTTCACCAGATTACGAGTCCACTGCTCTTAACCACTACACCACAACAAGCATACATTCCTCACAGCTTGATGTTTAGGCATCATTAAGAAAGCATATGGAAGAGACAATGGAAATAAGAAAAGGATGGCTTAGAACACTGAGAGAGAACCGAGTTGGGATGTTGTTTTTCTGAGATCTGGGTGAATGGGGCAAGGGGGTCTACTTTGGCTCTGATGTCACCATTTGTTCTCATGTTGATAGCAGGCAATGGCAAATGGACAATATATTACAGTGGTTCACAAAAATTCAGACTCTGTCATGAGTTACACAATGAAGAGTACCATTCATATTTATTTATTTGAAACATTTATATCTTGCCTTTCCAAAGTCTAAGGTGGCTAACATTCTAAAAGTGAAAACCAGCCAACCAGCAACCAACACACACACACACACCCAACAACATGAGTAACAAGAGTTAAAAGGCTAAAAGCAGGAACAAAACCATATATACTAATAAAGCACCAGTTAAATGAAAGACACAGATGAAACACCACCATAAAAATAGCCCCATGGCAGAGTAAAATACTAAGGGCAAGGTTAACATATCATATGATGCCTTCCTAAAAAGCAATGCCTTTGCTATTAAAGAAGGAGCAAGGAGCGCTTCCCTCAGAGCGATGGGGCACTTATATCAAGTCTTTGTAAGCTGGTGCAAGCAACAGGGATTCTGACAGAGTACTGACTATCCTTGCTGCACAGCAGATTTCTGAGTGTACTGGTGTCCTCTCAGATTTTGTGCAGAGATCACCACATCTATTGAGTTTCAGCTGTGTCGGGCTCTGTGCCAATGCCTCCCATCTAGGATGTATGACTTCCATGATGGCTGTGGAGAAGCCTCAATATAAAATGGCCCCAACACACGTTGTAGGTGATGAACTAGGCATCATATGGGCACTCCATTGCCATGGACATCGTACTGTAACTCCAAGCCCAGGCATGATGGTAGGTCAATTATTCTGATCTAGTCCCAAAGGTTGATGTATCCAGTCACTTTCCAAAACACCTTCATTTGTTGCTATGCAACCTCAAGAACCACATATTTGTGGACTTCTGGAATACAGAGTTGACTCTGATGGACGCAATAGCTCCAAGGCACTCTCTCCTGAATGCCACGGTACAGGTGTTACACATGGTGCCTTCTAGATATTATGGACCACAACTCCCATCATCTCTAATCATTGGCCATGTCATCTGGGGCTGATGGGAACTGTACCCACAACCACAATGAGGGCAGCATGTTGGTTAACTCTGTTACACTACGTACTTCCCCTTAGTAGTCCATTGGTTTGAGACCCATGCAGCAAAAAGCTTGAATGTTGGTGGTTGTATTTTTCTTGTTTTAATGTGAACGGCTTAGAGATTTTATTCTATTCAGCGGTATAAAAAATATTATAAATAAGCACATTTCCCTGCAAGTTTATGCTCTGCTTTGGAACCTACATTTTTCTATTTCCATAGCCACATACATAAGTGTGTAACAATTACAAAATGCAATTTCCACCTCTCTGTGCACTTGCACACAGTAAGTTTACAGTGGGACCAGCAATGACAGAGTTAAACCCATAGAGAAAAGAGAAAAGGAGTTAAGAAAAAAGTTCATAGGCAAGGTGGAGGTAATGGTGATGGGGATAACTTAAAGGAAATGGCCAGGATACAAGAGGGCTGAAAATATGCATACTGTACATAGTGCAAGAATTTTTAATGTGTAATTATGATTTGATATATGTAATTTAGTGGACCTATTTCATGTAGCATTTGTAGCCAGGCACTTTGTTGTAATGGAACAGAATTTAATTTGAAAACTGGTAAACACTGCTGGAGCGGGGAGGGGAATGGCATTCTATCCATCCCTACCTGGGAATGTGAGATTTTTCTCCCAGAGAGCACAGTCACTGTAATTGTTTGACTGCTGTGAGGGTGGTGTTTATAACAGTGTCATTGGCCCCTGCTGAATGATATTGTTTGCAATATGATTAGTAATAAGAACGTTCCTTTTCTCTCTCTCTCTCTCTCTCTCTCTCTCTCTCTCTCTCTCTCTCTCTCTCTCTCTCTCTCTCACACACACACACACACACACACACAACCATTTTGTACCACCCCCCCTTTCAGGCATTAATTCTGGGTAAAATTAATGCACACGGCTACATTGCTGTGTCAGACTGAGGCCAGCTCCTCTGTCTGCAGCTGCATGTTATTCAGGCCTTTTAATGTGTACTCATTCTTAAAACACCTAAACAAACTCATAAAAAGAGCTTCTGTTACTTTTTAAAGAAATAATAATAATAATAATAATAATAATAATAATAATAATAATAGATTTTATTTATATCCTGCCCTCCCCGGCCAAGGTGGCTAACACCAAATATATAATACATTAAAAACACAAAATCAAACAATTGATTAAAACACAGCTCAAAATAACAGTAAAATCAAAATAAAATTAAGTGGCCAACCCACGAATCACAGCCATGAAGGTAGGAATATGATATTCTGTGAAGGGGTTGTTACCTTGCCATTCTTCTAAGTAGTGAAAAGCAGCAAGACCATTAAAAACAAACAAAATATTTTGCTTAGTTTTACTTTAATCTCCAGGATCTGTGAGCTCCTCTCTCATGTACTGGAGTTTGTCTGTCTGCCCATCCATCCATCCAGACGGTGATTTTTTATTTTTTATTTTATAAGTGGGGAACCAGCCCCACAGCTGCCTCTTGCTACAGGGCCCTCTCTTGAACTGCTCTGCACAGGGAGGATATCTCACTATTGGAAGAAATGAAAAAATTGTCCAGTAGCACCTTTGTTGTTGTTTAGTCGCTTAGTCATTTCTGACTCCTTGTGACCCCATGGACCAGAGCACGCCAGGCACTCCTGTCTTCCACTGCCTCCCACAGTTTGGTCAAACTCATGCTGGTAGCTTCGAGAACACTATCCAACCATCTCGTCCTCTGTCATCCCCTTCTCCTTGTACCTTCCATCTTTCCCAACATCAGGGTCTTTTCCAGGGAGTCTTCTCTTCTCATGAGGTGGCCAAAGTATTGGAGCCTCAGCTTCACGATCTGTCCTTCCAGTGAGCACTCAGGGCTGATTTCCTTCAGAATGGAGAGGTTTGATCTTCTTGCAGTCGATGGGACTCTCAAGAGTCTCCTCCAGAACCATAATTCAAAAGCATCAATTATTCGGCGATCAGCCTTCTTTATTGTCCATTTCTCACTTCCATACATCACTACTGGGAAAACCATAGCATTAACTATACAGGCCTTTGTTGGCAAGCTGATGTCTCTAGAACAAACTTAGCTGGTCTCTAAGGTGCTACTGGACAATTTTTAAATTTATTTCAACTGCGTCAGACCAACACGGCTACCTACCTGAATCTAGATTCACTATTGGGAGGTTAAGGGAGATCTTTGGATGAAGGGCAGTCATTTTAAAAAGCAATTAAAATAAAAGTGTACAGTTAATTGCACATGTGGTAATGCAGCACATGAGGATGCTGCCAGCCCATCATGGCGTCCTCAGGCAGCTGTGATAGCCACAGCATCCCAGGTGGGTTCATTCTGACACTGATCCTGGCCACCTCCGTGTCAAGACAGCAAGGTCTGGGGCTCTTCCACCACCACCACCACCATTATTATTATTTATACCCCACCCATCTGGCTGGGCTTCCCCAGCCACTCTGGGCGGCTTCCAAAAACAGTTATTAAAATACTGTAATACATCAAACATTAAAAGCTTCCCTAAACAGGGCTGCCTTCAGATGTTTCCATATAATTTCCTAAAATGCCTCAGGGTACGTCAGGAGAATTGTGGGTGATTAAAATTCTGGCTCCAAACTACCCAGCACTCGTCGCAGGACTGCTTCTGTTGCTTTTCAAGGTCACTGTGCGGGGTAAACCCAGAGATTCCCAACAGAGAAAGCTGTCTTATACTGAGTCACTTAACTGGTGCATTTGGTCTCATTTAGCTGTCCTAAAGGACTGCAAGAAGATCAAACCTCTTCATTCTTAAGGAAATCAGCCCTGAGTGCTCACTGGAAGGACAGATCCTGAAGCTGAGACTCCAGTACTTTGGCCACCTCATGAGAAGAGAAGACTCCCTGGAAAAGACCCTGATGTTTGGAAAAATGGAGGGCACAAGGAGAAGGGGATGACAGAGAACGAGATGGTTGGACAGTGTTCTCGAAGCTACCAGCATCAGTTTGACCAGACTGCGGGAGGCAGTGAAAGACAATGCCTGGTGTGCTCTGGTCCATGGGGTCACGAAGAGTCAGACATGACTAAACGACTAAACAACAAAAGCTGTGCTTATTGGCAGAATCTGCCACCCTTGTCTGGGATTGGGTGGGGATTGAACCTGGGATGCAAAGCAGATGCTCTAACACTCAGCTACGGCTCATATAGGAGTCATTCTACCAGAGGCCACTTTGTGAAAGGCCCTTTCAAGCCAGGAGTACTTGACTCATGATCTGACTGTGCAGAAAGGCTTTTAGAATACAATTGGATGTGTCTTGTGGCTGCATTCCGCCATTTACTTCAATGGAGGCTTTCAGATACCCATGAGAATAAATGGTGAATGTGTGGCAGAGAACGCTTGCTGAATTCTCCTCCTTGAGATGCTTCCTTTCCTATTGATTTTTTGAGGTTCAGAATCGCCTTCTTCAGATACATTTTTTTTAACGCAGAGTTACATTTTAATGATGTGGAGGGGAGGAACTATTTATTTGTGTGACCAAATAATTAAAATATTGTTAATACTTCTGTATCTGAAGATGGAGAAACATGATTTTCGTTACCTTCCGGCACAATCTTCTCCAGGCTGTAAATTTCTCTCCCTCTTTGAACCTCACACAAACTCTTTTTAATGGGAAAAAAAAGATATCCCTGGGTGTAACTCTGCTCTGATAAAGTCATCCCAAGGGTGGATTTTCCACAGAAGTGTATGGTGTAAATAACAGGATTTTCTGGTCACTCCCCCCTCCCCCGCTGATTCCAAATTTCCTTTTCTGCTCTTTTCTCAGGAAATATTAGATTTCCAGAGTAGCTTCTGGGCTAAGCTGTTTGGTTCTGCCTTTCTAACGAAACAATGTAAATGCCTGCTGGTTAACTTCCCTTCTTTAGCTATGGTGCAAAGCTGGTTTAATATGTATCTTTGGTCATTTTGCAAGGCTACAGAGACTCTCTGGAGACACTTTAAGATAAATAAATAAAGGTTGAAGTGAGTAGAGCTGATTTATGGACTGGTAAGGATATGAACATTTTGTGGACACTGTCAATTTTGATACAATAATACATCCAAGTTATTAATTATACTCCTGAATAATAGGAAATGCTAACTGAAGTCCACTGATTTCAGTGGGTCTACTTTTGGTAAGCCTTAGTTGGATGCAACTGCATTATATTTTGAAACACCCTATACACTCAAATCGGAAATCACTAGAAACTTGTACTGGGCTTTGTTTCACTCAGTTGTCGATGGATGTGATTCTGCAAATATTAAAAGATAATAGTTTGAATCCTGGTTAACTACATGCAGTTAAAAAGACACTCACTTTCTTTAGTACATCAATGGGATGACTTTTTTTGCAGTCATGGAGCAGTCTATTGCATGCCCCAAAACTGTAGTCATCACTGTTTGAGGTCACCCACCTGTAACACTAACCCACACAATGAGATTCATTAAAAAAAATTACTACCACTTTCTCTCTCTCTCCATCTGCTTCTCAGGAAAAAAAGAGAAAACCCTCATCAACAAGACTAAAAATAAAATGTGGTGGTACCGCTTTAATTTGGGGCACAATTAAGTTCTAGGACGGAACCCACTGACTAAGGACTGACGAGTATTGATTCTCTTTCATCAGCATGTTGCTTGAAAGGCCTCTGAAATTTAATACCTCTGCCAGAAATCTTGCAGATGGATCTGCCTAGGATTAAGCAAGGCAAGTGTGAAAAACTAACAGGAAAAATGTGAGAGTTCAGAAATAAAGTCATCTATGCTCTTGGGATGTGCACAGACTCCCAGCACAAGAGAACATGGCACTTTATTTCTTTGCTTTCTTCTCCAGAATTTTATGAGCTGAGATCCGATTGGCTCCCACAAAGCCTGCTCTGTGGTGTGGCAAGTGGTGCAAGTGTTTTGGGATAAAGGGCAGGACACCAAGTACTCCCACCGTGTTGCCTTTGGCCCTCTAAAGCATGCCAATGAAGTAACAACAACAACAACAACAACAACAACATTATTATTATTATTTATATCCCACCCTCCCCAGCCAAAGCCGGGCTCAGGGTGGCTAACACCAATGAAATAATACAACATTCTAAAATCATTTCATTATAAAATTAATTCAAATCAAATTGATGGCAACCACTGGGCTAGGGTTCTGTGAAGAATTACCAAAGGAGGGAGTCAGGCTGTGCCCTGGCCAAAGGCCTGGTGGAACAGCTCTGTCTTACAGTCCCTGCTGAAAGATGTCAAGTCCTGCAGGGCCCTAGTCTCTTGTGGCAGAGCATTCCACCAGATCGGAGCCACAGCCGAAAAAGCCCTGGCTCTGGTTGAGGCCAGCCTAACCTCTCTGTGGCCTGGGACCTCCAAGATGTTTTTGTTTGAAGACTGTAAATGGGGCTCCTGGACCGGCAAAGGGTTAACATCTGTGACTTAGGGGCACATTTGGGTCCAATCTGATCCTAGTTATGGATGCATGCACAAAGGGGCCTGGTTCTTTTCTAAGTTGCATCAGGAAATTAGCCTGGAAAAGCTAGCTAATTCCTGACACTGTGAGGTTGGCGTAAGTAAGAGATGAACACTTTCATATTTCACAACCCATAAGAAGCTGGCTAATGGCTGGGAATTTATA
Organism: Podarcis melisellensis; assembly: GCF_964234715.1. Classification (NCBI taxonomy): domain Eukaryota; kingdom Metazoa; phylum Chordata; class Lepidosauria; order Squamata; family Lacertidae; genus Podarcis; species Podarcis melisellensis. The sequence continues at coordinate 29,598,476 of NC_138531.1, forward strand.
GGGGTTTTTTTCTTGAAGAGTGGCATATCTTAGATTGGGTCTGGGGTCTGGACAGGGGCATCTATGGCTATGGGAATATAGATTTCAAGTACTTCACCATGGCACCCTATAGTTTACCCTTTTAAAAATGAGACTCAATAACTTTTTTCATAAATGTTCGGCTTGCTTGTTTTCTATCACCCCCTTGCCAGTGGTTTTATTACCAAAGCAGCTAGAATTTAGGGATCTGCACCAATCATTATATTTGAATCCAGACCCCAACTTAACACTTTGAAAAACTGCCTCATTCAGCTTGCATCAGTTGCATCATAGGGGTTCCCCCTACATCTACATTCATTACTGGAAAATAACATAAATTGGCTATAATCCCCACCACCACCCACACTTTTGCCAAAGTGTTTTCAAGCACAGTATGCCTTCCATAATGGCTTGAGCCTGCCAAATTACAGGGGGAAAGGCAGAAGGACTTCCATGCAGGAACTATCTATCACTTTTTTTGGCCAGAATTGTACAAAATATGTAAGCATAGCTACAGTTGTTTTCCTGAAAAGGCAGCTGTTATAATTTTAGGACGTGTGAAAAAGGAATAATTTAATCTCTCCTAGTGTTCCGTGCTCTGTAAGAAACCTGCTGCAGATAGCAATATCAGGTGCTGTTGGGCACCTTCAAAGTTGATACAGTGGTACCTCAGGTTAAGAACTTAATTCGTTCTGGAGGTCCGTTCATAACCTGAAACTGTTCTTAACCTGAAGCACCACTTTAGCTAATGGGGCCTCCTGCTGCCACTGCGCCGCCGCTGCACGATTTCTGTTCTCATCCTGAAGCAAAGCTCTTAACCCGAGGTAATATTTCTGGGTTAGCGGAGTCTGTAACCTGAAGGGTATGTAACCTGTGGTACCACTGTATTGGGATGGGAAGAACTAAGAGAGGTTCACTTCCAGGATAAAATCATTTATTCTGATTACAAGCTAGACCTGCCAGTCATAAAGAAGATCTCCTGTTCGTTCCCTATCCTGCTGTCTTCCTTAAGCTTAGAGACATGATATGTGCAAACCTGCTCCCTTCCACAAAACACTGAAACTGGAGAGTGCTGGAAAAACCATTCAGCTGCTTACAAACTTGACCCGCCATTCACAATATAGTGGTACCTCGGGTTACATACGCTTCAGGTTACAGACTCCGCTAACCCAGAAATAGTACCTCGGGTTAAGAACTTTGCTTCAGGATGAGAACAGAAATCGTGCTCTGGCGGCGCAGTGGCAGCGGGAGGCCCCATTAGCTAAAGTGGTACCACAGGTTAAGAACAGTTTCAGGTTAAGATCAGACCTCCAGAACGAATTAAGTTCTTAACCCAAGGTACCATTGTAGAGCTCTTTCTCTGTCTCTGCTCTCAACTTTGAAATTTACTCTCCCTTGCGCCACCATCCCATCCTGGCACTATGTTCATAGAATCATAGAATGATAGACTTGGAAGAGACCACAAGGGCCATCGAGTCCAACCCCCTGCCAAGCAGGCAACACCATCAGAGCACTCCTGACATATGGTTGTCAAGCCTCTGCTTAAAGACCTCCAAAGAAGGAGACTCCACCACACTCCTTGGCAGCAAATTCCACTGTCGAACAGCTCTTACTGTCAGGAAGTTCTTCCTAATGTTTAGGTGGAATCTTCTTTCTTGTAGTTTGGACCCATTGCTCCGTGTCCACTTCTCTGGAGCAGCAGAAAACAACCTTTCTCCCTCCTCTATGTGACATCCTTTTATTTATTTGAACATGGCTATCATATCACCCCTTAACCTCCTCTTCTCCAGGCTAAACATGCCCAGCTCCCTTAGCCGTTCCTCATAAGGCATCGTTTCCAGGCCTTTGACCATTTTGGTTGCCCTGCTATGCTTAGATACATTACTTCCATTTTCATTCAATGCTTGTCTTCAACTTTTTTTGATGATTACATCACCAAAGTGCCTTCAATCACTTCAGGGATTCCTGTTTTGCCTCACGTTATAGAGATCCTCCTTCACCTCTGACAAGCCCCAAAGATTCTCAAGGCACCCCCCCACTTTGCCTCAGGATTGATCTGAACCCAATGCACATCTCAACTATGTAAGGAGTATTCAAAGGTTTGTGGTAACACTTGATGAAACAGATTATTAAAACAAAGCGAAACTGGTTCTTATAGCAAGCTGCTAAGGTCAATGGATAAAATCCACACACACCCCTTTGAGTTGGCAAGGAGCAATCTATTTTTTATTCCAGCAGTCCTGGAGCTTAATTTGGCTTTTCTCCAATGGAATAAATGTCAACTTAAAACAGTAGCAAAAGCAACAAATATCCCATGTAAAGCAAAAATCAATCACAATAAGATGTTACAAACAACTCCAAATCCTAAACGTTACTGACAACCAGATAATCTATATATGTTCATGTGTTTACACCATTTGAAACAGTAAAAAAAGTTTCATCAGGCGGGAGAAATGAATTTCAATGCTAATGCAAAATAATTTTGCACACCGCAACATTAATTTATTTGGATGTCTAGTTTCCCCACATTCCCAGGGGTCAGAGTGAAGTAACAAATCAAAATACCCTGGAAAACATAATAGGGTTTCTCCAATATTGCATGAGTGAAATAATTTCTCTTCCCTCCTCCTTTTTACAGGCATTCTGTGCTCTCACCCCAATGCATCTCCAAAAGATAGGGTGACCCTACCTTATATCACCCCAAATCAAGTACAGGAATCTTGCACCACTCACCTGATTTTGAATGCTTTCTTCTTCTCAATGCAGCCCCGTAAGACATAAAATGCACCCCTGCTCCTTCTTCAACATGGGAATGCCCTGCTGGTGAATAACAAAGGAATAAGGCCAGAGTCTGTATCCAATCCACCCGAATATCTGTACAATATTGTTTTATGCCTGCCTAACTAAAATTCAGCTCAAGTTTGTTTTTAACCTCTAGTAATGCCTACAGAAAATGTGTTCTATGACTCTCCAAGAGACGGGGATGCAATATCTGTGAGGTTTCCAATAAGAAAGTCTCGCTTCATGTACACAGAATTTGTAGTCAGAAAAGTATTCTCAGATTATCTTAATGGCTGGAATCAGGACCTCAAACAAAGCTAACCTATATATCTGAGTTATGTGAAAGTTTGCAGCCTAAGTGATTTATAACCTAATCTGTATATTGGATGGATAGATGGAAAATTAAGAGGATGGATGCATTGAAGAAATATTTACATTTTTAGTTATTTATTAAATCACCTGGTGAAAACGCAGCTCCTATTGAGCCTTAAAACCAATGACTTTCCACCCTCATTTGTTAGGCAAGCATCAACTATTTTCTTAATATTTCATTTATAAAAATGAATGTAGCATAATTATATAACTTTGTGATATATAACCTTGAAGCTTCCACAGCATTTATATGAAAAAAGGGAAAGGGAAAAGGCCAGGACTAAATCCACTGCTAAAATTATAGATAGAAATGTTAAGGGGCTTATTGAAATCTTCAAGCCTAACTCCTACCCCTGCCCCCCCCCCACAATTTTTTAGCCAAATCATGCCCTTCCCCAGAGCTTTCTAACATAGGTGACTGAAAAGGTTTAACCCTGCCCTCTGCTTAAAGGAAAACTGAATTATGGCCATAAGAAGGTCGACAGTGAAAATTTGAGATGCCTAAGAGCCACAGTAAGCAGTAGTCAAATATCTTCAACTATCTTTCCCTTCTAATAAAAGCAGCAGTGGGAAAAGGTACTAGAGCAGGGGTCTGCAAAGTTTTTGTGACTTGGGCCGCTTCATGGTCCTGCAGATGCCGCGGTGGGCTGGAGTGTGTTTGTGCACACACACACACACATGCACAAATGCTTATTCTGGCGCTCCTTCTGGTGCAGAGGAGATGTGCGCAGCCAGTCGTGGAAGGCAGTCTCTGCTCTGCTTTGTGCCGGTTTAGCACAACACACAGGAGATGACCGAGTGGGCAGCAGGGGTCAATGGGCCGGTTAAATGACCCTCCATGGGCTGCTTGTGATCTATGGGCCTTAGGTTGACGACCCCTGTACTAGAGTCATGGTGCTGTGGGAGGGGTGACTAACCCCCCATGCTTCTTGACAAAGAGACCATGAGACGGGCCTCACCTGCAGTGAGTGGGACGGTTTTGTCTCCACAGTGAGGCAGTTCTCCAATAGGGGGCCACCACTCAGTGAGACCTGTCCCACATTCCCACATGGTGAGGCCTTCGCTGCAGACTGCAGGACCCTCCTTGGCCGATATGGAGAGAGGTCTCCATCAAGTATGCGGTGGGATGGAGAAACAACCAAGTAGCCACTTTTAGCAACAGAAAAAGACGTCAGCAGATTTATTAATGCACCTTCTGCATCATGTTTAGCTGGGCCCTACGATGACTCAGTGAAATGGATGCGCACAGAATTCCTATACATTTCTCTGAGACTTACAGGTGTGCCTAATGCACTCTGGATTTCATCCAAATGGATGGAAATTTAACAAGGATGTTAGGCCACAAAAAACAAAACACCTTAGCACACAAGTGATGCCGAGAGCCAATAAATTTAATTTAAAGAAAGTAGTTTAAGGTATTTCAAGGCCTATTCCACGATGCAGCAATTTCAGAGTATCCCAGCTGAAGCTCATTTGGTCCTCTTGAAGAAAAGTCAAATGACCAACCCTACCCCATCCACATTTACTTGGAAGTAAATTCCAGTGGTTTGACTGGAACTTACTTTAAAGAAAATAGCTTAGGGAAACAGCTTCAATCAGCTTAAATTCTCACAATTTTGCTTTAACTGGGTTGCGGGTGGGTTGCACAGAGCACCACTGCTATGCCTTATTATGCCCTGCAACTGACAAGGATAATATTCCATTTGCTTTGTTTATGGGCTATAGTTTCAGTCTCTACTGGGTCCCGCGCTTTGCCCCCTGCTAAACATATGAGTCGTGGAACACATGAGCCTTACTGTAATATTTAAACAAGGGATAAGCTTGTTGTTTTAATTTAAAGGAAATGATTTATGGAAGAGGGGAGATATGCCCGTAATGCTGTGTGTTCTTGAATCCTAACATATTGTCTGAAGTAGCTTCAAAGAGTAAACTAGCAGGTCATTCCCTGCGGCCCAATCCATATTTCAAATCATGGGCCAAGGGGACTATGGTCAGTTTTCAGACGGCTTGTTAATGAAAGTGAGTTGATGCCAAGTGAGGGCTAATATTTAGACAAGGAAATATTTGTGGATGCATTTCAAGCCTGCACTGTGATGTTCTACAAAATATAAGGAATTGATATAAAGCAATTTCCTTCCCCCCCTCCGTATAATGGGTGATTGCTTGCCTACCTAAACAGCTCAGAAAAGGACTAGGAACACACCAGTCCCTAAAAGCTGTTAAACATATCTTCAGATTTTTACAATAGGCTTCTGCATTATAAACATTCCAGTAAAATCTCTGGAGCATTGCAATCTGTACTTATGTAATTTACGGTTAATTCCATATTTGTGTATTCAGCATCTTTAAAAAAAAAAAATGGGGAGGGGAGGAAGTGAATATGGATAGTGAAAGGAAAATACAAAGGCAAGCAGCAGGAAGGGGGTGGGGTGCAGTAGCAACCTCAAACAGCCATGCAGCTATTAAACATATGCCAAAGTAAACAATAGTGTTCAGGTCTGCCACAGCTTTGCCCCGCAGGTAGATGAGAGGCAGCACAGAAGGAAAGCAAATTGAAAGGAAAAAAGAGAGAACAGTACAGGATCTGGATGAGATGCCGAACCCTGGAAGCATGAATGGCCTGATTGTGATCCTCAAGTCACACCATCAGCCATGCAAAGCAGGACATACCTTTCTGGCTTGCTTGTTCCGTCGGCTGAAACAAAGCAGTCCCATTCTCAGCGGGAGGCCAAATCAAAATGAAATTTTATTTAGTCTGCACTGTCCTCAGATTGGGTTTCAGAACGACTGCTTTAGGAGATAGCACGGATATGGCTGATGCATGCTTTGCATATGAAACTGCAGTAGGGGGAAAAAATCTACATAATCAAAAAAATCTGTGCTATGTGCATGGAAAACACACACACACACACACACACATGCCTGGATGTTTGCAATTTGACTACAAGGAACCTTAGCTGAAATGACCTTTTCTGAATTGTTTCCAAAAAAACAGGCAGTTTGCGTAAATGTCTGAAAGATCATTTTTACAGACATTATTTGAAGAATTACTGGGATATGGATGCCATTCTTCTTTTTCTTTTTCTCCCCCCCTCTTGGTGTTAAAAAGAATCCATCAAAATAATGGTTTGAAAACAAATGCTTGGAAAACACAATACTTTTGTGTTTTGCACTGTCATCTATTGTTCTTCAGAGTCATTAGTAATGTGTTTTGTTTAACCCCTTTTTTCCTCCAGCAACCAAAAAAAAAAAAAGGGAAGAAAGAAAGAAAAGGGCCCACTTGTACAAAAATAACATCTGTTTTTGCAATCATCAATATAATGCAGACCATGCTGGACTTATAAGAGAGGAACATTTCTTTGATTAGAGACTTCATTTTATAGCCTATTAAATAAAACCCCCATATATTTTCATCGAAAGTTGGGCGTAATTTACAAAGGCAATGGAGTGCATCTACAAAATATGTGGGATAGACATCATGTAATACTTTTGTTATCAGTTATGCTGCAAATGTGATTTTCAAACAGGATTTGCACTGGCTGGGCAGTGAATACAGAGCAACCTATATAGAGGTGGTAGTTGGTGGAGGGGGGGGAGCAAGTTGTACACATTATTCGCTGAAACCAGAGGGGCAGAATGGAGCCTGTTTGTTCATCCATATTCATATTCAAAGACCTCTGCTTCCAACATCCATTTAAGATGGCATGGATTTTGCTGTGTAAGGTGCCAGCCACATTGCTTCATGTACAAATGCCCTGAAAAACATGTCTGAAACAAGAAAACTGCAGGCACATGGTTCCATTTTGCAATTATAACTGTGGTAAATTAAAAACTGTAGTGTATACAGGATGGTGGAGGAGAGGAAAGAACTCAATTTATATTTAAGCCAGGAGGATACAAAAGGGATAAGTACCCCAAGCGATCAGCACTGCTACAAACTTGCAGCAATAATGAGATACAGTACAAACCAAGCACACAATGTGCTTTCACAGAGCAGTGACGGAAGTCACTGACAACAATGCAGCCATGTGTACGCATCCCTTGGAGACATATTTTGTAATTCAATCTTCTGTCTCTCGTAGGATATAGGTTTGGGATCCTTAGCAATAACTGCTCGAGTATAAAAATCCTCCAATAATTGGGCATTGCAGGAAGTAACCTCAAACATATATTGTGTACCTCCATAGCTATTTAATAAATTCAGCAATCCATAAGGAATTGAGGGCAGAGGGAAAAAATGTGTTAAAAAGACAAAAGTACATTCACAAGTATAGTGGGGGTTTTTAAAAAGAAGTTTCCGATGAGGTATAAGCAGACAACTTTCTGGACTGCAGAATACCTTCCAGAAAAGTGTTGTTGAATAGATTAAACCTTGATTTCTTTTTGTTTGGGAGAGGGGGGGGGGCGGAGAACCTTGTTTCTTCTGGTCACAGAATCTTTACCTCTGACAGACAAATTTTAATTCTGAGAAGAGCATTTCACATTATAAGAGGAACACCCCTCGCCCCAGCCAGTATTCCCAAAATCTAGTGCACCTGGCATTTGTGTTCAACCTAATAAGCATCCGTGAATATGCAAATGTTTGATGTCTCCAGTAACCTCATTAATTTATTCCTCAGGCAATCAAAGAATCTGAACCGGTCCTCTGATATTGGAAGGGATACTGGAGTTCAAGCCTGCTAGGATTGAGCTGAAAAACACTCTGCATATTGGAACACTTCCCTCTGACCCCCACCTCTCCCTTTAAGTCTCCATCGCTGGGATTTAAAAAGTTTAAAAATGCCAAGAAGTAGCTAAGATCCAAAATGTATGTTTTAAAGAGAAAACGAAACAAACACACCATGCTAAATCATTAAACTGTGGGGTTGTGGGTTGTTGTTTATTTAACTCTCCAGAATGTTCAGTTTGAGGCTGGCTTTAGGACACAATCGTAAGACTGACAATGGGTTGTGCCCTTATAAATTCAAGTTCACAATATATTAGGTCGGTCCTGGTTGGATACGTGTATGGAAGCAGCCCTTTCTACCTTCCCTGTTGCAGAGCAGCTGAATGATCGTGTGCTTTGCCCACATTAAAAAGCCCTGAATAATGTTTATAAAATGTTAGGGAATCCCGGTAGGTTTCCTATTTAACAAGCCATGTATGACAAATCACAGTGTAATGTACTACGTTCTTAATCTTTAATTAGAATGTGAATATCTGCTAGAGAACGCAGTTAACTTTGACACATTAAATCTTCTGGTTAAAGTGCCTTATAGGAAGTGCAAAGATGAAACACTGTAACAATCTACTGCCTCTCTCCATTCACCCAGACAGTTGGGGAAGGATGATAACATCTTGTAATACCTGCTCTCTAGTAATTAATCGCTGTGGTATTTAGGACCATTCAAGTAGACAAATATGACAGAGACAGGGACAATTAGGAACCTTGTTCAAGCTACATTAACTTTTCCAGCTATTACAACACAGCAGCTCAAGTTTGCTTGTAAAAGCTGCAGAGGGATTGTTATGCATTAGCCGTGTGATTATTAATGAAAAGAAAAGGAGAATTGTGTTTATTGTACTTTGAAAATTGCAAATAAATTTCAATTATCTGCTGTGTCATTTAGTTAAACATGCATTTTTGAAATGCCTTTGTGCTCTAAATCACAAGCTACTTATGGCGAAGTGTTACTAGGAAAACCTCAGGGAAGTAGAATGTCAACTGCCCCCGTCTTCTTTTATTGAACTGGCCGTCCTTTTGTGGAAGCTGGAGATGGATTCAGTTACCTGAAAAGACTTCAGATAGTTAGTGAACCCTGTAGACACTTGGCATTCTCTGCCTCCATCTCCTAATAGGTATTTGAATCAGACTCATGCAGGCACTGGGAAAGAGAGATCTGACTAGAAGTGCATATGCTGTTCCAACTAAAAATGAGCAAGCTTTTGAACCTCTTCAGTTTGCCCAGTGGCTGCATTTATCATGTCTCCACATACACATACTCACTACATCCACAACAGACCTGAGGGACTGTTGCTTAACTCATCATGTAACTGACATGAGAACATTGACTCTGAGTATCAAATAATTATGGCAAGGAATCCACTGATCAAGATAAGTAGGTAGGATTTGTACATTGTTGTTGTTGTTACAATTTGACTTTACCAATATTCAATCTCCCACTTTTATTTTCTTTACATAACTATATGAACTCTTGGGTTTCGTCAGCAGAAATATTCTCAGAAGCTAGGCAAGCAAGGATGCCTTTATTAATTCACTTATAGACAAGAATTCTAGGTCTGCCCACAAACACATTGGCCCCTGACTCACCCAGTCAGGGAACAGAAGGAGGATCATATGACTCAGCTACTGGAACATAAATGTATATAACTCAAGAAATCTCCAGAATCCAACTCATAAGGTATTAAAAACATAACTGGAAACCGTTATGGAAGACGTTTAGTTGAACTTCAGTGAGACTTACTTCCAAGTAAACATGATATTATTGACCACAAAGAGTGTTGTGGCACTTTTACGCTACAGTGCTATACCCGCTTACCTAGGAACAAACCTGACTGATCACAGAAGGGCTTACTTATGTGTAGACATGTCTAGGATTGCGCTTTTACTGTGCAGTGGGCTCATGCTTCAAGTTCATTTGAGCAGCAAGCTGAACACCTACAGAAGCTGAATCAATAAAAAGGAGGCTTGTAAGTGCTGCAGATTATTTACTTAGCTTTAGTAAGAAGTATGCCTAACATTCTTCCCATTGCAAATATCCTTTCAGATACAAGTGTTCTTAAATAACAAATAAAGCTCGGATTTATACACTCACTCACTCTTCCTTCTACCTGCTCAGTTTTTGCATCTGGTTTTTCAAAAGTGTTCAACAAATACACACTTCGGGGCACTTTCCGAATCTAAAAGGAAACACAACCCTGTTAGATCCTTCAAGGTGGGAAGGAAGGAACTACCCCACATTTCGTGGAGGCAGTTTTATTGACTGAATTTTGTCCGTCCAAAAACCATGTCCCAAGCATTTGCCCTTTCCTTTCTCCCTTCCTTCTCTCTGCTC